>NW_012267244.1:8783902-8883600 GCF_000151885.1 Dipodomys ordii | reverse complement strand
GGAAAGTTAGAATGAACTTGTGACTTTAAATGAGCATCATTATTCCACAATACTGTGAAATTCGGGAAATTATGTAATCCCTTAATCACAATAAAAAAAAAAAAAAAGAACCTCGAGGAAGGGAGGGAGGGAAGGGATGAGGAAGGGAAGGAAGGAAGGAAGGAAGGAAGGAAGGAAGGAAGGAAGGAAGGAAGGAAGGAAGGAAGGAAAGGAAGGAAGGAAGGAAGGAGAGAGGGAGGGAGGAAAAGTCATATCTGGACACATTTAAAATCCCCCAGAGAAATGTTTGTGGTATATCTTCTGATTTATAAAGTCCTATCCACTTCTCCTTTCAAACTTTGAATTTTGGCAAATGATGTGTGCCCTCCCAGCTATATCTGTTTGAATTCTATTATTATAGGAGACCCATTTCTAAGAGTAGACAGGAAGCCAACTTTTAGCAGCCAAGTAGTGAATATATATACTTTGAAATTAACCCTGAAAAATCAGAAGTAAAACCCAATTTTATGCTTTGAAATGAATACTCATATTTTGTACTTTCACTGGAATTGAAGCTTTTAGGGTATGCCAATGGTTATTAACTAAGACATCGAATTTTGCTACAGGGACAAATCTCTTACCTAACCCAACCTACTATTTGACAGATTTAGGCATGCAGTGGAATGTTGTCATTCTTCTTTAATGTTTCTCTGAGGGAATTTAAACAGGGAATTTTAAACTGCTAGTGCAATATTTTGAAGTTCTGACACAACACCCCCATGGCATTATGTTAAATTTCAATGTACCCTAAAGTACTACAAATGAAGCTCATGAACACTGGACAACTTAAAGGAGAAAAATTCACCATGTTCCCATTTGGAATGTTTAAGGATGGGCCTGCTCTCCTTTTCTTCTCTTCATATTTTTAATTGAGTGACTAGGAATCTTTAACTAGAAGAGAATAATGTAATAAAGAAAATATTCCTAATAAAATTAATTTTATTTTTCTTTACAGTGCTGGGGATCAAACCCAGGGCCTGGTGGATGCTGGGCAAGTACTCTACCAATGAGTGACATTGAGCCTCCCAGTAAAGCTAACTTTCATTTAAATATAGAGGATTTTACTTAGCTGCTCTTTTCAAAGTTTGATTTTATTTTCCCTGAAAAACAATTTCTCCCTTCATCTTAAAGTGTAATGTGTTTTTTAAATCCAATATGCAAAATCTATCATTTTGATTACTATTGAAGTGACATAAATGATAATATCCTATTTATGCTCATGTTAATCTTCACAGCTAGAAGGAATTAAGGAATGAGATTCATTTTCATTTCTGTAAGAAATAAGACTGCAAGCTTAAATAATGACTTGATTACAAACACCACTATATGACTGCTAATAAGACTTGATCGATGAAATCTAATCAGTGTTATTTCTCAGTGGTGACTTCTTTTTATTTATTTCATTTTGGTTTTTTTGTAGGAGGTTTTGTTTATTAACTTTAAGTAGTTGTACAAAGGGATATCAGTTCAACATGTAAGTTTATTAGTATAATACATTTTGATTAATGTCACCCATTTTATCATTTTCCTCCACATCTCCTAATCCTACCCATCTCCTCAATTTTAAAATTAAGGCAGGACAGTCTAAAAGTGGGAAACCATCTTGTTGCAGTTATGAACACATGAATGATTCAGAAGCATTCTCATCTCATCTGTCACATAGCATGATATTAATATTAGAGCTGGTTGTAGAGATATAATCTGTGAAGGAAAATTATAGTCATCTGTAATATTACTGGATCACTGTCTTTTACACCATCCATTTCAGTTTCATCAAGGCTGGAACAGGAATCTCTGGCCCAAGTCCTAGCTTTGATCGATATACATCCATCAGTTTCCTCATCTGCAAAATGGGATTAATAGTAATTCCTGTGCTGTCTACCTCACAGGGCTGTTGTGAGGATCAAATGGGTTAGACTGTAAAGTGTAACCTGCTGTCCAAATGGGAGGTTACCATCCTCAGCTCTCCTTTTGTAGAGAAATTAAATGTATTTCTTTACTCGTGTGTGTGTGTGTGTGTGTGTGTGAGAGAGAGAGAGAGAGAGAGAGAGAAATGTGTGTTACTTTGAGAAGTATATTGTTTGTATCCGGTGACTTTGCAAATTTGCTGACAGCTGTAATTCTGATAAAGAGGTTTTCGCTGTGGCCTAACACCAAGCGAGGTGTAGGTTATGCCTATATGCAAATTAAACTTCGCCTTTCTTGAATACTTGGAAATCTCACTTCCTTTTATTTAGCAATTTCCCCATCTTTCTACATCATCTTCCTTCTTAACAATGAGCTCCTTCCATTATGCGTTTATTTCTGAAGTTGAAGTGAAAAACAGCTTAGAAGCAGCCCAAGTTCCAGGCACTAAAATATCAGGAAAATAACTAAAGGAGGGGCCATCGAAGATATAAAAGGTCATCTTTTATAACTCACTGTCCAGTCCTTAAATTGGTTCTGTAACATCCCCTGGCTACCACCAGGCAGCGAAAACCCACTACTGCCTGGAACAACTCAGCTCAGCCCATGGCAGTGCCACACTCTGAGCCAGCTGGGAAGACAAGAGAAGTTGCCAACATGGGTGAGGCCTGGCATGCCATCACTAGTGTTGACCTTGATGGACTCCTGTAGACCTCTCAGGTTGTGTCCTCATCTGAGAAGTAAGACTCACTCTCTACCCAGAATTACTACAGAGGTCACATGGAATAATATATACACAAACCCTTTATCTCTTGCCAACTAGAAGGTGATATCCTAACACTGAGAGCTGAAGGACACGGGAGACACAAGAATAAACTGAGGAGGCCCCCTTACCCTCTTCACTTCTGTTACCAGTTACCATGAGCAACCAAGGCTGCTTGGCCACCTTGCAGAGCATTGACGTTCAATCTGGTTCAATCTGGGCCCTGATCTAGCCATGCTTCAGTGGGATGCAGGAATAGAAGGACAGCAGATTTTCTTTAAATCAAGTGATATATCCCTATTGGCAAAAGTCAATCACATGGCCACACAGATGTGAGGCTGAAGGATGTGGACAACAATGAGAAATGAAAGGCACACACAGGAATGGTAACTGAAGAAGTGTTAGAAATCTAAAAAGTAGAGCCAAGGGCTTATGGCTCACACCTGTAATCCTAGCTACTCAAGAGGTTGAGATCTGAGGATCATGGTTTAAAGCCATCCCAGGCAGGAAAGTCCATGAGACTCTTCAATTAATCACCAGGGTTAAACCTGAAGTGGAGCTGTGGCTCAAAGTGGTAGAGCAAAAGAGCTCAGGAACAGCGCCCAGGCCCTGAGTTCAAGCCCCATGGTTGATAATGAATTTTTTTTAAAAAGGAGAAATCTGAAAAGTCTGCTGTAAGTGTGTTGTAGAGGTTATCAATCCCCATCACAGCTGCTTTATAGCAAGCTTGAGAATGACAGCGCACTCTTTTCTCAAAAACATTGTAACTTTTGACTCAAGGGAGAAATTTACAGTACAAAACACAAGCTGTGGAGATAAGGGGTATGGACATATTCCTAAGTGCTCATATTAGGAATTAAGGGGAGGAAATTAAGAGGGATTTTAATTTTAACTGCCATTCTTTAAAAAAAATACATTTCCATGCTTTCCTAATGACTCAAATTTTTCTAAGCGGCACACACACACCACCACCACCTCCACCCCAACGGTAGAGTCCAAAGTCTTGAACAACCAACTCTTCTGCTTCCTCTAGGCTATGCAGACAGAGCAGGGTCTCAGAAGCTGAGGACTGTGGTTCCTGATGACAGAGTGCACAAACAAGAGCCCTTGAGTATTATGAAGTCAGTTTGTCCCCAATCTGTGATTCTTTTAATGAAAATTATGATGTCCAGGCTTATAAAAGAGCCTCGAAGATATCTGAGCATATCACATGTCACCTTCAGTGTGAGCTATGTCACTACAGAGTGAGACAAACACTAACTGAGGTATAAGCACACACAGAGAGAAGTGTCTGGATCTTAAGTACATGGCTTCTAACCCCACTTAAGCAAGAACCTTTCAGTGTCCAGAGCATCTCCTTGTGTGCTCTGTTTCATGAAGGTATTTTGGGGATGGGTTATGTTTAAAAGAACTAGAAACTCTGATGGAAAACCACACTAGGTAAAAATGTAATTCCTGGGCCTTTACCTCCTGTTCTATCAGCCCCTCTGAGCCTGGCAAGGCCCTAAGAAAGGAGAAAGGAGTCAGGTGATGATGCTCAACGTGTCATAGGAGCGGGTACATGACTGTCACCAGAGCCTAGGCATGCTCTCTTGAAACATCAGGGCTGCTGTCCAAAATCCTGAAGGGTCATTGCTATTTACAGGCAACCTTTCCGGTCCCCAGAAGGGCTATTTTTAAGCAGGGATATGGCCTGCTGAGATTTCTGGGTAGTAGATTTAAGCTGGTATACATACACCAACTTCTGATGGCTTGATCTTGAACAGGAATATTATTAACATTTTTCCTAAATCCAGGACCCAAACAATAAGTTAGCCAAAGGCCTCTCCAGCTCTGAGATCAGGGCCTGCTGGACCGAGGCAGCATGTAGATTTTGAGGGGTTCATGCTCAAGGGGCCCCAAGGTTGGTAAACCTAAGAGAGAGAGAAATCTCCTAACTGGTTGAAATGTTTCCTGCTGGCCTTTGCACTCTGAAGCTCAGTCCCACACAGCATTCCAGGAAGGCTTCAGGTTCATGAGCCCTTGGAGAGCAAGCCTGCAGCACTGGGCTGGAAGGGCGGGGCTTTTCTTTTCTTTTTCCTTTTTCTTCAAGGAGTACTGAAAAGTTTCATGGAAAGAACAGGTGCTAGAAAGGGGCCAGGGCCTAGTGGCTGGCCTTCAAGGGCACAGCTGGAGGAGCTAGCGTCCTGACGTCTGGGAGGGGATTGGCTAGGATGCCCCTCGGGCCCCTCCCATGCCAGAGCCACTTCAGGCCTTGTCCTGCCAGCTCCCATTACACTTCTTGGCTGTGTGCGCAGCAGGACGTGGCAGACTCCTCCAGCTTCAAGGTCAGTGAGACTGTGAAACTGCTTTATTGCCCTGGTGGGCAGGGGCTTGGTGGGGTAGACCCAGGACTGTGGGCCCATCCTCTATAGGACAATTACTGTGGGCACTCACCTGTGTGTACAGAGAGAGGAAAGCAATGGTAACGAGCTAAAGTCAGCACAGTTCTGCCCTTGGCTGAAAACTCCTTTTCCCTGGCAGTACGAGGTGCCAGAATCATGGCAGCACCCGGTCCCAGTACCTTCCCACAGGGAGTCTGGAATATGTGCTGAAAAAAAAATTTTTTGTGTGGAATTTTGACACTAAACTTGGCACAACTTGAAACCTCACATTTCTTTCCCTTGTCGTTTTCAGAGATCGATCACTTATTTCTGAGATTGCTTTCTCTTTAGGAGAGGCACAAATCAATGACCCGAGATGAATCAACTAGAAAGTTTATTCTTTTCTTGAGGGTCTTAAAAAGAACTAACTACTTATAAATCAAATCCAAATTAAACTGGCCAATACTATTCCTAGGGATTCACTTTTAAATCATTAATGCAATGAACAAGCTGGGCTGGGTTTTGTTTTGAAGCTTCAGACTTGGGCAGAGACATGTTCTTTGCTTCCTTGCTTGTCTGCCCTCAGGGTTACTTCGGCCCTTCTCTGGCCCTGTGAGTGGATGGCATCTGTGTCTTCAAGGGCTCTGCTGTGAATGTATGGAAAGCCTATTTGCCAAAACCCTCCTGTCTCCTCCATGCTGCTCTTTAGACCTCCCACAAAGCCTTGTGGGGCCCTTTGGCCCCCACAGTGTCAGCTGGAGTCTGTGACCAGGCAGTATGTTCCCTCATGAGAAGGCACGCTAAACTGACATGCTCTTCCCAGAAGAGCATGCTCGCTCTGTCTGCTGCTCTCGCATTTTATCTTCTGCCCCTGTATCCTTGGTCAGCTCTGCTCTCTCATGAGGAGTACAGCCACCAGAGGTGGGAGGAGGGCTCTCAGAGAGCATGTGGACATCGTTAGGCTGCTGGGATCCTTCATTTCTCCCCTGTTTGGGCAGATGCCTTTGCAAAGGCCCCAGACTACGTGAGGGTGATTTATTTGTGGACTAAGGCACAAGAGTTCGTGCACCCTCTGGACTATGCAGGCTTTGTGGTCAAATCACACACTCAAACGTGAGCTATATGCCAGGGAAGTTTTCCTGAAAGGGTAGCTAAAGAATGTCCAGGAAACCACAGTTTGAGAGTGTATAGAATGAAATTGTCTTTGGCTTTTGGGAGCAGGAGTGGGGCTAAATTGGAGATCACATTACCCCTAGATTGGAGAGCTTGGGTCCCTACCTCTACCATAATCTAAAGAGAGAACCATCTGAGTTTCCTGAGGGGATATGGACAGCCTGTGTCCAGTACGCTGGGATTTCCTGCCTATTTTGCCAGGAACCCCATAGGGAAGCAGTCCTGAAGGTGAATGTTGAAGGTCATATTCCCCTGTATAAGAACCTTTGAGATAGCTTCTCTTGAGCAGAGAAAATGGTAGTGCCACTCCATCAGAGTGGCTCAAGGGGTAGGTGCCGCTTAGCCACCTGTTCACTTGAAAACATTTGTTTTTGAAAGACAGGTTTGGAATCCCCCAACAATAAATCCTCAAAGAAACAACCGCCCAATTAATTAGTGGGCTAAAGACTTAAAGAGAGACTTCTCTGAAGGGGAAATAAGAATGGCCAATAGACACATGAAGAAATGCTCAACTTCTCTAGCCATAAAAGAAATGCAAATCAGAACAGCATTGAGATTCCACCTTACCCCAGTTTAGAATGGCTATAATCAAGAAATTTAATAACAACAGATGCTGGAGGGGATGTGGCCAAAAGGGAACCCTACTGCATTGTTGGTGGGAGTATAAATTTGTTCAACCACTTTGGAAAGCAGTAGTTCCTCAAAAGACTACACATAGAGCTCCGCTATGACCTACCAGTAGTCCCACTTTTGGGCATTTGCCAAAATGATGCAAGGCCATACTAAAGCTACCAGCACAACTCTCTCTCTCTCTCTCTCTCTCTGTCTCTCTCTCTCTCTTTGTGTATATATATATATATATGTATGTATGTATATATATATATATATATATATATATATGAAATGGAAAGACTTGGAAAAAAATCATGTTAAGTGAAGTAAGCCAGGCCCAAAGAAACATAGGTCTGACGGTTTCTCTATCTGCTATAACTAGTATATGTCTAGGACAAACAGAAAAGGTCAAAAGCTATGTACACATGACTATATAAGATGATGTTAAGTGAAATGAACAAGATAGGGACACAAGAGGTTTTATCTTTCTTGCTGTTGTTTTTAATGTATTTATAATGTACTGTGTGATTTGTTTTGTTTCTTTTGTATGTTCTTCCTTCATGGTATAACCCCTGTTTTCACCGTATTTGATTCTGGTGCCCTGCATCATGTATATACATTTTTCTAATTTGGGAAGGGGAAGGGAAATAACAAAATGCTGAACTAAGGATATAGGTTAAGCCATTGTAACAATGAGACATACAGTACACTATGTTGAAAATGAACTTTACAGCTTGGGGGGAAATGGGGGGGGGAGGGAGAAGTTGGAAAGGTGGGGAGGGAAGGGATAGTAGGGGAAAGCAAAGGAGGGGGTAACAATGTTCAATAGGAAGTGCACTCATTACTTATATAACTGTAACCCCTTTCTTTGTACAATATCTTTACAATAAAAATACATATTAAAAAATAAGGTTGGTAATAGTTTCATGTCGTCATCTCAACAGGGTGTAGGAAAGGTCATGACTTTCTAGTTGCTGAATCCTGTCGAGGAGGGCAAAGGTGTCTCTTGAGGTTGAGGTTGACAGATTGCATTGGTTGGGAGGTAACTTGGACCTTTTGCTGTCTTACAGCTAGGAGAAGGCAATTATTTTCTGCAGGCCTACCAGACTGGGAATATGAGAATTTGCTTAGAATGTCCTGTGGAGCTGAGCCAGTCCCAAGGACATCCTCTGCTTTGGGGTGACTCTCTGAAAGCTGACACATAGTTCCCCTCAAATCCCTCTCCTCCATCTGTCCTCTGGCTCCACGGAGCTCAGCCACATGGATGCCATGAACAGCAGTATCAGAAATAACTCTGAGTCAGCAGAAAGGCACACACAGTGTCCCCATCCCGGTATTCAGAATGACTAGGAGGCCCAGCATTGGGGCAGGGACAGAACCCAGCTCTCCTACATTCCAGGATGTCACAGAACCAGAGAAAATGCTTAAACTAGGACTCAGGCTCTCAGCACACCTGCTTGGGCTAGGGAAATGTAAAACTCTTTTGGTATGCTGCCTGAGCAGCTCGATGTGACTTGTCCTTGTCATTCAGTGGAGAAGAACAAACAACGTTCTGCCTATTTTGGCTCAGTAAGGCTTGGCTTTCACTCTTTCTGGCTTAGAGCCCAGGAATTCTGCCCAGATTTATCCCAGAGACGGTTAAAAATGCTTTTCAAATCGAGTTATGAGAGCTATCACAAGGTAGGGAAACTGAGGCAAACAGCGTCTCTAGTGTTAAAGCTGACAAAAAACAAAAAACTTCCTCCCCACCCTTCAAATCCGTACTTCCACTTGAAGGGGAGAGAGGAGGAGAGGAGAGAGAAAGCAGGTCCATGCACCACACTCAGAGGAAGGCTGGCTGACACAGCATCCCAGCATAGTTTGGAAGGTACAAAGGTGCCTAGTGCCAGAGAGGAGCAAGCAGAGATAGCTTGGGTATCCTGGCCACTGCAGCAGATGTCTGAGAGGGGGAAGAGAACAGGCTTATAATGTCCTGGGCCTCTGAGTGGAGTCACATGCTCTGCGGTGACAATCCTGTGCAACGCATTTCTCTGCTCTTGGAGTGACCTGTGGCATTGCTAGGTCATTGCCCATCCGGGCAGCTCCCTCTACCTGCTGGTCAGTAAGGGCTGCATGTGAGGTGCTGGGATCCACAAGGAAATCTGGATCTAGGGATAACAAACAGATTCAGCCCCTAGCTTCACCTGTGTGTTGGCGCCAAGACCGAGAACACATCACTTGACTTCTCTCAAGTTAAAATAATGGCTACTTGGTGTGGGTTGTTACAAAGTCTGAGGATATTTGTCAAGCCCTTGCTAAGAGCTCAGTAGATTATCTCTTTTTTTGAAAAAAACATGGCAGCCAGGCACCAGTGGCTCAAACCTGTAATCCTAGCTACTCAGGAGGCTGAGATCTGAGAATCGTGGCTCAAAGCCAGCTGGGGCAGGAAAGTCCATGAGACTCTCTCTCTCTCTCTCTCTCTCTTTTATTATGGAAATACCATACAGAGGGGTTACAATTACATGGACAAGATAATGAGTACATTTCTTATCAATCATTGTTGCCTCCTCCTTTGTTTCCCCTTCCCATCTCTTCCCATCTCCCCCCTCCCTCCTACCCTCCCCCTCCCCGCCAAAGTTGTAAGGTTCATTTTTCGACATAACAATTTGTACATCTCATTGTTGCAATGGGTCCACCTGTATCCCTAAGACTCTTATCTCCAATAAACCACTGGAAAACTGGAAGTGGCACTGTGGCTCAAACAGTAGAGCACTCGCCTTGAGCTGAAGAGCCCAGGGACAGCGCCCAGGCCCAGAGTTCAAGCCCCACGACCGACCAAAAAAAAAAAGTGGCAGGCCTGAAAAGATGAGTTCCAGGTAGAAAGAAACACCCCAGTCAAAGGTCAGAGATGGCAAAAGGGAGACCTAGAAGCCAAAGGCAATGTTGAGAGGAGGTTTAGGCCAAGGGAACCTAAATGAACCTACTTTGTGAACCCTCATGTTGTTTTTCAAAAGATAATGGAAAGACTTGGAAAAAAGTATATTAAGTGAAATAAGCCAGCCCAAAGAAACATAAGTCCCATGGTTTCCCTTATTTGCAATATCTAGTATATGTCTAGGACAAGCAGAGAAGGTCAAAAGCTATGTACATGTACATATGACCATATAAGATGATGCTAAGCGAAATGAACCCCAAGATAGGGACACAAGAGGTTTTATCTTTCTTGCTATTGTTTCTGATGTATTTATACTGTACTATGTGATTTTCTTTGTTTCTTTTGTATGTTCTTCCCCCATGGTATAACCCCTATTTTCACTGTATTTGACTCCATTGCCCTGCATCTTGTATATACGTTTTTCTCATTTGGGAAGGGGAAGGGTAATAACAAAATGCTTAAACAAGGATACAGGTTGACCCACTGTAACAATGTACACTATGTTGAAAGACACTATGTTGAAAAAGAACTTTACAACTTTGGTGGGAGAGGGAGGAGTTGGGGAGGTGGAGAAGGAAGGGATAGTAGGGGAAAAACAAAAGAGGGGGTAACAATGCTCAATATGAAATGTACTCATTACTCATACAACTGTAACTCCTGTGTACAGTATCTTTACAATAAAAATATATATTAAAATAAAAAAGATAGTAGATATGAAAGTATGCAATAGGCACTTCAAATAAAGTCATGTCCGGGCTGGGAAGGTGGCTCAGTGGTAGAGCGCTTGCCTTGCATGCCTGAGGCCCTGGGTTCGATTCCTCAGCACCACATAAGCAAAAACGAAAAAAGCCGGAAGTGGTGCTGTGGCTCAAGTGGTAGAGCGCTAGCCTTGAGCTGAAGAGCTGAGGGACAGCGCCCAGGCCCAGAGTTCAGGCCCCATGACCGGACCCCCCCCCAAAAAGTCATGTCCTTAGGAAAGACAAGGTATATAGATAGATGATAGATAGATAGTGATAGATAGATGTTGGATAGATAGATAAACAGATAGATTAAGTAAAACACTTTAAATGTTAAAATACAAACTAAATTGAGATGGGGCAGTACTGACTGGGTTCATCAGAGAAGG
This sequence comes from Dipodomys ordii, assembly GCF_000151885.1. Taxonomy (NCBI): domain Eukaryota; kingdom Metazoa; phylum Chordata; class Mammalia; order Rodentia; family Heteromyidae; genus Dipodomys; species Dipodomys ordii. Next base: position 8,872,705 of record NW_012267244.1, on the reverse strand, counting down.
CTTGGGGACAGTGGAATAATCCCACAGTGTGCCAGCTGTTGGAGGGGGGGGGCTCACAGTTACTGAGTGCCTGCTGTGACCTGTGCCTTCCTTCTTGGGAGAGTGTTCATCACACGGATTCCAACACAGACAAGGAGCTACTGAGGCTCAGGTGGGCAAAACAAGGCTCTCTCAGCCAGCAAGGCTGGCAATTGCCTGAGTCTAGGCAGAGTTTTCAGGATATTCTTCAGACCCTCAGGTGAAAGAAAACTCCTAAGAATCGGGATTCTTTTTTACACTCTCACAGCTGGTTTCATTTCAGCATTTTACTTAAGTGTACTCAAGTGATTCATATGGAATGCTATCAAGAGAAAGTTAATAAGCAGCTTTCTCCAAGTCTATTGCTATGAAGTTACCTTTCTGTGACTTGAATTACTTTTAGTAATTTTTCTTTAAATCCATACATTATTCCATAGTTGGAATGTGCCATACTTAATACACCACCCTTTCCCTTCTGACAGGTGAATTCCTTCCAAAGATTTTGCCACTATGATTTTATTAATAAATATCTCTCATATATAAATATATGTGTTTGTGTGTGTGTGTGTGTGTATATATATATATACATATATATATATGTATATATATATATATATATATAGGCAGCTTTATTACTGTAGATTGAGTTTTTTCAAGTGTGGTACTGTCACAATTTAATTGTGGCTTTGCTACTCCCTCTTTGGAATGGTTACAATGGTTGTCAGAGCAGTCTGGGTGACTCCATTCCCAGCCAGGGTGGGAGACTGGTGCTTACTGCCCATGCCGGTGGCCGCTGCTGTGGTCTGTCAGGGCAGCTCTCATTTTGGCCTCTTTCTTCCCACACTCTCCTCAGCAGTAGTCAGCAGGAGACTTCTAGGACCCAAAGAAGGCTCTACCTTCTTCAAGCTAGCTCATCTTCCCAAGTAGAATCTCTGACTGGGAGCCACCAAGGACATCTTTGTCTTGAAGAAGGCTCCTTCACCCCAGCACTTGGTGCTCTGGGGCAGGCAGCAGGCCTGAGAAGTACCTGCACATAAGGGAGGCAAAGCATGGGAGTTAGCTGTAGTCACACAAGGGTTACAGAGTCTGGAAGACAGAGCAGAGATGGCCTGCAGAATGCACATCTGCTGAGCAAGAGTTACTGCGAATCAGAAGGAGTCACTGTCCTGAGGAGAGAGGGGATCTAGAAAAAGCCTCCACATTGGCTGAGAAGCCCCAGTAGAATACTATAAGATAGCCTAGCCCTCAAAGTAACCTGATGATGGCAGATTGGAACTTGAATCCAGGCCTCTGGCTCCAGGGACGGTGTTCATAACCCCACACTCGTGTTATTCATAATCATGAGTGTCCCATCTCTACTGCAAACACCTAAGAAGGACTAAATGACCTTTAATGTCTGTTCTAATTCTCAAGTTCTTATGACATTTCACTTATCCACCCAAGCAGTTAGTGAAAGCCTATCATCTGTGGGGTCAGTTGGGCTTTAGAGCTAAGAAAAGCTGTGACCTGGTCCTACTGGGCCTTGGCCCTTTGAAAGACAGGATTAGTTCCCAGTGCTTGTTCACTTTGATGGTGCCTAGGCACATGGGGGTCTAGAGGAAACAAAATGTTTCCTGGAGCAAAGAGGGAAGGACCCCCTCTTTCTTTGGGGGGTGAGGGGAGTTTTTCCTTTAGAAAATTTATCACACTCTTTCTCTAGTCCTTTGAAATATATGTTAAAAAAAGTTAGATGGTTTATATGTACACATAATCACAGCACTCAGGCGGCTGATAGGAGAATCATGAATTGGCAGCCAGCCTGGACTATATAGCAAGACCTTGTCTCAAACACAATAGCAACAACAAGAACCCCAGTGAACCTGGGCCACTTTAACAAGTCAGAAGTCATCTCTTAGAAACAAGCAGCAAGGCAATTCTGTAATTCCAGTCAGTAGTTTCCACACTCAATACAAAAGTAGTCTTAGGTGCCTGGCTCTATTTTGTAGAAGTACCTCCTGTCACAGAGGTGTGAGGACATTTCTTTGTCCTTTGAGAAAGACAATTAGCTGACTCCTAGGACCAGCACAATCACCATGTTAGCTTAGAATGACTTACAATGCTATCCAGTCTTCTTATGTGAGTTTCTTTAAAGAACAAGTATATAATGAATCCTATCTGATTATCTATATAAAAGGATGAACGCTCTTTCTGTCTGTGACATCTTTTTAGTGGATGGTCTGTGATATGCTCCAGTGGTTTAATACTTATACAATAATAAAACTGTTTAATTTCCTTTCCTCTATTTTATAGATGAATCTCTAGGGTGACATAAGATGTAAATTATATTTTGCCAACACCCAGCATTTACTTCTCACTAATGCTTCCTTCTCCACCTGCCTTCTCAGTCTGAGGAGCCCATTAAATAAATGAAGAGCATGCACATTTACACACTGTGCTCTTCCTAAGTAGCCTTTCAGGGCCACCTGTGGAAACTCCTGAGGATGAGGGTAGCGGCTTCCAGGAAGCAGCCTGTCGAGTCCGAACGGTCACCTCAGTTCATGAGAATCTCAGAGACCAGCAACCTGAGCAATGAGACGCTGCAAACCAAATCTCTCAGACCTGATTGATTGCTTTTATTAGTGGGCAAAAGGGATGTAGTAGCATGATAAAAATAAAAATAGGACCAGGGGACAGTGGCTCACCCTTGTAACCTAGCTATTCAGGAGGCTGAGATCTGAGGATCTCAGTTCAAAGCCAGGACAAGCAGGAAAGTGTATGAGACTCTTATCTCCAATTAACCACCTGAAAACTGGAACTGGTGCTGTGGCTCAAAGTGGTAGAGTGCTAGCCTTGATCAGAAGTGCTCAGGGACAGCACTCAGGCCCTGAGTTCAAGCCCCACAACGGATCAAAAAATAAATAAATAAAAATAGATTTTATTTGCTTCTTCCATTGAGATGGAGTCTCACAAACATTTTTTGGCTTGGATCTCTGATTCTCTGATTGGCCTCCTGAATAGTTAGGATGACAGGTATGCTTCACCATATCCAGCTATTGATTGATAAAGGGTTTCAAGAACATTTTGCCTGAGCTGGCCATGAACTATAATTAGCCTCTCTAGTAGTTAGGATTATAGGCATGAGCCATCATGCTTAGCTAATTGGATCTTTATAAAGTTTGGATCCAGAAACCTAGTATATAAAATTTGAATTGACTTGAATATAATGCCAAGGGAGTAGCAGATTTAAAACATGAAAAATATTCAAACAAAGGGGCCAGTAAAGAGGCCAGTCCAGGTGCGGAGGTGCCAGGGAAAAGGACTTCTCTCCTCTTACAGAATACCTAAAAATGTCTAAAATATCTAAAAATGCCCACCTAGAGCTGATGACAGTCAGGTAGAACACTGCTCACCCATACAGCAGTGAGTCACTCCTTTATAGGATAAGTTCTGGGAGCTACAGCGTTAGATGATTTGGTCATTGTGGGAACATCACATGGAGAGGAATTGATATGCTGACATGCAGAATCAACCTACATGGTCCAGGTCCATAGTACTACATGGCCTAGTGAAACAACTAAGAGACACAGGACACATGACCAGATGTGAGTCTGCTCTCTGTGTATAACATAGGTACTGTTTCAGACTCAATTGCCTTTTAAAAATAAGTTAAAAGAAGTAAATGCAAAGGCCAGTTGTGTGTTTTTTATTAAATATTTCATCTTGTACATAATTGTATGTACTATGGTTTTGTATGGCTGCAGTAGATTTGTTTATAGCCCCTTCAGTGCAAAACCATGTGCAGTGCCTTTTACTACAGCATGACATAGGCAATGAGAAATTTTCATCTCCATTGTAATTTCAGAGGATTACAATCATCCATGTGGCCAGTGTTGATCAAAACATCATTATATGGCGCCTAAGTGCAATTATGTATAGTTAGAGAAACACTGTTCACTGAGAAGCTACTAGGCACAAGGAACTGTGGCAGGTAGAATGGTTCCTGGCCTTCAAGAACTTTATTCATCTTAGGCAAAGACAATACAGACCGTGAAAGTTCCTTAAAATGGCATAAGTACATGACAATTAAGTTCAACAACAGATATTTAAAAACAATGCAGCCTAAATGCCAATGAATAAGCAGCCTGGGAGCACTGTGGGAACTCAGAAAGAAAGTGGTCCCCTTGGGGTAGAAGGGGCTGAGACATCAGATTGTAAACCCAATCAGACAGGGAAGATGAGACAGCAAAGTCCAAACTCCAAGGGGAGTAAGGAATGAGAAATGGCAATACTTCTTCCAAAACAAAGTAGTGTGATTTACTACACTAGCACCAAAGTACAAAGAGCCAATCGTTATTTTTTAAATGGTGACAGTCAAAACACTGAAACAGGACACACGATGACCCACTGCAACAATGATACCCACAAGGTAGTATATTGGAAATGAACTTTACAACTTCAGGCATGGGGTGGAGAGGAGTGAGGGAGATAGGGGAAGAGATAGTGGAAGAACAAGGGAGGGGGTAACACTGCTGGACAGGAAATGTAGCTGTAAACCCTCTGTACAGCATCTTTACAATAAAAATAAATTTTTAAAAATCTGCAAAAAATAGTGACAGTCTATGAGTGAGTGATATATGCATGAACTATATGTGATTTTATGAAATTCCCAGTGCAGTCTTGTTCAGTTGGTATTTGTCTCTTTCTCCCAAGACAGAATGTAGGGACTGTCTCGCATCAACTGTTTGTCTTGTTTCACATTCTGTATAGAGTGAGGAGGAGCTAGGGGTGATGTGTGTAACTTCTTTTAGTGGTGATACACTTTCCTGCAAATTCTCCCATAGTAGAGGGCTGCAGGCCATGCTCACAAACAAAAGTCACAACCAAGGGAAGATGAAGTTACTTTTGGGAATGGATCGTGGCTCATGGAAACCACAAGAAAATGTCATATTGGATTGTCAGCCTCACATCATTGACATCGCTTGTTGCTCCTATCAAATACCGAGATAGCCCAATGTGTGTGCTTCCGTGATCTTGGGGTGAATGAACATCATCCACATGAGCCTACTTTGGTCTAAGCAGGTCCAGTCTGAAAATGTGGAAAGTCAGCCTGGGGTAAGAAAGAATAGAACCAAGCACAGATATAACCTGCCCAGGATTTCTAGAAAGAACTCTCAGGCTACCTTAAAATCACACCGGAGCCCCCAACTATGAGTACTGCATGCCCCTGTCACATAAAGCATTTCTATTATAGACTATGCTCCAAAGAGCTTCAGTTTCAAAGACAGGAGAACAAGATCAGTATACTGTAGTGGGTTCTCAAAGGATGCTGCTACAGAGACACAGATGTGTGTGCTGCAAGATGCAAGTGAGATACTCCTTTGTTTCCCACAAACCCCTCTGGCTGCAGGAGTGAAGGCCAACAGTGAAGGCTCTGGATGCTCTGGAGATTTCATCCTGGGAGATGTACTAGGGCTTATATGGCTCCTCCCATAATCTCTGAATGGAAAGTTCAATAAGTTATGATAATGTATAGGCCAAGGAAGAAATTGGAAAATGTGAACGGTTTTACATATGAACCTAAGATTGCTTTTTATGCAAAACTTTCTTCCATGAGATACATTATTTATAAAATAACTATATTTGGAAACTAGATGAAATCACATACTTTGCACTTTGGTGAGTGCAGACCACCTCCTATACACTAACATCTTCCCACTTTTATTTTTTTTAACATTATCAAATAACAAAATGGAGTGTCTTCTGAGCAGAAAGTTCAACCACGAACACTAACACTACTTCTGTAACATCTGAAGCCTGCCATGTTACAGGGGCTTGTAGAAGTCAAAACAATATTCTTCCGGCATAGCTTTCAGAGGTTGACATTAATCAAAATTCCTTGTATTCATAAACTGACATGTTGAAGTTCCTTTGTACAACTTAAGATAATTTTTTAAAAATTAAAAGAACTTACTTTAACATGCAATAAAGATTTCATTAAATCATGAGAAAAAAGTGATTTCATTCCAATTTGGCTCTGAATTTCAGGAAAACACAGAGCTGCCCTTCCCAGATCAAAGATTCAGTGAGACTTTTGTTACAGTTTCACACCCAAGTATATCAGCTTAATAGTGAAACTTGATGTCTGTGTATCTTGGCAAAAGAGAACCATAGAAGGAAGAAGAATTTGTCAATGCACTGAAGCTTGGATCCCGGGTCAACTCTCTAGAAGGGGTACTTAAGAATTTCAGTTGCAGATTTGCTCTGCTTCCTACAATCAAGGTCTCTCTATGATTAGAGCCCCAAACAATATACCATTGTTTAGACATGAGTGCAGTGTTATAATTGTTAGTAAATTGAAATTGAGGCTGAGGCTGAGGTAAGTGAGGACTTGTGTAGCATACAAAAGCTCCTGAATTTGATGTCTAGCACTGCAAAATAAAAGTAAGTTAATATTATTTCCAGAAATTAAATTATGCTTAGGAGACATTTCAAGGCTTAGTGTTTTGAGCCAGGCACCATTCACATAGAAACCTCACAGGTAGGAAGTCCTTGAAGACCAGCTGTTACTGGGCTGTACATGGAGACCATTCCCTCCCTACAATTCTGACACTGCTTCTTATTATTTATCTTTCAAACAGATTTTGACGTGATCACACATAATTAGACAACTGAAAAGAAAGAAACATAAGATCAAGATATTTGGGTCAACTTCAAAAATGAATACACTTCTTATTCACTTAGGAAATGGCGATGTTCTAGCTTAACTTTAGGCTTCTACTGTCTATGAAACATTTAGACAACACTTACTTTATTTTTCTGAGCCAGATAAGACAACCCAATAGATTGTGTGTGTTAGAGCTGCCTGCTGTACACAGGGTCAGGGAGCATTAGTGCAGCTCTTTGACCTGCTCTTGCCTTTTCTTGAAGGACATTGACTGAAACATCCTGAAATCTAGTAGGGAGCATATATGAGGAGATTAGCATTAGGCCATTATACGTCCCTAGGACAACTTCAAGAAAATGTGGTATATATATATATATACACACACACACAATGGAATTCTATGCCTCCATCAGAAAGAATGGCATTGCCCCATTTGTTAGGAAATGGAAAGACTTGGAAAAAAATATATTAAGTGAAGTAAGCCAGGCCCAAAGAAACATAGGTCCCATGGTTTCCCTTATTTGCAATAACTAGTATATGTTTGAGACAAACAGAAACAGTCAGGTAAGTTGATGATAGGCAAAATGTTTTTTTTTCTTTCTTGCAATTGTTTCTAACATATTTATAAGATGATTTCTTTGTTGCTTTGTATGTCCCTCCCCCACGGTATAACCTCTGTTTTCACTGTATTTGATGTTGGTATAATTTGTGGAGGGGAAGGGAAAAAACAAATCGTTTAAATAGGAATACAGGTGGATCCATTGCAACAATGAGATGTACAAGACGTTATGTCCTAAAATGAATTTTACAACTTTGGCGAGGGAGGGCGGGGCGGGGGAGAAGATGGTAAGGGGAAACATAGGAGGAGGCAACAATGCTTGATAAATGTACTCATTACCTTGCTCATGTAATTATAACCCCTCTGTACGGTATTTTCACAATTAAAAAATGTAAGAAAAATGACCAATTTATCTTTATGGTTTAGCAATCCATGCTGTCTTTAGTATTGAAAATTTTTCATAAACATTAACATAGGAGAAAAGCTGTCTGAGTATCTAATTTCCTAGTAACGTTGAAAAACAACTTCTTAGATATGTGCATGGTCTTTGATGCTTTTAGTTGAGACATTTTAGTTTAATAGCGATGTCTAGTAGGGATGTTGGGAACAATAAACCTAAAGCTTGATTTTTTTTTTCCAAAATGAAATCAAGGAACAAAGTAGACCTTAAAAAGATAATTTTTATTTATTTATTTATTTTTGGTCACAGAGCTTGAACTCTGGGCCTGGGCGCTATCCCTCAGTGATTCAGATCAAGGCTAGCGCTCTACCATTTGAGCCACAGTGCCACTTCCAGTTTTCTGAATAGTTTATTGGAGATAAGAGTCTCACAGACTTTCCTGTCCAGGCTGGCTTTGAACCTCAGATCTCAGCCTCCTGAGTAGCTAGGATTACAGGCAGGAGCCACTTAAGCAGGTGCCCAGCTTAAAAACATACTCTTAGACTTGTGTGTATAGCACTCCTTGTGATGGCTCATGCTCATCTTAAGCACAGTTTATCATTCCATGGATGGTTCAGAGTTTGAACTCCAACTGCCCACATGCCTACCTCAAGCTCTTAATATAGCCTGGAGCATGTTGCAGTTCTAGGAGCCTTTGAATTGGGAGGGAAATCCAAATAAGGGAAACCAAATAAAGTGCTGAGAGTGAGCTAGCTGTTCTTTTGTCTTCTACCCTAAGGCCTACATTGTGTCCCTGCCAGGTGACACTGTGGGGAGAATTGGCTGTTCTGATCTCTGTGTATGCTTATTCTGAGCTTAGTAAGTTGTTGATAATTAAATGAACATTTATTAAGATGGATACATGTTTTCTCCACTCTTGGCATTTCTGTGTTCTGTTTTCAATTTATTTCCTTTTCAAATATGTGTTTTAGTAGTTCCTTTGTTATTGATGTGTTCATTGTATGTTTTTATTTTCTTCACTCTTACTTTTGAAAGAGAATTAGACCGTGTCTCCAAATATGTTTATAATCATTGTCCCTTTGTCTCTAGAACCATTGTTTCCTTGGGCTCATTTTTGAAAACTTAGCTGATATTTGTCATTCCTTTGAAGATGAGCTATCTTTTTTCTCTGCTTTTCATATCTTTGTTACTGTTGCATAGTTTTACTGTTACTTTTCTAGGTGTTAGTTTCTTCTCAGTTTGCTTATACTTTGTTATGCCTCTATTCTTCCATCAGTTCTGGATAATTCTCTTGGCTACTTCTTTACAAGTAATGACTTCAGGTGTTTTTTTTTCTATTCTCTATTAGACTTTAATTAGAAGTGTATCTGACCATGGCATTTTTTCCATTATATTTCTGAACTGATATTTTCTGTTTCTTTGTTTCATATTCTAGGTAATTTCTCAAGAAATACCTTCCATTTCATTCAGCTGTATTATATCAAGTGATTTAAAATCATTCTCTTTCTTACTAGTCTCATATTGTTTTGCTTATGATTGTGATTCCAACACTTAGTTTTTAAAAATATCTTATCTAAAGCTAATCTATATTCTTGTTTGGCATTCCAGAATCTTTTTTTTTTTTTTTGGGTCCGGTCGGGCCTGAACTCTGGGCCTGGGCGCTGTCCCTCAGCTCTTCAGCTCAAAGCTAGCGCTCTACCACTTGAGCCACAGCGCCACTTCCGGCTTTTTTCTTTTTGCTTATGTGGTGCTGAGGAATCGAACCCAGGGCCTTGAGCATGCAAGGCAAGTGCTCTACCACTGAGCCACCTTCCCAGCCCGGCATTCCAGAATCTTTAAATCATTGGGGGTCTAAGTCTGTGGCTATTCCTTTGATTGGCTCTCCTTTATTATACCTTTTCACTTGGTAATCTCTAAGAGAATGCTTGCAATCCAATATTAATCTGCAAGAACCCAGGGCTTAAACTGAATATAATTTTGTTAGAAAGACTTTGAGCCCTTTCAAGAGTTCTAACTCAGTGGGTGAATCACAACACAAGTCTCTTACTTCATTGTTAGCATCTTGACCTGAGTACTTGAAGAACATCCGGAGAAATGTAGACATTTCTGAATTCTAACCCTGTTCACAGTTTGGAAAGGAATGTGAAGAACACAAAAAAGAAAAGAAGAAATAGAAAAACAAGACAACCCCAAAAAGGGCTGTGGCTCTTTACTTGCCTGATGATCTCTGTACAACGATCCGGGGCCACCTGACACTTCCTGACAGTTCCTTTGCTTTCCAGACACTGACCCAAGAAGCATGGCCAGCATCTTCTCCAAGTTGCTAACTGGCCGCAATGCATCTCTCCTACTTACTACACTGGGCACCAGTGCCCTGACCACTGGTTACCTGATGAACAGGCAGAAGGTGTGCGCTGAGGCGAGGGAACAGCATAGGCTATTTCCTGCAAGGTAAGTTTTCAAAGCTTTAAATAATTCCGAGTGCCTACCAGACCTATGCCTTTCCCTACTGGAAACTGTCAGCAAGGACACTGCTCCTTGTCTTTCAGGAGTACTAAGGCAAACTTTTGAGACTCATTAAGCCCAGTGAGCCATGGCAAAAACAAGGAACTGTAGCATCATTATTTCTGCCCAGAGCTTGCAGTCCACTTGAATAATAATAACCATGATAGCTAACATATATTCAACACTTACTTTTTGAGAATATCTGCTAATATGTACATTAAGCACTTCCTTTCCCTAAGTAGAGTATTTTTTCACCTTAGCTACCTTTTGTGATGAAATGAGGTCTTAAAAATTAACTGGTTAGCTGGTTTTGCTACTTTTTGTAAAAAAAATAACGTATAATTGAGTAAAAAGTATCAAGCAGTTAATAATAATTATGGCTGGGTGCCAGTGCCTTATACTTTTATTCCTAGGTATTCAGGAGGCTGAGATCTGAGGATTGCTGTTTAAAACCAGCTCAGGCAGGAAAGTCTGCGAAATTTTTATTTCCAATTAACAATCAAAAAACTGGAAGTGGAACTGTAGCTCAAGTGGTAAAACATTAGCCCTGAACAAAAAATGTAGGGACAGTGCCCAGGCCCTGAGTTCAAGCCCCAGGACCAAAGCACACACACACATGCATGTATACACACATGCACATGTATGTGAGCAAACACACACACACATTAAGCAGCAGCCAAGTTCATACAGCTGCTACAGCCAAGGGCAAATCTAAGATCCTTGGTCCCATACCCATCCCATGCCTCACTCACTGCCACATTGCATTCTGGAATATGAAATGCCATAGGAGTAATTTTAAGCCTAAGCTTTATAAAACATTGCAGATGGGAAAGGAGAAATAGAATGAATAGCTACATTTTTTTCAGCACTTGGAATTTGGCTGTAGGTGACACAGCCCACACTGAATAGTCTGAGTGACTTCTTAGGATTCCATGAAGGTAGGAGTGACTAGATAGACTGGGAAACCCACTGCGGTGTCTCTTGGAGACATTTTCTGTCTTGTGTGAATCAGCACCTCTGAGGAAATCACTGGCAACCAGCATGTACTCAAGAACTAAGATTACCTGTGTTCGAGCAGGTAATAGTGGTCTTCAATCTCCTACCCTCCGACCAATACATATCACAGGATACAACAGCACCTATCTGATGTCTTTCAATATATATTTACTGAATGTCTCTTATAGCTAGCCTTATAGACAGGACAGGTACATAACTGAGGCTGGTTCCATCTGCAGAGTCTCTAGTCTTTCCGCCTCAGACCTAAGGGACCATACTGGGGCTATGGCTGAATTTTACTAAAATATATTAATGGACAAAAGAGAAGCCTGCATATGATTTATGACTCCTGATATTCTCCTTTCACTCCCTCTTCACCTGAGTCTGTAGTGGGCATCTTGAGGTCTCTATTAGATAGGGCCTTTTCTCTGCTTACTGTTATTTTTAAAATTTGTGTTTGTTGAGTAAAAACCAGCTCTAGACAACAACAGTCTTTGTGTTCAGTGACCCCCAAGAGAGCCTAGTAGAAAAATAGTCCTCTGAGTAGTCCTCTCCTTGAGGGAGTTGCGGAGGTGGCGGGCGAGGCGGGAAGGGAAGCGTTCTCCTTGGAGGCTGCTTGCTGGAAACCTCTTTCCTCCCACAGTGCAGACTATCCTGACCTGCGCAAGCACAACAACTGTATGGCTGAGTGCCTCACCCCCACCATCTATGCCAAGCTCCGCAACAAGGTGACACCCAACGGCTACACCCTAGACCAGTGTATCCAGACTGGAGTGGATAACCCTGGCCACCCCTTCATAAAGACTGTAGGCATGGTGGCTGGAGATGAAGAGTCCTATGAGGTAAGAGCTTTGGCTGCTGATTTCAGACTGGAGGATGTCCCAGCTAGGACTGAAGTATGCCATCCCAGAGGTCTCCTCTTCTCTATGGGGCCAGCTTTCTGCCCCCTCAGGCATAGCTTCCATAAAAGGAGACTAGCTTCCATAAAGGGAGACTAGCTCCCAGAGAACCCTCTGCATTGCTTCCTGGCACAATAAGCTCTGCAGCTTCCCAGAGACAATGCTTCCTTTGCTGCAGCAAATGGTCCTCTTGGAGAAGTGGAAGCATGACAGAGCTCGTCAAGAGGATGAGTTGGTACAGAAAAGTAAAATAAGAGTCAAATAAAGTTTATTCACTAGTATGACAATAGGATTTGTCATGTTGTGGCTGAGATGGGCAGGATCAGGTTGTGAGTTTCTGTAGTCTGGAAATGATCTTTCCTACTACTGTAGTCCAGACTCCTGAGCTCACTAAATCTCTTGGACAAATCCCATGATTATAGTATCTTCATCCTTGATGCAGAAGCCTGAGATGGTCTGTTATTAACAGCAATCAGCCTCATGCCCGACTCTCCACATGGCAGTTTCCTCATTATGGTGCAGGCCCACAGCCTGTGGCTCCCTCTTTGCTTTCTTCTACCACAGGGAGCTGGAGGCAGGTCCTCAGGAAAGCATCCAGTTTTTCCCCCAAGCGAAAAGAGGGGTGATCTTGAATAAATAAAACCAGTGGCTCACTGACTATTGTAATACACAGCTCTGGACATCTCTACCCCCAAACTAGAACTGTTTCCTTGGAATGAAAGCCCTTTCCCACAGCCCACATTCCACAGCCCTCAGTTTCCCCAAACTGCAGGTTATTCTGATTCTCTGCATTGTTTTACGTAAATACTATCCCTGAAGTTGTATTTTGTCTGTTTTGTTTTGTCAACTAGATTTTGTACAGAACTGATGGGCTGGAGAAATTCCTCACAGGAGAGCCTCCTGCTTGGTCCTGCCTGCTTCCATGTGCTTCTTATATAGCCTCGTTTCCCCGTGTATTTAGTATGTTACTGTAGTTCAACCTTAGAACCTGGGTTTCTTACAGCACAAAACCTAGCATCCTAGCCCCTAACCTGCAAGCATTTTTTATTCCACAGAGCAGATTATTCAGTGGCAGTGGCTTTGGAAGATTCCCTAGGGAAGAGGTTTAAAAGAGTTCAGCAGCCCTGCTTTCTCTCAGGCAGCCAGATGCTCCACCCCACAAGGTTTTCTGTGGTATGGGGTGTTCTTTTTATTACTAGCCACCAGCCTCCTCTCATGCTCATTTCCCCCATAGTAATATAAAGAATTTCAGCAGAGAAATCAAGTCTGGCCGTGAAGATAAAAAAGGGCAAGGGAAAGGAAAGGCCTTGCACTAGTAGATGAGCCATTTAAAGTGGAAACAGAAGCATCTTCCTTCTTGCAGGTGTTTGCTGACCTTTTTGACCCTGTCATAAAACTGAGGCACAATGGCTATGACCCTAGGGTGATGAGGCACCCAACAGACCTGGATGCATCCAAGGTAGGTTCCAGCCTCTGTCTTTCCTTCCTTGAAGCTGGCAATCCAGAATATGGGCTCTGGAGGGAGGGTAAGAGCTGCTTCTCTGGTTAGATGTTTCTTGAAGGCTCTGGGACTACCCAGAACTTATTAAAATAGAACATATTCCTTGGAGAGCCAAAGGAAAAGTGTAAGAAGTTTCCACCTTCCTTAAAAATGCCTCTAGGTGAGGGTTGGTCCCTGGGAACTTCAACCCTTTCCTAAAGCAATTCTTTTCAACCCAAGCACCTATTGGGGTCACGGATTCCAGACTCCACTCTGTGAAACAGCTGCTCTTTTTTTATCTGAAGACTAGGTTCTAGAGTTCCAGCTGTGTCCAACAGTTGGTTTTGTAGTTATACACAGCCTCCGGGAAGCTCCAGGACAGTGGACGGGAACTTACTAGAGTTGGGACCTGGAGCTGGGCAGTAACCCTCCACTCTGCTCTGCTCTGCTTTATAGATCACCCATGGGCAATTTGATGAGCGCTATGTGCTATCCTCTCGGGTGCGTACTGGCCGCAGCATCCGCGGGCTGAGCCTGCCACCCGCCTGCTCCCGGGCTGAACGAAGGGAGGTGGAGAATGTGGCGATCACGGCCCTGGAGGGTCTGAAGGGGGATCTAGCTGGTCGCTACTACAGGCTGTCGGATATGACGGAGCATGACCAGCAGCGGCTCATCGATGTGAGTGGCCTGCTTGGGGAGTGGATAGACAGAAAGCCCTGACCGTGTAGGGCAGTCCTGTCCTCTCAGGGAGACCTGGCCCTGGTCCGAGACTCTCAACTGGTTTGGCCCAGACTAAGACTAGCCTGGGATTTCTACCACCTCAGTATATGGAAGATGGCGAGGTTCTTGCAATGTGAAGTTGCTGGGGGGGGGAGGGGAGGTGTTGGAGGGTGGAGGTGAATGGAGGAGCCTCTTGCTTATTGGTAAATGCGAATTATCCTGACTGTACTCAAAGGATGATCACCATTACATTCCCAAAGAAAAGTCTAGGAGGCTGGGAAAATCTAGGGAGGAAATCACAGCACGCAGGGTCTCCCCTACATGTGGTGCCAGCCTCCAGAGCCCCGTGTTGTTCATACCGCTTCTAGTAACCTCCAAGCTTCTCTGCTGCACTGGGTAGACAAAAGTCCTGTCCCTTAGTTTTCCCCTGTGCACAGCTAAAATGAGTACTTAGAAAAAGCAACTCAATTTCCAAAGAAAACAGAAATGCTATCCATTCAAATTCCAGAAAGTATGCCTTGCTTCTGAACAAGACAAGCCAGCCATCTGGTTGCAGCTTTACCCTCCTGGTCTCCATGGCCATTGGCCAACTGTCTGGCTGTCTGTTTCAGAACAACTAATAGTGAATCTGATTGCTGTTCACAGGGTTGAGCTTTGTCTTGGGAAATGACAGTCTAAAATCCTCTTGACTCAAGTTTCTAACTTCTCTCACTTTCTACAGGCCCTAGAAGGATTTTCCTCCCCATGTCCACTACCTCTAATTAGTCATGTTTGAATATATGGTATTAAAGAGATATGCTATTATATACCCAGGAAAAGAAGGATAAAGGAGCTCCCCTTGGGCTCACTGGACACTGATGAAAGTGAACTATACAACTTGTGGGTGGAGATGGGAGAGAGGGACTGGGAGAGAGTGAGGGAGCAGAAGACACTCCATGAAAGGAAATGTACTCATTGCCTTACTCATTGTAATCCCTCTGTACATAATTTTTATAATAATAAAGTCAATTAATAAAAAGAATGATAGAAACAGATTGTCAGCTATGTCATCTAGTACTGACTTTTCAGGATAGCACCCCTCATGCTTGTTTACTCTGACATTATATAACATTCATTCTAGTGGTAAATCAATACTCAGTAGTGATTTAAGAATTAAGAGATTCCATCCAAGCTGGGCATGGTAACATGCTTGTAATCTCAACTCTTGAGGGGCTGAGGCAAGAGGATACCACATTTCAGGCTATCTCTGATACATTAAAAAATCCATTTGAAGGAAGCCAGTAGTTTTTAACCTTAGCTACACACCAGAATCACTTCATGAGCTCTCCCTTGCCTAGGCCATGCCCAATAATAATGAATTCAGATATCTGTAGAACAAGGGCAATTAAAACAGAATCACTAGAGGACAGTAACTAGGCACTAGCATTTTTTAAAGCTGCCAGTGAGTTCTTATGAGCAGCCAAGCTGTGAACATCTAAGAGGCCTTAGCCGTTATTAGTGAATAGAAACTTGGGTCACCTAGCACTTGAAGTTAAGCCTGATCTCATCAGTTTCTTCTCTTGCTTTGTCCCTTTTGGCCTACAGGACCACTTTCTGTTTGATAAGCCAGTCTCCCCTTTACTAACATGTGCGGGGATGGCCCGTGACTGGCCAGATGCCCGGGGAATCTGGTATGGACACAGCATTTTCGTACTTGCCGTGTATGCAGAGGATCTCCTCAGATCACCTGCTTGTCCTAACCTGAAGTTGCTGTGAACTGCAGTTGACAGCATGCCCGTCTTGAGCTAAATGGGGGAGACAAGACTACTTGTGAATGTTGTATATGAGTGTGTGTGTGTGTGTGTGTATGAGTGTGTGTATGAATCTGTGTGTTTGAGTGTGAGTATGTATATGTGTATGTGTGTGAGTGAGTGATATATACACACTGAAGTACTATGATAATTAGAATTGTGAGCTGGCTTGCATGAATCTTGCACGGTGACAAAAAGACTACCACTAAAAGAAAAAGATTTGCTTCCTTATTACTTGACCTCACAGAGAGTTTGTCTCATGACATTAAAAGAGAAAAGATGAATAATGAATACTGATAACTTAAGAAAAACCCTAAAAGGAGGAATTGACAAGTGTGCATATATTTTGTTATGGCAATAGTCCTCAGCCCACGTTGAAGATTATTCTAACTCTATTCAAAGGATATAGTAAAAGTATTCATGAGCAGGTTCTCAGAGGATGGAGGCCCGAGGTGTACACAGCAAACCGAGGAGTACTCTTTTAGGCATGAACTCTTTCAGGCTGCAGATAAGCCCACCTGATTTTATTACAACACAATAAGGTTTTGATGGAATCTGTTAGGAGACAAAATATTCTTTGTTAGTGTCATAGCTAAATATTATCATAGTTCAGCTATTTATTTTCATCCTAAGGAGCTAAGGAGATTATATTCATTGTGGACAAAACAACATGATATCTTTGAGAACTAGAGTTTCCCTTATTCTTCATTCTATCAAGGTAGCATTATTTTGTAGTACTTGTTCAGGCACAATTAAGAGAGAAGGGTCATCTAGGAAATGAGAAAGGTGAAATGAAGCACTCATGCTACAGAGGTAATAGGAATTTTTATGTGCTGAGACAAATGCAATTAACACTCAATACCATACTACTCTCTTCATTAGGCATAATTTTGACAAGACATTTCTCATCTGGATAAATGAGGAAGACCACACCAGAGTAATCTCAATGGAAAAAGGAGGCAATATGAAACGAGTGTTTGAGCGATTCTGTCGTGGACTAAAAGAAGTAAGATTCAAACAAAGATTTCTGAATTCTCATTGCAATAAACTCCATCTATTTTTCATTGTCAAAAAGACATTACAAGTTGTACCCTAGCTGAGACCTAAGGATCATGGTTCAAAGCTAGCCTGAGCAGGAAAGTCCATGAACTCTTCTCTGCAATTAACCACCAGAAAACCAGAAGTGGTGCTGTGGCTCAAAGTGATAGAGTGCTAGCCTGGAGCCAAAGAGTTCAGGAACAGTGGCCAGGCCCTGAGTGCAAGCCCCATGACCACCACCACCAACAACAACAACAAAATATTACAGTAACTTCTAAGATATAATGAAGTTTTTCTGTAAATCAAAGTGTATTTTTTAGAGTGGGACTTCCAGGTCTATGCTTCAGAAAATCATTGACTTTCTCCTTATTACTAATATGCTTCTCTCAAAAGCTCACCATAGTTTGTGGAGTCTGTGGCTCATTAGTTACTTTTCCCTTTTCTTAATATTGGCTATTCTGAGCAGGATATAACTTGGCCACAGACTTGGCTTCTGGGAATTCCCAGCTTTTTTATTGTCTTACTTTGAAAAATAACATCAACTGACATTTGTTGATGTCTAGTAGATAATCTTCAATGCTTTTTGTGGTTTATCTGATTTAATTAGACCATTTTAACATTGTAATAGATGTATCATTTTATATTAAGTAAGTACTGGGAATCTATTTCATTTTTATTGGTGACAAGTGTGCTACATATGTCTTCCTCTCTCTCTGGTGTTTGGGATGAGCTGAGCAAACTCTCACTCGTTTGGTTTTGGTCTACTTGTAGGTAGAACGGTTAATCCAAGAGCGAGGTTGGGAGTTCATGTGGAATGAGCGTCTAGGATACATTCTGACCTGCCCTTCAAACCTTGGAACTGGATTACGAGCTGGTGTCCACGTTAGGATCCCAAAACTCAGCAAGGTAACGTTATGTAACAAGAAGGCTTGTTGGGTTCCAACAGGACTGGCTCAAATGTAACTGCTTTGTGGAGGGAAAAAGATATCACTGCCCAACCCTTACTTCCAACACCTACAATAGGAAATTAGCAAGAAAAGGTTAAGTTTGCCTCAAAAGACATTTAGTTATATTAGTTATGATAAAAAGCTTAAGACTTGTAAGCAAATGCTTTTGGTTTCAAGAACCAGGCCTTTGAGTTCTCCATCATGTGATAAATCAAGATAGACAAGTTTTTGCTCTACTCTGCCCTGTTCCCTGAAGCTCCTTCCATTTCTGTTCTCTCTTTTTATGCAAACAGTTAAAGTTGAGTACGCTGAGAATTGCTTTGAAGGGTTTGGTCAAATACCAATTGCTACATCCTACCTGTAGAATTTGCATATCTTGCAAGTTTCCAGATGATGCTGTAGCTGCTAGTCAGGGGACCATGCTTGGAGGGCTACTTAGGGCATTGTGTTTATTTGCATAATCACAGTAAGGCCACATGTTCCAGCTTATGAAAAAGGGAGAGAGAAAGTGTACAGGTATAATCCTGTAAAAATCTAAGGTTAAGGCCTAAACCAGGTACACATCACTTCGTTCAAGCAAGATCTTAGCTGGCAAGATCTAGCACTAATGCTGGACAAAGATTCAAGTTAGAAACTAGTAGCTTCTGCCACATCGTATAAAGCAAATCAAATACGTTAAAAACCATTTCAGACAATGTGCTGCCTGCTGAAAAAAATATGAATTTTTATTGAAATTCTAATCTTAAAAAGATTATTTCAACTAAATTAACCTTTATAATTTAACAGTGACAACTGTTATACAGATGAGTAAAAGTATACCAAAGTTTGCATTGAGATGTAAAAACCAAAAAGATTGCAGAAGCTAAGAATAGAAAATTGTAGTCAGATTACCCAAGTTAAATTACAATTCTGCTACCTTCTAGCTGAGTGGCTTTGGATAAGAAAATTCTGAGCCTCTGGTCGCTCCGTTGTGAAATGAGATCGGTGGTTTTAGTGTGTCCTCTAAAAATTTTAATGTATTGGAAAGTCCATCTCTGGTTTTGTATGTTTATGGTATTTGTAGTTGGGCCTCTGGAAGTTAATTAGGATTAGATGAGGTACCAGGCTCCATAGTGGCTGTACAGGAAGGAGAAAGGCCTACACTAGCATGCACATTCTGTCTCACCATGTGATACCCTCTGCCATATTATGATGCAACAAGAAGGCCCTGTCCAGATGCCGAGCAGTTGCCGGCATCATGCTCTTGGACTTCCCAGCCTCCAGAACCGTGAGCCAAATATACTTTTCTTTTTCTACAAGTTTACCTTGTCCTTGGTATTTTATTATAGAAACAGAAAATTAAGTCAAGGGTGAAAGCAGTTTATTAAGTTGCCATAAAGCTTAAAATTTTAAGCACAGTCACCTGCTACAAAGTAAATGAATGCTTTATACATGTTAATTTACATTATTACTCATAACATGTTGTTTCTCAGTGATTTGCCAATAGTAGTAAATGAACTTTGCTCTTCTGCTAGGATCCACGCTTTTCTAAGATCCTGGAGAACCTGAGGCTCCAGAAGCGTGGCACGGGTGGTGTGGACACGGCAGCAGTGGCGGATGTATATGACATTTCTAACATAGATCGGATCGGTAGATCAGAGGTAACAGCTCTCTCACTTTCCTAACACGGGGTAATAAAAGCAGCCTAAGAGAAAGAAGAACAGAGAAGTAACCTCAACAGCCTCACTCTATTCACAACCATCTAGTTTTCCTGTTTCCCATTGAGTTCTGAGTCATGCTAGCTATTCATTTCTCAGTATTACTCTTCCATGGTAAATGATGTATAAAGGTAAACACAATGCCTTTGGAGAATTCACAGGCAAGAAAAGGGATTCACAGTTAGACTGTTGCCATTGACTGACCCCACGAGCTATTCCAGCAATCTTTATCAGTAGGAGTGCTATTATGCTAAAGGACAGCAGCATTTTTATCTGTATGGAGTCACAGAACATGTGTGCTAACCTTCTAAAGGTAGGAAATGTGAAATTTTCACTGACTTTCTCTTAAATCCTTGATGGTTTCTAAAGTTTTGAGTGTTAAGATGAAAAATAAAGTTTATACTAGTTATATATAAGATTTTACTTATAGAACAGTGCTGAGGGGATCTGTGAATACATAGGATGAATATAATTCAATGATATGTGTAGAATTTGAGTGAAGAATGAGATGAGGCATAAAGAACTCATTTAAGGAATAATCAAGTGAATGCTAAGCAAATTCATTAAATTATCCCAGTAAATAATATGGGGGTTCTGGTCAGAAGACTACAAATGGAGAGAACCACTGTAAAATGATATTATCTCTATTTACATGGTCATCAAACTGCAACTTGTAGCTTAATTTTAAGTTGCTAAATGATCATTATAAAAACTAGAAGCATACCAAGTGTTTTAAAAGAAACACTAGTTAATCCAACAACTTCAATGATCATTATGAACATTACTTTAAACTACCTCCTTTTCCCTTTCATTTTTGGCAGTGCTAGGGTTTGAACTCAGTGCTAGGCTAGTACCATACCACGTTAGCCATGCATTTAACTCTGTGGAATCCAGTAAACTTTTCTGTACTTGTTGGCATCAAAATGTGATTCTGCAGATCTCAGCCTCCTGAGGAGCTAGAATTACAGACATGAGCCACTGCCTGGCTTTAAACTGCCATCTATCTTTGAAATATTTTTTTTTGATTGTGGGGCTTGAACTCTGGGCCTGGGTGCTGTCCCTCAGCTCTTCAACTCAAGGCTGGTGCTCTGCCACTTGAGTCACAACACCACTTCCAGTTTTCTGGTGGCTTATTGAAGGTAAGAGTCTCACAGACTTTCCTTGCCCAGAACAGCTTTGAACCTTGATCCTCAGATCTCAGCCTCCTTTGTAACTAGGATTACAGGCGTGAGCCACCAGTGCCCAGCTGAAATTATTATTCAGAAAACTTTTTATAAATTCATTATAGCACATGTTTGGGATGATAATATTTTCTCTAAAAATATTCCCCAGAATATTTAGTGTCCTTCAAAAGCATGATTTTTGGACTAAGGAAGTAGCTCAGTGGTAGAACGCTTAACTACACCAAAACAAACAGAGACCTTTACCAAAAAGAATGATTTTTGATGACAGTCCTAGTTAACCTTTTCCTGATTGATATTTTGTTTGGTCATCTCTATACATTTCTAATCAGAACTTTGAATATTTAGTTGGGATGCATTTTTAGAAAAGAGGTATTGGTTTATAAATCAGAGGTCTCTAATTACGGCCAAGTTGCCTATAAAAAGATTTATACCAAGATAGAGTTCCCTTTGCCATGAATGGGAAACCCATCTCACCACACCCTGACCACCACAGGAGGGATAAATTGGATAAGCCAAAGTCTTATTAGTAACGGCCTACTGTTCAATCTAACCTTCTCTCAGGGCCTCAGTTTCTTACACATCGAAAGAGATAGAGATGAAACTAGACTCTGTAATGCCCAAAGTTTTTCTAATTCAAACCACTCAATGATCCCTTCCATCCTTGCTGCTCATTCTTAAATTATAGCATATATATTTATGTTACCGGGCATCAACTTGTTGCTTTACTATTTCAGTTTAGATTTCCTCAGCAGCAGTAAAACTAAGTTGTTCAGGAGGTGAATACCCTGGGGGGCAGGCGGGGAGGAAGGGAGAATTCATGGGTATATATGCTTTACTTTAAGAAAAGCAAATATGGGCTGGGAAGGTGGCTCAGTGGTAGAGTGCTTGCCTTGCATGCTTGAGGCCCTGGGTTCGATTCCTCAGCACCACATAAGTAAAAAGAAAAAAGCCAGAAGTGGTGCTGTGGCTCAAGTGGTAGAGCACTAGCCTTGAGCTGAAGAGCTGAGGGCAGCGCCCAGGCCCAGAGTTCAGGCCCCACGACCAGACCAAAAAGAAAAAGAAAAGCAAATATTTGGAAATCAAAGTTATAATTTTTAAGGGCAGTACTTTTCTAGCATACCTTAATGTAATTTGTTTAAGTATACTTTAAGTAATAAATTTGCCTAGCCCAGTAGAAACATGGCTTAGTTGCAAAACATTTGATTTTAAGCAATTTTTCAAGAGGACACACAGTTTGTAAATGGTACCTCAACTAGTATAGCCAGTGCTCAGATAGCTTAGCAGCAAGTCAGAATTAAGATCTAAAGAACAACAAGAAGGTTGTCATTGTATTGTCTGATACTTTAGAGACTGATGAGAAACAAACAATAGCTTACATATACATGTATATATGCACATATATGTATATGTGTATGTACATATATTCTCATATACGAAGTAGTAACCCATCTTCATTGAAGAAAACCTGAGAGACTCTCTTATGAAGCCTCTTTTCTATCTCTGACCGCAATCTTCAGACCACTCTTCTCCCATAATTCTTTAGGTAAATAGAAGGAAAAAAAATTGTCACAAAGTCCAGATGAGTGGCAGGTTCTCATTTATCACAGAAATGCTTCTATGTATCAGTGCTTTGCAGTTGTTTTCTGTCAAAATTAATCATTCCTCTTTCTCATTGTCAAGGTTGAACTTGTTCAGATAGTCATCGATGGAGTCAACTACTTGGTGGATTGTGAAAAGAAGCTGGAGAGAGGTCAAGACATTAAAGTACCACCACCTCTGCCTCAGTTTAGCAAGAAGTGAAATTTCCCTTTCCTAATTTACAAATAATCTGTCTGCTGGTATGACAGATATAAAGAAGTCTCTACTCTGAGAGTTTTTGTAGACTTGAAAAAAATGTAAAATTGTAGGTCCTTCCTAACTTTACAATAAAACTCTCCTTAATATCTTTGGTTTATTTCACTGGCTTTTAGATTCTACCAAGAGGAACAATCATAAGGAGCATGAGGCAAAAATACTTTAAGGTAATGATAAATCAATATTTTGAAGACCACTTAGATATACATCAAGACAAACTTTTAGCTATCTAGATGTTAAATATTGCCAGCCTTTTAATAAATCCCTATGGGACACCATTGGAAAATTAGGAACTAAACAATCATCAGTTTTCTGGAAAACAGAGCAAGAGGAGACAATGTCTCTTGCAGATGTAGAAATGAACAAAGATGACACACATGACAGAGGCATGCTGTAGCAAGAGAATCAGCCATCACTAGTTGCATTAGGCAGAGATTCACAGGCAGGCAAAGGCGTGGGGAAACTTTAAGGGTTAAAAAGAAAGTGACACCCAAGTTAAGCTCTGATTGGGTTACAGGCACAGGAGGCTGGAGTAGTGATAATTAGAAACAAGAAGAACATCTAGGGGATCCAGCAGTCCCTGATCATTCTGGGGCAATGACCTTTGTGGGCTATTACAGCCTGTCGTTTGACTTCCAGGATTGCTTGCTTTAGAAATTGTGGGAAAGAGCTCTGTTGTCACCTATGGTCTTAGCCATTGTCCATTTGTGTACTAGTCTCTCAAAAACAATTGAAAATTATATGTTAAAATACTGAATTGTTTTTAGTATAACTGGAGAGACAAATTCTTCCTTCAGCTTCTTGATCCTTACCTTGCCTCTTGTGATTCTTTTCCATACATCCTGTGATGTCTGTAATTGTAAGGGTTGTGAAAGAAGATGGGGGAGTGACCAATCATGTGACAAATTATAAAACTGCACTACATACAAAAAACAAATATTAGCTTGAACTTCAGAAGTAAGATCAAGTTCTGAATTCTATGGTAAGAGAGCACTGTCAGAGTTACAGTTAAAATAAACTAAAGTTAAAATAAAACAAAATAAAATAAAGCAGCCCTTGACTTCCCTCCTGCCACCTTGAGATAAGTGAAATATAAAAATAACACAAGTGTTCTGGTACTAATAGACACAATTGTAAGTTTGGAGTGACAAATTGGTATGTGGCAGAAATTCAGAAAAAAACGAAGCAACATAATTGAGGACAGCATGATAGGTACTGTGAATGGGATGTGGTAGAGGAATACATATTGTCTGTCTGTCTGTCTATCTGTATGTATGTATGTATGTATGTATACACACATATAACTTTTGGAGGACTATTTTAAATTAGTTTCTGAAGGCAAAAAAGGAATCACAACCTCTGACAGTGGGTGATTTTTTTTCTGGGTGTAGAGAGCTAGAGGGTAGGGAAACTGTGGTACCCTTTTAAGCGTATTAACTTCACAGCTTAGTGCTGCTGAAGTACAAGTCCCAGTTCTCTCACTAAAGGACATGGAGGGACTCAATCTCTTGGACCCTAAAGCTCTTCTATATATAATGAAAACAAACCGGTTGTTTTGAGTATAAATCTAATTAATATTTTCAAAAGTTCACTTATAAATGCTTAATCGATGTATTTGGTGATACAGTAAAACTAAAGAAAACACTAGTATATCAATCTCTCTCTGAATAGCCCCTTAACATCACCTTTAAGCCAAGTCAACAGGATTGATGATTTGTGAAATGTCTTATGATCTAAGTGGTAAATGAAGGAAAATTCATTCAGCAAAAGAAAAATAGACATGGATGAGCCAAAGAGAGTAGGCAATACATTAGCATGCCACTTTTTTCAAAAGACAAGCTGAAACATCAGTATTGTCATGAAATATATGGCTATAATCATAAAAGAAAGCAAACCTTGTCATCTCAAGTAAATTCATCATCATTAGCAAGAATTAGTTAAATACTAAAGTATAAGGAATTCCAGATAACATTGCTCTCCTTTTCTGTTGCTGCATTTGTACCTAATTCATTATTCACTTTGAGCCATCAATAATAGTGCTGACATTTGCATCCAAAATTGACTTGCTTACTATTAGTACTTAATCATTAAAACACTAATACTGTGAGACTTTTGATTATATGACCGTTAGTGTGTTGCCAAGAATGCGTTCATGACTTTACTGTCAAGAACAAAATTTTCATCACTGAAGACTGTTCATTGTAGATCAAGTTTACAGTGGAGTCTTAAGCACTTGATTTGACATCTTACTTCTCTTTGGAAAAGGTGACATAAATCACATATCCTTTCCTGACAACTCTTCAATTTTTAAGTTATACAACCATGCTTATATTGGATATAAGCATATCTTTTCCCTTCAGACATTGTCAAGCATCTGAGCAATAGAACCCAGTGTGTAAAACTTGGGATGTTATAACTAAGAAAACAAAAGACTTAAAACATTTTTTGGGACAGGGTCTTGCTATGCCTTGAACTTATTATGTAATCTTAGCTGGCCTCCAACTATGACTCTCCTGAGTGGTGGGACTACAGACATGTGCCACCATAGCAAGCTAACAAAATGTCTTTTACATGAAAGACCATTGGAAGACTCTATTGGAAGAGAAAATGGTGTTTTAACTAATAATAAATGCAAATTAAATGCTGTATCTTCCAGCCAGAATAATTATATATGTCATGCAAATAGGTCTTGTTAACTAAGATCTTGTTAAATCAATATTTATCATTCTTGGGCATAGGCCCAAGCCACAGACCTTTTAAATCTTGCTTTACTTCTGGTATCTGGGGCAGAAAGCAGTAGAGCAGGCTTTGTGATTAGGAAATCATCCTGACTCTCTTCTACATGGGGCTTTTCTTGACTTCCGAGCTTCGTAGTAGGTCTGCTTATGGGAAATGGAATATTCTTCCTTCAGGCCACACATCATAAAATATCTGTGTGTTTTGAAGGCAGCCAAACGAAGTTCTGAAGGGCAAAAGTATAAGGGATGTTGAAGGACACTGAATATGAGAAGAGTTTAGAGCCTGGAGGCACAGTGAACAGGAATAGCACCAGTGTAGCAAGCAGGACAGAACTACCAAAGAGATAGAGAGAGAGAGAAATGAGGAGAAAGGAGACAGATGATCTGAGTCAATATGAGGATAATCACCTGGTGAGAGCCAATTCTAGCTTCCTAGAATTGGTGCTTCCTCAAATGGACTCCAGAAAATTTTCTGTCTTTACAGATAAAAATGAACCAAGAAAGAGGTTTCAGCACAGCAGTTGCATTGGTTGACAGTATATTGATTAGTGGTGGGTCCCTTATAACATGAGATGGAAGAACTGAAATAGAAAGGAAAGGCTTTCACGGAGATAACTGATTATCTTTATGGTGTTGGAGAGTATGCAAAAGCCTCTTACATTGGGTCTGAAAGGCCAAAGTGACTTTAGTGTGGTGCTCCCCTCAGCTAAAAAATTTAGTGACCTTGTGTGTGTGTGTGTGTGTGTGTGTGTGTGTGTGTCTGAGTATAATATTTGAAATCTTTCTCAAAGGTCAAAAGACCTGTATTAAATTCAAGTTCAGCCATTAACCAGAGGCAAATTGTTTAACTTAGTCATGATTTCATTTGTAAAATAAAAGCAATCGCTGCCTTACAAAGATTTTATTATTAAAATAATCTAAGGCAGTGCTTTACATTTTTGCTTTCTTTTATTAAAACCTATGGAAATTCAGTTTACATTAGAATCTAGTATGCACATGTATGTTGTATGCAAGTGAATATATGTCCTATCCAAATATACCTTTCATATGACAATAGTCATCTTACAATTTGAGAAGGACTCTGAGGGATTTCTATTCTGTTATCCTACAGTCTTCTAGTTTTAAAAATCTTCTCGGGGTCTGGCAAAGTAGCTCAGTGGTAGAACCTGTTCTGAGCATGCATGAGGCTTTGGTTTCCATTCCTCTAATCCCCCAAACATAAAAATTAAAAATTCCAACTGTAGTCCATTGTTGCCTTTACAATATAGTAATGTGATGAAGCTTACAATTTGGAAAATACAACTCTAAATTTCCTTGCTTAACAAACATTAAATTATCTCCTTCCTTTTTTGTCTTCTTTCAAGTCTTTTTGTGTCTTGTTCCATTGCCTTCTGATCTCCATGATTTTTTAAATAAAAGTTCATGATTTAATACACAGTTGTTCTTCCATGTGTGATATGTTATTTTCTTATGCAAATTCTCAGTATTTATGGTATGCCTCTCTGGGTAAAGAAAATAGATCTGAGTTTATGTATCAGGGAAGATAGAGTAGAAGTGAAAGCCCTAAAACTTAATTTTACAATTCTGATCAGGACCTGTCCATTCTTCAGTTGTTTATGTCCATGGTGGACTTGAAGTAGAGATCAAGCACTGAAAGACAGGATTGTATTGGAACATTTCCGAGGTCACTGAGAACAGGGAACATATTAGAATTCAGAGCCTTTCAGAGTAAAAAGGTTTTGGTGAATACCCTGAGCATTTACCTACACTGCAGGAGAGCCATAATCTAGAAGAACCAAAACTAAATAGCCCAGCCCTAACAAAGCTAAGCAAATTTTCAATGTCTCACAAAAGTTAACATTTTTTATAGAAAGATAACTTTAATCCAGAGGTTTTTATAATTGTGTCTAGCATAAAATTAAGTGAATAGCGATATAAAAGAACACAAGTGTGAACAATTAAGGGATAAACTACTAAGTAAAAGCACAGAAATAAACATTTACATTTAGTCTTTCCTTTGATTATGAAGAAATAATGGCTGAAAATAATCAAATTTTATGAAAATTGTAAGACACAGATCTAAGAAGTTCAGAGAACACAAAGAAAAGAAAAGATGAGGAAGCCAGGAAAAGCACGTCATAATAAAATTGGTGAGAAGACACAGGATAAAGAAAATATCTTAAAAGGAGGAAAATACATAGTATATGCATAAAAACAAAAAAAAGGAATTCCTGTAATCAGGCATGATGGGTCATACCTGAAACTCAAGCTACTCAAGAGAGGAAGATTGGAGGATGACAGCTCAAATGCAGCTTAGATAAAAAGGTTGTGAGATGCCACCTCATTTCAAGAAACCTGTCAGGGGAGCATGAAGTTGTATTTTAGCTATGCCGGAGTCATAGGTAGGAGGATTATGGTCCAAGATCAGCCAATGCAAAAAATAAGATCCTATCTAAAGAATAGCCTAAAGCAAAACAGATCAGAGGTCTGGCTCAAGTGGTAGAGCATCCACACAACAAATAAACCCCAAGTACTGACAAAACAAAAAAGAGTTACCATAGACTTGTTATTAAAAGCCAGGAAAAGCAGAAGACAATATAATGGCATTTAAGTACTGCACATTTGTCAATCTAGAATTTATATTGAGAAAACATAGCCTTCAAACATAAAAACAAAGTAATAAACTCTTCTGACAAAAAGACCTCAGAGAATAATACCAGCAAACCTACAATAACAAATGATAGCAGAGTTGAGTACCATGACATGCTTCAGTAATCCTAGCTACTTGAAGGTAGAGCTAGTAAGAGTGTGGTCTGAGGCCAGCCCAGGCAAAAGAAGCTAGCAAGACACATATTTAAAAAAAAAAAACAGGTTTGTAGTGAGCCATATCTGTTATCACATCTTTTTAGAAGGCAGAGGTGGGAAGACTGTACTAGCCCCAGCAAAAGCATGAGACACTATATGAAAAATAACTAAAGCAAAAAAAGGTTGGGGGATAGCTCAAGTGAGGAATATGTGGCACTCCATTTAAAATAGTATAAAACAGAAAAAGCTGCAAGTGGAACTGTGGCTCAAGTGTTAGAATGTTAGCCTTGAGCAAAAGAAGCTCAAAGACAGTGCCTAGGCCCTGAGTTCAAGCCCCAGGACTGGCCAAAATAAAATAAAATAGTACAAAAAAGAAAACAAATATAAGAAACTAAAAATAAATGGCATAAATGACAAAATAAAAGGCTGAAACCCAGCCATACAGAATATAAATGACAAACTACTGCTGTAGGCCATATCAAGCTCATTATAAGTTTTATTGACTCACAACCACATCTTCATTTATGTATTGCCTTTTGCACTACAATAGCATAATTGACCATACAAATAGACCCTGAACCCTAAGTGTTATACTCTGTGGCTATTTATTAAAAAAATATTGTTGAATTGTGTTCTAAATGCTCTACTTAAAAGGCAGAGATAATTGGATAGGGGAGGGAAGCTTATGAACGTCCAACAATTTACCAATTATAGGAAAACCAGTTGAAATATAAAGACCCAAATAAGGTTAGATGATGTTTTCTTTAAAATGATGGAAACGGATGTATCATGAAAACACTAACTAATGTAGATTTCAGGAAAAACTGATCAAGAGGATTTATACTTGTATATATGTCAATAGGTTGGGAAAACTTGCAAGGACAAAATATATCTATAACAACTGTTAAAATACATGAACCCTAAACTGACACATAGATGACATTCCTCTTTTACTATCTGACTGAAAAAAAAGAAGAATCTGAAGAATTAATCAGAAATATGAACTATAATTGGACTGCCAAAAAGCAGATACCAGAACAGGATTCAACATAAAAATGATTTTGTGTGAAGGGAGGAGGAGACAGTAGATGGTTCAAACCACTATAACAGACGGAGATAAAAAGCCAAGAATGGGTAGACTAACAAAGCTCAGGCAGACAAATGGGGAGTTTTCATGATTTCTGGAAGAGCCTGGCATCTCTTAAAGAAAGCAGAGTACAGGAGCATGGTACAGGCACAGTGAATCAGAGGGATGGTAACTTGGACTGTCCATCCATTATGCTCCCTGCAATAGGAGATTTCAGTGTTCTATTTTCGAGACCACAGCAACCCACTGCGTATCATACAGATTGACTTTAGGGAGAAGCACTTCCATGACTCCTCTGGGTCTCATTCCCTAAGGAAAATCTTAAAAGGCAGTTTTATGGAATGAACCTTATTGCTGCAACAGGGACCCAATCTTGATCTCCATTATCCATTCTCAATTTCCTTTGCCTTCATCTATCACCTAGGTTGACTTTAGTGGCTTTCCTTGCTCTGTGGTGTGATAGCAAGTATAGGGCTGTGTAGTTGCAGCAGGAGAAAGGAATGAGTACAAGAAGCAAGTAAGGTTTTACTTAGTCCCTTCTGCAGTTTCACTTATTCTGCTCTCAGGATCCATTGCTTCCCTTTTCCACAACTGTGAAGTCTCTTCTTAGCTGTGGCACTCCAAAGCAGCCTTTGTGAATAACAAATATACTTAATGAAAACTTCTTTAAATTCACAATTGAATCGAGCATTTTAACGTAAACCAAGGACATACAGCTAGAATTGTTTCAATGGGAAAGACTGTTATAAATTATAGAATTGCTACTACATTTAATTTGATAGACAAGATAGCAAGAAAATAATCACCATGTCTCAGCATTAGAAATATTCATTTCATTTCCTATAGATGTAGAGAACTACCCAGAGGTTTGAATTTGCATCGGCAACTTCAAAACCCTAAAATGAAAAGATAAATAAGAATGGTGGCAACCAGGTGCCAGTGGCTCATGCCTGTAATCCTAGCTACTCAGGAGGCTGAGATCTGATAAAAAGTGATATAAAGAGAAGTCAAATGGTTATACGAAAGCTAGGAAAAAATGTATGGAAGGGATAACACCTAGGGACAACACTAATACATATGCCATCAGATTGATTGCAAAAGCTACATCCAGTGGTGATGCTGGGATTAAACTGTATGATTGGCATTAGGCTCAGATGTTCTATGAATCATTCATCTGAATGTTGTGGAAATATATTAGAGGTAAGCATGAAAGAAACACACCATAATTAACCAGATACCCATTTTGAAAACATAACTTATATGTGACAATGACTTGATCTACTTTGAGAGATATAATTATGGAATTGTAAAAGTGAGATTTAAGAAAAGAACTTTTGAATTCAGTTAACGAAAACAGAATTGTAGTGAACATACAGTGAACTAATATTATCATTTACTTTGTAATAGATACATCAGACTCCCTATTTTTGAAAATGTATTTGATTCATATAAGCTATATCTATATTTAATCTGATAATTTGGGTAAGACATATTAAATCTTACATTTCCAGAAAATCTTTGTTACCATAAAAGTAGTTATGAAATAGGATGTAATCCAATGAGGCCAAAAAGAACACACTGGGCTCCTGGGATATAAAAGCGGGATTGCTGCAGACATGGACAGACATGCATAGAGCAGACATAAATGGCGATATGTAATTTGTGAGTACTCTGCAAAGATGGCCTGAATTACTTGGAACTCATCAGTACTGATGAGGCACTAACTGCATTCAGGTGCACTTCAATCAGAGCTAGATTATACCATTAAAATTAATGAGGCACAAGAAGGCTTTAATGAATAAAAGAGGGTTGATATTAAAATCTTTTATACATTTTATTCATTTGGCAACAATTTGGTTAGCAATGCAATCATATGACTCTTGGTAGACAGGTAAGAAGTTTGAGTAATTTAAGAGTGTATTTAAGCAACACATTATATTCAACACATTCTCTGGCACATGTTTTCAGTGTTCACATTAGAAGCCTATTGGGTTAACTTAATTAAAGCAGAGATCGATATGTTTGTCTTTTGCCAACATGTTAAAAAAAAACCAAGAAACTAAACAAGCATTCTCTCTCCAATTCAATTTTCTCATTATACTGTTGAAATGCTGGTGTTGTTTTCTCTCTAAGCTGCCAGCACTTTGCTAAGTCAACAAGAGCCTTTTTTTTTCATCTTTTGTAGGAATATACTTAGCACAACTGAGAGATAAGTGTCCAACCACCTCTCAGAAGTCCAGCAATACATAAACTAGGGAGGGAAATGTTTGCCATTGATCAGCATGCCTGGCATATAATGAAATGAGGTAGTAGACAATGACTATAGGTAACAGCCACAACCATACTGGTGAACTCAAGAAAGGGACTAGACTATTTCAACTCTAAATTCAGTTTTGCAAGTTTGGTTTTCATCAAGTACAAATAAGTATTACTGTTCATAGGTATATTTATAACCAACCTATGGAGTTCATGATTACAATAACTTAATAAACAGTGTAGCTAGTATTAAATAGTTTCACAATAGTACTTCCTAAATTTATAGTGCTAGTGGATAACAAACAGAAATTATACATGGATTAAAATTTGATTCATAAACTTAATCATAGCTTCTTAAATAGCAAATAAAAATCTTAAAAATGAGATTCATGAGAATTAAGATGACAAACTACTTGAAAAGGTTAACTATTAGGTTTTTAACTTTAAAAATGGTAAAAATATACATAACACAAAAATAATCACTTTAACCATTTTGCATGTACAGTTCAGTAGTCCTAAGCACATCTACATTCATAATAATCACCACCATCCTAAACAAAGATGGGGATGGATAATTTTGAAATACATTGCTACGATATTACAAAAACAGAAAGAAATCTCAGCGAGAACTGTTGGTCAATAGGGAATTAGGGAGTGGGAAAATAGAAACAGACTGTCTAGGGGATATTGGAGAGGGAGTTGGGCTAACAAGGAGAGTGAGAGAGGATGAATATATGAAAATAGAACAATGAAACCTATTGAACTGTGTGGAAGGCAAAGAACGGAGAGTTATAGAGGGAAATATATTGCTGTGTGGAAATGTCACTAAGATATGCTAGTAAAAGATCTCAAATGCCTATTATTAAACGAAGTAGCAACATATGTAGATTTCAATAGTGTGACTTTGGACCTGGCCTTTAGTTTGCTCTCCTTCTTTAAGTCACACTGTTTCGAGATGTGAAGCAACACTTGCTCAATAAGCTAATGTTCCTATTTGACATCTTTCTGGTGACCTCAACGCTGAGCTGCCCTGACCATATTTGGGCACAATTTCATATCTGCCTTCGCTCTTTGATTCTTCGAGGAATGGATAGCATACCTGTCTGTCTCCTTCACTAGATGACAGATTTCTCAGGGATGTGAACTGCCTTTAGTTCTTCACATAGCTACCATCATGCTCTCACATCTTCAAGAATAAATACAAATATGACTTTGTGCATTGTCCTGATCCACAAATATTCCTTAAAGCTACTTGTGGGGACTCCTTTCCTCATGATTGTTTATTTCTTGTGCCACATATTTTTGGGGGGTGTGGTAGTTACTTTCCCCTACTACATGTCCTCTTTAACCTTTCATCCTAAATAATAAATTATTATTTTTCCCACAGATTCATAGGTAGGTTCTTATTGTAGTTAGTAAATCAGTAATAAATAGTTTGGGTACTTTTATGTCCACTTTGATCATTTATGGAAGTACCTGTGTAAACTCTTCACTCTTTGTGTGTGTCATGTGTGTGTGTGGTGGGGGGATAATGAGTGTGAGTTAGGCTCCTTTACAAAGCCCGGTAGTTTGTTGGGAGGATGGTTTCCTAGGCACACCTTTTCTTACTGACTTCATCATCTTTACCTAATCCCTTTCTCCAATTGTCTGCAACACATTGTTCTGTGAAGTTTTTGCCCCAAGATCTCCTAAGGAGAATGGATGTATTTGTGATCTACATACCACTACTGCTATTTCTTCCTTGGTTGTTATGCAACATTCATGACCTTACTAGTGGGTTGTAAGTCTGTATGTCTACTCTCACAGGCTGTTAGCTGCTTAAAGGCAAGGACTTTGTTATTTTTACATATTTAGTAGCAAACATGCATTGGAAAGTGTAGTTCTCAAAAGGGCTTTTTCCTTCACCTATTCTATTTTATGGAATTCCAGTTATAACTCCAGGACCTCCCATGGTTCCCTGTGAATGGTTAGTCATTTAATGACCTGTGACAGGTATCATTTTCTTAGACATGGGAAGGAGGAAGTACTCATTTCAAAGAATACAAGAAAGCTTGCAAATCTTTCTTACTTATAATTTAGGTGTAAGTACTCATTTGAACCACTTGATACCCCAACTTCTAAAAATCATGATTAGAAACTTGAATTTAAGAAATGCACCAGAAGAGAGTGAGATGAGAGTTACAAGGCTTTATCAATTTGGTGGCTTATTCTTTATAACATGTAAGCAAAGAGTACAATAAAGACTCAAACCTTTTGAGGGGAGAACACAACTTTGCTATTTCTGTTCCTTATTGCTTAGCAACTTCAAACAACTTCTATCAATGAGTTTCTCCTGTTATGGCACTTCACATACCATTTTCTTTCACTTCTGATACCAAGCAGTAATGTTTGTAACTTTTTGCTACAGAAAAATCTACCAATGCAAATGAAGGTAAGGGCCATATGATGATATCAGATATAGAAATAGATATTCTTTCCCATATATAACACTCTCTAAGTTTATTTTAGAGGCCCCACTGTAAGATCTAAAAAACAATTCATAACTCATTATATAAACTTTAAGTGGTAAAATCCAAATACCTCAACTTGACAAAATCTGGTTCTTGCTTTCCTTTCTAGATCCACTGCTGTCCATTCCAAACTACTTATAATTACCTGCCTTGGAAATGATCACTGCAGTGTAAGACTTAGGTAGGACAGCCCGCCTAGATTAGGCCATGGGCATTCCTCACAATATTGCACCTAAGGACTTGTCCCTCAGAGAGGGTCTAGGCAGGAACAGGATTTAAAAGTCCAATAGCAGCAGATCCAGTTCCTCATAGCCTAAGTACACTCTAATCAAGACTCAATTACACTGAGTATAATTATCAAACATTATGTGTGTGTGTGTGTGTGTGTGTGTGTGTAAAATCAGCCACAAGGGATGAAAAATAAAGAATAGCAGAAAATCTAATCTAGAAGAGCAGAATTCCACCACTGAATCAGTGTTAACAAATGTTTCCCTTCGAATCCTTCAGCCTGAATGCAACAATTGACCTACAAGTCAACAAGATGAATACTGGAAAGCAGGAACATGTAGTGTGGGCAGGGCAGATGAACGGAGAGATGAACTGTGGGGAAAAGTCAAGGTACACGTGTGAAAATGGAATCATATGTGAAAAACTGAAGGCAGTTCACACCCCATGGATGGGGTGAGATGAGAGAGAATGGTGGAAGGAGTTACCCTCCTAAGATATGACTTGTTGAATTAGAGAAAAGAAAAGGATCCTAGAATTAAAAAGAAAAAAGACTTCCACAATCAATAATAGGGAAATCATATAAAGTGTTAATTTATTAAAGAAGAAAAAAGAAAATATGAATTATTTCAGAACCTAAAGATATTCAACCTCCCTCATAATAAATGAATTAAAACTTCAAACATGAGTATAGGGGGGTGCCAGGGATCAAATCCAGGAACTTGTACATGCTGGGCAAGCGCCGTATCAGAGGTAGATCTCCAATCCTTGGTTTTCTGAGACAAAGTTTCACTAAGTAGCCCAGGATGATCAGAAACTTCCTAAGTTGCCTTGGCTGGCCTCGAATTCATGATCGTTCTATCTCCACATGCTGAATGCTGCAATTCTAGTCACACTACAAAGTCAAGCTTAAAAATGAACATACTGGGGCTGGGAAGGTGGCTCAGTGGTAGAATGCTTGCCTTGCACGCATGAGGCCCTGGGTTCGATTCCTCAGCACCACATAAGCAAAAAGAAAAAAAAGCCAGAAGTGGCACTGTGGCTCAAGTGGTAGAGCGCTAGCTTTGAGCAGAAGAGCTGAGGGACAGCGCCCAGGCCCAGAGTTCAGGCCCCACGACCGGACCCCCCCGCAAAAAAAAGAACATACTGCTGGGCACTGGTGGCTCATACCTATAGCCCTAGCTAAGATAGGAGGATCACAGTTCAAAACCAGCCATGACAGGCTGTGAGACTTCAACAAGCTATTCATAAAAAAACAAAAGTGGTACTGTGGCCCAAGCGGTAGAGTTAGCACTAGCCTGGAGGAAAAGAAACTCAGGAACACTACCCAGGCTCTGAGTTTAAGTTCCAGGACTGGTGTGTGTGTGTGTGTTTGTGTGTGTATGTCTGTGTGTGTGTCTGTGTGTCTGCGTCTGTGTGCATGCATGTGTGCGCATGCACACACACTAGAATATACTTTAAAAATTTATTGTTATTATAAAAATGATGTACGAGGGGTTACAGTTACATAAGTCAGGAAGAGTACATTTCTATTTTTTTCAGCTCTTCCCTTGTATTTTTATTAAAAGGGAAAACGTCATGAATTAACCCAAGTGCATACTTGAATTACAAAAGTAACATGATTCAATATGAAAATAAGAAACTGTCTACAAACATGACAGAAATAAATTGTAACATACAGGCATCATACAGAACAACAAACTTTGATGCAAAACAAAAATATTTTAATACCTTTAAAATCCATTTTTATTTTAAAATTATGTTGATGTAAAAGATCCTCAAGTCAGAATTAACACCTCAATTAGTCAAGCTTCAGGAAGCTATATTATAACTACTAATACACAGAGACATCTTTTCACAGTCATCACCCCCTCCTGTCTCTGTTCAGAACTGTACACTCACTCCACTCTGTACCATTCCACCATGTCTTCAGATCAGGAAAACTGAGTTTGTTGAGTTCCAGAGATCTGTTGATAGGATGCTGTGCAAACCATGACATTCTGTTGCTGACTATCTGCAGTTAGTAAGAGCTGGTAACTGGTTAGTAAATGCCTCTTCCTCTGTGAGCTCCTCAGTCCATCTGTGGCTATGACTGCTCCACCAACGCCCTTCTCTCCTTTCATAGTCTCCCTGAATTTCTGAAGGTACAATTTCAGAGGCTCCACATAACTGGCGAAGGCTACAGTGGATATGGCAAAGAGAATATCCTCCCTGCTGATTTCTTCTGCTTCTCTTGGCCTCTTTCACTTGCTACAAATGTTATAAAGCTGATGAATTTGCTTACACATTCGTGAACACATTCTTTGGCATCTTTTGCAATCTTTCCTGTTTGACGTATGACATTTTTCATTATCCTAGCCACATTTGCAATGGGAAGACAGATACCTTGTTCTCTGAATCTTTTTTTTAATATATATATATATATATATATATATATATATATATAGTAAAGATACTGTACAGAGGGGTTACAGTTACACGAGCAAGGTAATGAATCCATTTCCTATGGAGCATTGTTACACCATCCTTTAGTTTTCCCCTACCATCCCTTTCCTCCCCAACTCCTCCCTCCCCTCTCCCACCACACCCCCAAAGTGGTAAAATTCATTTTCAACATAGTGTCTTGTAGAACTCATTGTTACAATGGGTCATCCTGTATCCTTATTTCAGCATTTTGTTATTTCCCTTCCCCTCCACAAATTAGAAAACGTATATACAAGATGCAGGACACTGGAATCAAATATAGTGACAGCAGGAGTTGTACCATGGGGGAAGAACATACAAAGAAACAAAAAAAAATCACATAGTACATTATAAGTGCATTAAAAAGAACAGCAACAAAGATAAAACCTCTTGTGTCTCTATCTTGGGATTCATTTTGCTTAGCATTGGGTTATATGGTCATATATAGCTTTTGAAACTTTCTTTTGAACCATTCATATCTTCATGATCATGCATACTGTCCTCAGTATCATCATGAGGCTGAATAACTTGACTTCCTCTGATATAGTCAGCAGAAATCCCATGTTGAGAAACATCTGTTGATGAACCGTTGCTATCTGTGAAACACTGTCAGAACAGTGTTGTCAGTGGCACTTAAGAATGCCTGTCTAAAAAGATGGGTCAACCTCCAATGCAACTATTGTTGGTTTCTGTCTCCAACCGGCTGTTTGATTGGACAGAGCATACATTTCTTTTTTGATAACATCACCCCTTCTGAACATATCTTTAGATATGTTCTGGGAATTTATATATTATAAATACATTCTTACATAAGCAAAATGACATAAGTAAATTTGTTATTGCAGATTTGTCTGTAAATAATTGGTAACAACCCAAATATGCACATGTTTCTGCTCCATATTTTCTCTTCTTCTCTTGTGTCTCCTATTGAAGGTATACTAGGCCTTTGGCATGATCTTTAAACTTCTGCAGCTTTTCCAGTATATTTTTTCAGTTCTTCATACAGGATAATTTTTCTCAAACTTTCTTCATATTCACGGATTCTTTTTTTCATTTTATTAAGCATATACAGTAAATTCTTTTTTCAAGTACTACATTTAAAATTTAGAGCTCATTCTTTCTTGCATTTTCTAACTTTATATTAAAAGTTCTCATTTTTCCTCCATTTTAAGCATTTTTGAATACTTTAAGTTATATTACTCATTACTTCCTTGAGCATAGTTTTAATAGATTCTGTGTGTGTATGTGTGTGCGTGTGTATGCACATATGTGTGAGTGAGTGTGCTGGGGCTTGAACTCAGCTTGGGTCCTATCTCTGAACTTATTCACTCAAGGCTGGCATACTACTACCTGAGCCACACCTCCACTTCCAACTTTTTGCTGGTTAATTGGAAATAAGAATCTCAAGGACTTTCCTTTCCTTCCTAGGCCAGTTTTGAACTGCAATCCTCAGATCTCCACTCCTGAGTAGCTAGTGTTACAAAATAGATTCTTTAGTCTTTGTCAGGTAATTCCCCCTACAAGTCATCTTAGCGCTATCACCTGTTACTATTTTCTGAAAATGTTTTATATTTTCCTTGCATATTAAGGCAGCTGGGTGTTTATCCTGGACATTGTGGGTATGTATTTTGTGTTGAATTCTGCGTATTCCTCAAGAAAAAATAAGTAAATGCAGGTAATTCACTTGCCTAGCTTTGTGCTAAATAAAGGCTTTGAGCTTGTTTTTTTTATTCTAGTCATAGTTCTTTGCCTTATGCCTCTGAATATTTCCTGTGTATGTGTGCTTCTGCCCCTGCCTAAGGCCTGAATGACATTCATACACAAAAGGATAGGATTTCTCTTTGTGGATCTCTTTCCTCAACATAACCTTCTCTCCAAGTATGGCTGCTGGATTCTTATTTTTCTAGTTTCCCTGACTGGAAAGATTATGTGTATATGTGTAGGGGATAGGACTTTTAATTCCATTTTCAGCTATTTACCCCCTTATGACTGTGGCCTACTATCAGGCCAACACCCAGACATGCTTAAGGTTAGTTACAAATTACTTGTTTCTACAAATTCTGACTTCCCTCCACAACTGGCTATCTTTATTTTTCTGAATCTACAGGCAGTTGCTTTTTATATTCTGTCTAGAACTTTTACTGTCATTACAAAGATGATTGTAGAAAGTTTACATCATCTAAACATTTTATTTGTTTGAAACATAATTATGTATTGCCCATGCAAAAGCCTATAGTGACATAATTAAAAATATCTGGCAATGGTGAGATTTTCTAAACTCTGTAATATGTGAGCATGTGTTTTGTAATTACTTCAAATGCTTTCTATCCTTTTTGGTGTACATAGTATGTTTTATTTATTTAAAATGGAATCATAACCCTTCATAATCAGTCCTTTGGATTTTCACTTAACATTTGCCTCATTTATATTTTGTTATGAAAATAACACATAGTATTTCAATATTTAAGTGGAAAATTAATAAAAAAGACAGTCCCTTGAACTGTAAAGGTACAGCATCTCTTTCACTGGCAAGGATAGGTTATTAAAGTATATTTGAAAATGAGTTCAAGTGGACAAGCAACCCCTGCAGCATTTCAACGTTTTATAACATAAAATCTTTGGAATGATGGCTCTATTTCTGACGAGCTGAATGAACCTGGATAAATTCCTCAGCTCCCTGAGCTTGTTTCTGCATTATAAAATTGAGAGCATAATACCATCTACCTCATAATATCCTATGAACTAATCAGGGAACTAATGTAAAGCATTAAACATAGCATCAGGGACCCACAAAATATTTAATAATAGTAGCCTTTCTCCTGAATCTAGAGGGATTCATCTTATGACCTACTTACTCATCTGCCCATCTTTATTTGGTGTACCTCCACTAAAATAAATTGAAGTGTTCCCACAATCTAAAATTCTGCAAATAATAAAAGGACAAGTTTTGCTTGAATGCGCCCTCTAGTGGCATATGTGGTGTTGAGGCACAGAGGAACCCATAAACCCCACACTAAGTTGAAATGTAGGTGCTTAGAACTTAAACCCACTGAATGAGATCATTATGGTATGAGAAGCATTCTCACATTACTTTGAAGAAGCTCATTGTTTTCAAAATCTGCAGTACTGTTTCCGTCTTTAAATTTTTCTAGGATATTGTGACATTCGCCATACTAAATCACAACATTTGATGGAAAATCGGATACTTTCTAGTTTGCTGTAAGTAAACCCAGAGTATTCTCCCTTAGCTAAAACCACACTATGCACTAAGCAAAGACTCTGTACCAGGCGATTATGATACAATAAGTAACTTATTTCTCAATTCATTATGTAATTACAAATTTGAAAAGAGCTATCAGGAAGAATAAACTTCTGTAAGTATACATCAGGTGATTGGTCAACTATGAGAGGAAGGAAATTTGAGAGTTTTCATGAGAATAACATAATAGTAGCCTTGGAAGATTAAAAAGTCAATTAAAAGAAAAGAGAGTAGCACATAGAAAGGTCCTGAGGCTAGCAAAGTTCAGGTGGTAGAAATCAAAAGAAGGTCTTTATTTTTACAACATAAAAAGAGAGGGAAATTGTGCAGATAAGACTAGTAAAGTAGGCAGGGACTTAATACCAAGCTAGAGAATTTGAGATCATGCCAAGAACAATGAGAAACAATGGAAGAGTTTAAAGATGGATGGCAACAATCTGATTTGGCACCCTAATTTACATTTTCAAATGTTCAGTTGGAAGAGAAATTTAGGTAAGGAAAGAACATTTGCCCAGATTTCAGTTCCGTGGAAGCTTAAGACAATGGCAGGAGAGATTTTAAAAGAAAGAAGAGGGAGCATGGTGAGGAGAAAGGAGAGACAGAAAAAAGTGTTGTACGGGCTCATGCCGGTAATATTAGATACTCAGAAGGCTGAGATGTGGAAGATTCAGCTTGAAGCCAACTAAGGGAAGAATAGTCTGAGAGACTCTATCTCCAATTTACTAGCAAAAATTCTGGAGGTGTGGCTCAAGTGGTAGAGTGTCAATCCATAGAGGGAGAAACCCAAGCAAGAGGCCTTGTTTAAAGCCCTGATACCAGATTAAAAAAAAAAAAGCAACAAATTATGCACAAGCACGATATTGGGGAACTAGGGGGCTATCACAGTGTGCCATTTTCTCACTAGTCAGAGTTATGGTATTGGGAAAGAACAATGGAGAGCTCAGGAGTAGGGATTTCCTTTAAAATGTTAACTTTAGCCACAAGGTGAAACTTTGTTTTGGGCAGTACTTAAGTTTGAACACAGATTTGCAGGCTTGCTAGGCAGGCACTTAAGCCACACCAGCCTCCCCCCCTCTCATTTTTGTTTCAGTTTGCCTGGAACAGTGATCCTCCTACACACAGGCTGGGACTACACATGTGGTTGGTTGAAATGGGGACTTGATAACCTTTTGCCCAGGCTAGCCTCAAGGAGTAGCTGGTGGGCGCTTCATAAAGGGGAAAACGGGGCGCGACAGAGTGGACAAAGAGTTGGGGCCTTCAGATAAGGCCATGTGGATCTAACAGCTGGGATTGCAAGCCTGGTGGTAGTATTTCAAATGAATGGTCAACCAGACGAGGCCCTTTTACCACATACACCAGACTGAGGCCCCAGTGACCCCCAGATTGTCATCAGTGGTCCATCCCCGCTGCCCTGTCCCCCGGGCTCTGGTCGGAGCGTCCTAAACAACCTCACGCAGCTAATGTCTCTCGACTTGGTTAATCCTGCCTTCCCAGAACCCACTTCCAGACCGTCTCCTACCAACCCTCCCAGCTGCCTCTGCCCCCAAGCGGCAAAACCACAGACGGAGCTCCTATCCATCCTCGACTCCACGGCTTCAGGTACTGGGGGTCTCCACAAACGCGTGAAATGCAACCCTCGTCCACCAACCTGCAGGGAAACCCAAAGCCGACGGGCGGCGCCTACCCGGCGCCTGCCTGGGGCGGGACCGCCGGAAGTGACGTATCGCAGGGACGACGTGCTTCCGGTCTCACGGCCAGCCCGCCTCCCTCCGAAGGGAGGGCTGGGCTGCTCTGCTCCGGCGACTCGGCTGCTCTGGAGGATTCGCGCGCGGTAAGGGAGGTCGTCTACCGGGGCCCTCGGCCCCCTCCATGGGTGGGTTTCCTGGAGCTGGCGGAGACGGCCGCAGCCTGCCCGGTCGGCCGGGGGGAGAGGGCTTCCGCTCGGCAGCCTGGGCGCCCACTTCCCCTCGGGGCGGGAAGGCTTGGCAGCCCCGGACC
Source organism: Dipodomys ordii (assembly GCF_000151885.1). Taxonomy (NCBI): domain Eukaryota; kingdom Metazoa; phylum Chordata; class Mammalia; order Rodentia; family Heteromyidae; genus Dipodomys; species Dipodomys ordii. Next base: position 8,830,634 of record NW_012267244.1, on the reverse strand, counting down.
GCGGCGAGAGCTTCCGGGACGGAGGCGTCGCCGGCCGGGCCGCCTGGAAAAGACAGATGATTGTTCTGGAACACTGCGGTTAATAACGCCCTTGTTCTCTGCGGAGGTAGCTTGGAAGTAACCGCAAACACTGTTGGAGCCACCAGCTCTGGCGCCTCGGCGGCCCGCCTTTAAACCGCGTGGACGTGCGCGCTGCACACGCCACGGCCGGCTGGGAACGCGACGGTACGCCCTCTTGCCGTCCGTCGGGATCTCAAGCGTTCCCTTGTGCTCTGAAACATAATTAAAAGGAAGCAGTTGCAAATCGGTTAAAGCCAGTTGGCTGCAAACAGCAGCCACCTTCGCTATTAGTAAGACAGCATCACCGGACTGCTGGCAACTTTTATATACCAGTTTACTGAAAAGTCTGCCAGGAAGACTTATAAAGATGAACTTCAGGTCACAAGAGTGGAGAACCCCTCCCACCCCCCACCCCCTGGGTCATTTGGATGTATGGTCGTGTGTGTGTGTGTGTACATACACAGAATCATTAATTTGGGCGGACAGCCCTGGTAGTGGACAAGATATACTGAATGTCAGTTCACATATCAGTTGATTTTAAGGGGTCTCAGAGGATAAGATCTCTGTACAGTTTTCTAGGTCGTTATGTTAAAATGGCAGGATGATTGGGAGAAAATAGCCTTGGGACTTTGAGGTAGGAAAATAAACAGCTTGGAAGACTGGATTTGAGGTGGGAAACACCTCCATTCACTGCATTGCTGTGTACTTTGTGACTTTGGAAATAACTCGATTTCTTAGCAAATTAAGAATTTTAAGAAAGTATACATTCTCCCAATAAGCCTCACCTTCACTAGCATTGCAACTTCTCTGGCAAATGCCAGATTTATGTTAGAGACATATCTATGTAGCATATCATAGAATTAAATATATATGTAAATGTCTGAATGAAATCAAATGTGTTTTAATAAATACAAGTTGGGTTTTTTTTGTTTTGTTTTGGTTTTTTTGTCGGTCATAGGCCTGAACTCTGGGACTGGGCACTGTCCCTCAGCTCTTCAGTTCAAGGCTAGCACTCTACTACTTGAGCCACAGCACCACTTCTGGCTTTTTCTGCTTATGTGGTACTGAGGAATCGAACCCAGGGCCTCATACATGCAAGGCAAGCACTTTACCACTGAGCCACCTTCCCAGCCCCATAAATTAAAAAAAAAAAAGTTTACCATGGGCATATCTGATAACTGATATACCCAGTTAGTTGTTTTTTCATTGATAACCACCCCTGTTATCTTAAAGATTGTTGAGGAACCTCAGATGACATCATGACCAGGTGGGCAAGAGTTAGTACCACCCATAATAAGAGGCCCTTGTCTGCAACATCATGGGAAGACATGAAGAAGGGATCCTTGCAAGGAAGGAGCCAAAACCTTCCAAAACATCAACAACTTGAAGCCAGTAGGCTGTCCCTTAAAAATGATACACACCAGGCCAAGCATAAAAAGAACAAAAAGAAAAAGGAGTACTTAAATGAAGATGTGAATGGATTCATGGAATACCTAAGACAGAATTCCCAGATGGTTCACAATGGAGAGATAATAGCAACAGACAGCCAGGATGTAAGAGAGGAAATTGCAATTGCTTTAAAGAAAGACAATCGGCGTGAAGGAAGACGGTTAAAAAGACAAGCAGCAAAGAAAAATGCAATGGTAAGTCATCGCTTCTACCTTGTTATTTATATAGTAAGATGGATTCTCATCCATTTACACATAAACACACATGCATATTTTAGTAGATGCTATCCTAGATTAATAAAACATCTTTAAAAGGGTTTGTACTTTTTTAGCACACATATATTTGATGTACTTTAGTTATCTTAACAGTACAGAGAAGATAGTATTGTTCCTATATTACAGAAAGGAAATACTAAAGTGCAGAAATGTTCAGTAATTTAGTGAAAGCCACTTGGTCGGTAACAGAGGTAAAATTTAAACTCAGTCTGTCTGACTTCAAAACCTGGAACTTGCTTGACATATTGGTACTTTGTACATGTCTGTATCCAAGCTATATAGGAGGCCAAAATCTAGGAGAGGTGAAGTCCATGGCTTATCTGACAGAAAAGGTGTTATTCATGTAGAGTGCTTGTCCAACAAGTACAAGGCCTCAAGTTCAAATTTCACTTCTGCTAAAAAACAGCAGAAAAACATTTTACAAACTGCTAAGTATTATGTATGACTATATTGTTCAGTAGGGGAACAACAAAATGGTGAGACATAGGACAAAAGGGGAGCCAATGCAACAGGAATACTCAGAAGACAATATGTTAGAAATAATCTGTACAACTGGGGGGAGGGTTGGGGAGAAAGTAGGAGAAAAATGAGGGAAGGGGTAACAAGTTTGACAAGAAAGGTACTCATTACTTATGTAACTGTAACCCCTCTGTACGTCTTTTGACAATAAAATTAAAACAAAAAAATTGTTTGCATAAATTAATATCACAAAGGGGCTTTATTGTGATATTTACAATATGTATAAAAAGTACTTTGAAGAACTTCACTCCATCTTATTACTCTTCTTAACCACTCTACTCTCCTTTTTAACAGGTTTTGGTGGGTTTCATTGTGCTATTTTCATATATAAATAAAATGTACTTATATTCACATCATATCCACCTCATTTCCCCCTCCTCCTACCTCTAGTCATTGTTCAAGTTTATATTAGAGCAAAATAATTTCTTTAAGTATTAGTTATTTCTTTAACATGTATTGAGCATATATTCTAAAATAAAACCTCTTACTCAGTGTTGCTATGCATTAAGAGTACAAAAACAAAAAGGATATACTTTTTTGTTTTGAAATGTATCTTGTGATTTGAATCAGTTTAAATTAAAACATTTGTTCCAAATTCATTGAATTAAATTAATTTTATAGATGCAGATATTTTTAATTTAATAATTTTAAGCTATGTTCTATCCTCTACAGAAAGCTTTTTTCTGGTGTTGGATGTCCTTATTAATGAGATAAATAATCCATAGCCACTCAATTCATTTAAACAGTCGCCTCTACAAAGCCATGTATGACATTGTTTCTGAGATAAATAGATTTACAGGTTGGAAATTTTAAAAGCACTGATAAAAATGTTTAGAAATGTGTAAAGCACGTTTTTCCACATATTTCTACATACATTTCTTTTTACAAAGAACTTTAAAATGAAAGTTTTATTAAAGGTACTATTAATAACAAGAACTGGTAACATCACTGTATAGTTTTCAATGTGTAAACTCACATTTTATTTTCTCAGGTGTGCTTCCATTGTAGAAAACCTGGCCATGGAGTTGCAGATTGCCCCGCTGCCCTTGAAAATCAAGATATGGGTACTGGAATATGTTATCGGTGTGGGTCCACAGAACATGAAATAACCAAGTGCAGAGCTAAAGTAGACCCGGCTCTGGGTATGTTCTCTTTGTTTCTTGTTTGGTTGGTGGGGAAAATGACACATAACCAACTGGACATTTTTTCTTTTTATAAGCATGCCAGTAAGATTTTGAAATTATTTAAGGTTAAGTTTCAAATTAGGAAAAATACATGTATTCTATTTAGTGTATTTAAACATAGTATGAATTATATAACTTGTCATATTCATAAGGCACTGGTGATTTTTACAGGTGAGTTTCCATTTGCAAAATGTTTTGTTTGTGGGGAGATGGGCCACCTGTCAAGATCATGTCCTGATAATCCCAAAGGAGTCTATGCTGATGGTAAGTAGTGTAATACGACTTGTTATATTAATAAATTGGAACAAAACTAAGATGCGTATTCCAAACTACTTGCTTCAGCATCATTTGTGAGTGTAAGGTATACATTTCTACATTTAAATGTAACAGAAGCAGAAGGATTATATCTCAAACTAATACAAGATTTAAAAGGTATTTAGTTGTAGGACTTTAGTTTGTGAGTCTTGACCATTATTAAGCTTGTGTTTCATTATCTATAAACTGGAGATGCAAAAACAAATAGGATGCCTATTTATTTTCAAATTTTTATCTTAGCATTGGTGAGTCCCATATAATAGATAGGTTTTCCCTTTTTGAGAGGTACGTGGAATGATGCTACATTTAGTAATAGTATTTAGTATTTAATGAACCATGGTATTTACCTATTAGAAGGGTTAAACTATATTATTCCATTGTCTAGTCAATTTTCCTTTGGCATGGAAGACAATAAAGAGCCCTTAGGCTTAGAAATTTTCTAATGAGCCAAAATGATACTGCATGATTAAAGTATATTAAAAAATGAAATAGGCAAGAGGTGTGAGAATTCATCCAGATTTGTATCTGTAGGGTCATTTTTTTGACAGAGTCACTTAGTATTATAAGCATGATTATGACAATATCTGACCATTACATAATTGTGTTTGACCATTAGGTGAAAGACTTGTAATAGGAACTATGTGTGTTATTCAAAATCCTGGAACATTGCTTAAAGCAGAAATGTGGTTATTTTCATTAGATTTACAGCACCCTAATGCTAATATGAAAGGTTCTGAAGCAAAAGTTACTTTAAATCCTTTTATAATGCTCACTTCCATTTGACATTTATAATATAACGGTGGTAGTTCCTAACTTTTTTTTGGGATGGGGCGTAGATAGGTGGTCATTGACTATCTTAGACTCTGATGAAATTTTTAGCCAACTTCAAAAACATTCATCTGAGCCAAATACTAAGATTACACTTGTAATCCTAAGCTACTTGGAAGGCTGAGAATTAAGGCCAGCCTAAGCAGAAAAGTTCTCAACAGGCACATCTGTGTTATCCTAAGCTATGTGTGGGGCTGAAATTTAGGGGGTTGAGGTTCTAGGCCTGACCCAGCCAAAAAGTCTGGAAGATTCTACCTCCATGCTTCCTTCAAAGTATATGGAGTCATCTACCAGTGACTATCACTAATCCTTGCCTGCAATAGGCAGATCATAGCTGAAGTATGTGTCTGAATGGTGAAACTATCTCATAAAACAGGGCTGGGGGCAAGGTTAACATGGTAAGCATCAGGCTAATAATCAGAAAGGTTTGAGTAAATCCTAGTTACCACAAAACCAAAACAAACAACAAGCACCTGCACTCAGATTTTGTTTGCAAGATAAGGGTACCCTTATCTGGTCAAACATGGTTAAAATTCAAATGACTGTTTCATAGCTTTTGGATATGTACATCTCTCATTTTCACTTGTCCCCTAAGGGCCAGGTACAAAGAACAGTGGGTTGGTAACATTAGCACTTAGTGATTGAACACATGCCTCTACTATATCTCTTTTCCACTTCTCCCCTAAAGACTAGGTATCAGAAGCAGTGGATTGGAAAAGAGCACTTAGTGAAATGAGAGAAACAGAGGATGAATTAAGAGGAATAGAGGCACATACCTCTAACCCAGCACTGGGGAGGCTGAGGCAGGCCAGCTTGCCAGCATGGGTTACATAGTGAGACTGACTCAAAAAAGGGAACTAGTGACACCTACCTACCCACTTAGCTTCCTGTCTTCAGCCACCTTACAGCTTCAGGGATGTAAGGATCAAGTGAGATACAAAAGTGCTTTGAGATACTACAGGCCCTGTCTGTGTAAGTGTAAGGTCTAATTCAATGACTTTGTTCTTTTACCAGGTGGTGGCTGCAAACTCTGTGGCTCTGTGGAACATTTTAAGAAAGATTGCCCTGAGGGTCATAATTCAGGTGAGTCTATAGCCCTCAATCTAGAAAGGATAAGGTAGGTATTCCTCTGTATTTTTGTTGCATTTTACTAATAAGTCAGAGACACTGTTTATTAAAGACAACTGTTTTCCTCCCCTGCCAATGTCTTAATTACTTTTGTGTCAGCAGTAGACATAGAACTGAGTAATTGAGCATTAGCTATAATTTTCAGGAAAAAGTATGTGTATACATATATATATATATATATATACACACACACACACACATACATATATATGATCAGTAAACCATAGATGTCTTGTTTTATACTGCATCTTCTAAGCTTTTAAAATTTACTAATAAATTTATATTAGAACATAATTCTGTAAGTAATTATTTACAGAAAAAAATTGATGTACCAAGAGAAAAATGGATATATGAACATAACTTTCCATGTTTGGAGGATTGAGTTTCCTCATATATGCCTTGCTTTGTGTGTGCTTAAATAATTCAAAGTTAATTGCAAAAACTGCCAAAATTATTAAAAATGTGTTATCAACACAGCATCTGGCTAGTTAGTTTCTTCCTAGTGAAATACAAGCCTGTTTATCAAAAACCTCATATTTGAAACAGCAAATTTATTTCCTTTTGAGAAAAGGAAAGATGATTATTTCATTAGTTCTCCTGATGATAATCAGGCATTAAAGGAAGCAGGACAGCGGACAGCAAGGTGGTCCTGTAGTACTTCTTAGGGAAATGTACACTTCTTTTACTTCAGCAGTCTGCCTGTTCTTACTTCCTATCCCTAACATTTAAATTTTAAAACGAAGAGTTCTTATTTATAATCTTGTCTAGAAGATAGTCTCTACCACCCTGTAGGCAGTAAGATTGAAATGATGAAGTGGGATTTGAATTCTCCCTCCTGGGAGGATTGCCACTTCCCAAATAACAAGACTGACAAGCAGATGTTGTATAATTTCACAGGTGGAATCTTGTGCATTTAAAACTGATGTTTCATAAGTCTTGATGTTTACAGACTTTCAGAATTCATTGGCTCTGTAATGATGAACTCTGGGAAAGAATGAAAGAGCTTTCTCATCAGTTTGTGCATTGCAAAGTAGTTGCTGCATTTCCCTAATTGGGAGGAGAAATTGCCTGTGGTACTCTAAAATCAAGGGTTATAATCAATTACAGAATTGCTCACTTTCCTTTAGTGATGGAGTTTTTCCTCCTTGTGATTATTCATGTCAAAACTAGTTCCTTTGCTAAAGCAATACTGATCTAAGGACCATGCATTTGATTACTGTTTTGTCTTATTTCCTAACTTTCCTATTCCCTACAGATCGAATGGTCACAGTTGGTCGCTGGGCAAAGGGGATGAGTGCAGACTATGAAGAAATTTTGGATATGCCTAAACCACAGAAACCTAAAACAAAAATACCAAAGGTCGTTAATTTTTAATAAAGATTGGTACTATTGTTAATTGCCACCTCATTGTTACTTTCCAAACTGGACCTGCTTTACAGTTAGATGATCCTGGGCTCCCTTAAAAGCAAGTTTGTATTGTAGATATCAGAGTTCATCAAGGAGTACTTCTATACTGTTTAGAGAAAAAAAAACCAAATATCTGAAGAAATGTATAAGATGACATAGTATTCTCTAAAAGTTTTTTTTCTTTGTTTTTTGGAGACAAGAGTCTCACAAAGGTAGTCCAGGTTGGCCTAGAATTGGGCTGCCTCAGCCTCCCAAGTGCTGAGATGTGTCACAATGCCCAACAAAAAGCATACTTTATGGAACAGAACTTAGGCATAGCTAAGTCGGTATCTGCCTGATTGTAATCGTCGTATTTTTTAAATGAAATTTTTACAGTGAATTAACCCTTAAAGAACACTGCTTTTATTTCTTAATGGATATTTTTGGTTATGTTGTTTTCTGGATCCAGCACTCAGTCTATTATTAAAGAAACTTATTTATAAGTTGTCACATTTATTTTTTTAATGTCAAATAAAAGAATATTTTTTATTTGTTTGTTTTTCTGATACCTTGATTCTGGACTGAAGTAGCTATTGTTCTCTAGTATCCTTACCACAGACTCTTTAGACATGAGGTATTTTGTGAATCCTAGATGGGCATAAATTAGGATCTGATTAGTTACTTAGTTTTGATATAAAGCATTAAAATTACTAGTGTTAATACTGAAGAATCTGTCAACTTCACAACAGCTCTTTTTTGCCTTTGATTTTCAAGAGAAGCTCTAGCCAAAATTCAGTGTGCAGTTTTTAGGCAGAATAATGTCACATAACAGATTGTACATCAAACTTACTAGCATTTTGTTCACATGTTTTAGATGAGTCAGGGTGAGATGAAAGTATCACCATAATAGAGTTAGAACACTAATCAGAGACCCATTAGCTTCTTTGTCTGATTTGATGAATACATGCATACTTAATACATATATTTCACAAGGCTTGACGCTACCATTGTACTGAATAATGGAATGACTCTGGTGGTTTGTGCATTTCATTTGAAATTCTACCTGATTGAATCCATTTGTAACTGAAGGAAACAGCTGTGATTAGTTACTGATGCCTCCAAAGCAAAATATTTACCAAATAAGAAAAGAAACACTTCTCTGTTTTCATGTCTGTACAACTCAACAGTTCTAATCTTAATAGGAGCTGTTCTTTTCTTTTCAGCGTAAGAGGAAAACATGACAAAATACTCATCATCACACAGCTTAACGAAATGAGTACCACTTAAAGGGAATTGTATAAGCCATGGGGCTTGAGAAGGACAGAAAATCTGCCTTACTCATTTTAGTCTGAACACACCCAGACTTCACTGCCTATAAAAGCTGAATGTTCTTGGAGGGTGCAAGAGAAATGTATGCTTTTGAACAGTTGTTAGTGAAGACATGCTAGTGCTTTTGTCTACCTTGAATCACTTTATTTGCGTTTTGATCTATAAAGAGTGTTAGAAGGGCTGGGAAGGTGGCTCAGTGGTAGAGCGCTTGCCTTGCATGCATGAGGCCCTGGGTTCGATTCCTCAGCACCACATAAGCAAAAAGAAAAAAGCTGGGCGCTGTGGCTCAAGTGGTAGAGCGCTAGCCTTGAGCTGAAGAGCTGAGGGACAGCGCCCAGGCCCAGAGTTCAGGCCCCACGACCGGACCCAAAAAAAAAAAGTGTTAGAAATAAGTTGCAAGTATGAATGTAGTATTAAAAAAATGCCTACAAACGTACCAGAGGCAGAAACCCAGAGTGATAGTGTGTTTCTTGAACAAAAGATGTTGGATATTTTTCTTAATGCCAAAGAGGACTGGGAGCATAGGTTGAATGGTAGAGTGCCTGTCTAGCAGTTTCAAGGCCCTGAGTTCAAACCTCTGTACTGCCACACACATAGGCACAGAATGCCAAAGAGGAAAGCTAATTTTTTATTTTCCAACTGTATAATGTGTTTCTGGAACTCTCATGCATTGGGGTTGTGGTTGACCATACAAAAGAAAGCCACCTGCAGAGGGTTGAAGAGTGGACGGGGAGCTTCTGGAATATCTTAAAGATAATCTACCTTGCACGCACTCTATTTTCAGAGCTTGTACCTACTTCTTGCCAGCTTCTCTCCCTTTTCTGGTTTCTAGTCCTAATATCCCATCTTCCAGTCCCATCTTCTTGCCTGCCGCCAGATGTTCCTACTGAACACTGCAAATTCAGAATGTCTTTGAACAATCTCTTCCCTGGAGGAGGTTGGGAGAGGAACATGACTAGATCCCTGTCATTTTTCCCCACCATTTTTTTTCTGACCACCATTAATATTGTAAACCACAGCCTTAAGTTGTTCTCTTAGCATCCTTCACCCCTTGCAGCTACCCCCGCCTTATTTACCTTAGACATCTGATTTACAGTCAGCTTCGTAGTTGTTCCACAACCAGTCTCATAGAAAGTAGAAGCTCTTCATTACTCTGGTAGGTTCTCTATAATGGTTATAATATTTCTCTTTAACTGTTAGCTCTATAACTAGCACCATGTATTTATTTGTCCCACTCCTATCAGTTTTAGGTAAACTGAAGGCCAGAATTTGGGCCTTTGGTCATTGTTATATTCCCAGAAGTGCTCAGCATATACAAAATATACACATTTATCAAAGGAATGAATTAAATAAGTGATAATAAAAAGGAACTAATGAATGGTGCAAGTCACCTGCAGCTACTTTAAAGTGGCTAACCTGGGTTCTGAGGGAAAAGTTTGTAAGGTAAAATGACAAAAACCCCAAAACTGGAGAAAAACCATCTCTGAAGAAAGAAGAGTTTGCTACAGCCTCTGAGAAGGAAATGAATTTGTTACATTCAGTGAACAAATAAATGAACGTGGCTGAGGCATGGAGAGGGAGGGGCCTAATTGAAGTTATTGTAACCACTCAAAAGTAGGGCCTTTACCCTTAACCTTCCACTAACACTCCTAGACAGAAGTAAAGTGCAAAGTCACATTCCAAATTGGGAAACCCACTGGAAAGTTGGGTTGTTTGAACAGCTTTACTGAAATATAATTCACCTACTGAAAATCCCTCCTTTACAGTGAGTTTTTCATTTACTCTCATTGTGTCTTTAATTCCAAGACAGTTTGTCACCCTCGTCCACAAACAGTCCATTCCTCGGTCCCACCTTCCCCAGCCCCTAAGTCACTTTCTATTTCTGTGGGCGTGCCTTGTAGACTACATAAATGTAGACGTGCTGTCTTTGGGGTTGGCTCCTTCACTTAGCATACATCTCCACGCATGAGAGTTTCACTTTGTCCACATCCGTGGCAATGCTAGTGATTGCCCCTCCTTTTTATATATCGCCTTTGAAGACATGTTTATTATATTTTCTTACATCTAACAAGTGAGTTCTGTTGTTTATTATGGAGTTGTAAGTTCTTTAACCTGTATCTGATTCCTTTATCAGAATGGAGATTTGCAAATTCTTTCTTTCTTTCTTTCTTTCCTTCTTTCCTTCCTTCTTTCTTTCTTTCTTTCTTTCTTTCTTTCTTTCTTTCTTTCTTTCTTTCTTTCTTTCTTTCTTTCTTTCTTTCTTTCTTTCTTTCTTTCTGCCAGTCATGGATCTTGAACTCTGGGCGCTGTCTCTGAGCTCTTCATCTTAAAGTAAGTGCTCTACCACTTGAGCCACAGCACCACTTCCGGTTTCTAATGGTTAGTTGGAGATAAGAGTCTCATGGACTTTGCTGCCTGGACTGGCTTTGACCCATGATCCTCAGTTCTCAGCCTCCTGAGTAGCTAGGATTACAGGCAAGAACCACCTGTGCCCGGCTGTTTCTTTCATTTTGAGAACACAAAATGAAAGACACAAAAGTTTTACATTTTAATGGAGTACAATTTATATTTTTTCTTTAAATTCTTATGATTTTAGTGTTATATCTAAGAAACCATTAACAAAGTAATGAGATTTAGATTTATGTATTTTTCTTGTTTTATTTTTTACATCTTGTGCTTATGTCTATAATTGAATTTTAGTTCCTTTTTTGTATATGACTTGAGGTAAGGATCTGACATCATTCTTTGCAAATGGATGTACACTTATTTCTGCACTGTGATTGAACATTTTAGATTTTTTCCTTTGCATAGTGTTCTTTTTATTGACTGAACATAAACATAATGGTGATTTTTGGACATTGATTTCTATTCTATTTACATGTGAACCCTTATGGCTGCACCACACTGTTTAATAACTGTAGCTTTGTAGTTGGTTTTGAAATCAGGAAATGTGAGGTTTACAATTTTATTATTGTCCAACTTGTTCTGGATTTTCTGAGTCCCATGCTGTGTGTGTGTGTGTGTGTGTGTGTGTGTGTGTGTGTGTGTGTGTGTGTGTGTGTGTGTGTGTGCGCGCGCGCGCATGTGTTGGTTGTGGGCTATGAACCAAGAATGAGTCAAGCAGAAAAGGTCAGATAATGTAATGTTAGGAAAATGAACCCTTAGATACATATTTGAATGTGTTTTTTTTCTTTCTGTCTCCAAGCTTTTATGCTCCAGCATCTAGCTCTAGCTACCACTTGAGCCACAGCTCAACTTCGGCTTTTTGGTGGTTAATTGGGGATAAGAGCTCATGGACTTTCTTCCTCATAGCTCATCCTCCTGAATAGCTATGATTACAGGTGTGAGCCTCTGGCATTGGGCCCCCATGTAAGTCTTATGATGAAGATCAGCTCATCAATTTCTGAACAATTTGATAGGATTTTTGATATCACTTTTGATAGGGATTGAATTGAACTTGTCAAGAGAAAGGCAGGAAATGATACTTTTCATGGAGGCAGGGATGGCAAGTGGAAGAGGATTTCTGAGCAATAGTCATATGTGCCACATCGACTCCTGTAGGTCATTATGAGACTAGGCTTTTCCTCTGTTATACACGTGGGCTAGTAGGTTAGCCTACTACTGTTTTGCAAATATGGGCAAAAGCCATGAGAATTTTGGTTCAGAAACAAAGGACTTTGTTAGCTCAAGTGTCAGCCTATTTATTTTACTTTCCTTTCTTTCCCAAGACCTATGAAGATGACAAAATAGGCCCAGGTGGATACTACATATCATAGGGTTATGTCCCAGGACCTAAAATGTTTTGAACAAGTACTAAGCACCATAGTCAATACCAAATAAGAGAGTCTCATTGCCCCCTGACCTCCTCTCCCCACCCTGCGCACCCTCCCCCCCACATCCCCTACCCCGGCCTCACACTCAACAGGTAGAGCTTCACTGTGAGGCCATACTGTGCTCACCTTGACCTAGTGCTCAGAGTTAGGACATGGTAAGTTTTGCCATCTGGCACACTCAGCAAGAATGTGCTGTGTAAGATTACTGAGCACCCTCGTTTCAAATGCTACATCACTTTCAAATGTGAGAAGTCACTTATAAGTAGATTTAATATACCTCACATTAATAATTCATCACAATCCATAACACTCCTTCATCTATATCTTCTCAATGTATACTTTCAAACTAACCCCAAAACTATGAAAGTAAAAAATTTCAAAGCTATTTCTAAAATATGCTGTAAGAAACATGAGCAAAACCACATGATGGGAAAAGCATATTCCAGGTTATTTAAGTTTTATTAAGAGTCTTTATTTCCTACAGGTGTTTGAGTATAAGAATACTCTGTATGCTGATTTTCACATTGATTTTCTTGAGTTTTGCTACAATAAAGATGATAGAAAAAAAATAGATATAGACAGCAACTTGTTTGTATTAGAGCCAGGAAGAATTAATAAGGATGAACCTCTGTTCTTAATCAAAAAGCTTTCAGTCCTGTTAGGAGCACTTGAAAACTCTTTCCATCAAAAAGGCATGGAATCATAAGTATTTTTAAAGGTACTTTGACACTCCAGAGGAAAATATACACTTGACTTTGCTGTTCTCTGTCCTTAGCTTCCAGGTCCTGAGTGTTGATAAACTAGCTTAGCTGTTTGTTCTTAGAGCAACCACATTTGCTTACATGCACTAATGACAGGTCTTTAATTCAACTGTCTTTAATTACATTTCATTCTGTTACAATCTCAAGAGCATCTCTGGTTTTCCCAGAAAGTGCCAGAAACACTGTTCTTCTCAGGCTTTGCCGTAGCTATACCTTAGGCAGGATACAGGCCCCATCTTCAGATCCTGATGGCTCATTACCTGCTTCCTTTCAGGTCATGCTAAAATGTTCCTCAAGCCTTACCTTTTAAACTTTCAACAATTCTCCTCTCTACCTATCCCAGCACTTTTTAAGAAACACTACTTTATGTTCTTCCCTATTACACAACTTCTAATACTGTATGTTCTTTGTTCATTTTATTTATGTTGTGCTGAATTTGTGGTGATGTCCTGCAAGGAAACTCTTAGTAAATACCCTTTTAAAAATATTTTTTTAATTTTCTTTAAGCAGTTGTACAAAGGAGTTGCCATTCAACAGAGCAGTTTATGAACATAGTGCCTCTTAATGTCACTCTTTTTGCCATTCTCACCCACCCCACCCCTTCCTCCATTTAAAAAAAAATTAGGTTATGTAGTGAATTTTTGCCATTTAACAAAGCAACTTATGTATACAGTGCATCTTGATATGTGCCATCACTTGAACATCTTCACCCCCTTCTTCCTACTCCTTCCTTTATTTTTCTGTGGCATATACAGTGCATTCTTGTCTAGATTCCACTCATTTCCCCTACTCATTCTTCTACCCCTCTCCTCCTGCTCCCGCCTTGTAAGTACCCATTTCCTGGTACTTATTTTGTTAGGCTTTGACTTCATTTTCTAAAGAATTATACTATTTGCGCTCTCCATAGATTCTCTTATAGTTCAGTTCATTCATTTATAACCACTTGGGTGCCACCCAGTGTGTATACTTCTAGGTTTATAGGCACATTCTAGTTCCCACAAATGAGAGAAACTGTGCAGCCTGTGTTTCTCTGGGTCTGGCTTACATCACTCAATATAATTTTTCCAAGTCTTTCCATTTCCTTATGAATAGTAAAATGTCATTCTTTCTGATGGATGAGAGGAATTATTTATCCATTGAGTGGCATCTGGTCTGATTCCCTATCTTGGCTATGGTAAATAATGCTGCAGTAAAAATAGTTGTATCGATAGCTTTAGTGAATCCTTGTTTGTGCTCTATTGGATAAATGCCCAGGAATGGAATTGCTGGGTCATAGGGTAGTTCTCTGTTTAGTTTTTTGAGAAACCTCCATACTGCTTTCCAGAGTGGTAGAACAAATTTACATTCCCTCCAACAGAGTAGCAGTGTTCCCTTTTGGCCACATCCACACTGTCATTTGTTATTGTTAGTTTTCTTGATGATGGCCATTCTAACTGGGGAGTAAATATATTTTGAATAAATAAAACAGTAATCAGATTTCTATTATGAATAGAAATGAAAATTAAGGACAGTTCAACTTTATAGCTATATAACAGTGCATTAATAGGGCAATATATTTCATATTTTTAATGCCCTAAGTAGAGCTTGATTAACTGCTGTCTTTTCTACTATGTCCTCCGAATGACCATAAAGACAAAGAATCCTGAAGATGAGCACTTTAGATTAAGCTGAATGCTCCAAGAAAGAGTTAGGTGTATGAGCCCCATGACTTTGTTCAGAGGCATAAAAGTGGAATGTCCTCCGAAAGTTGAGGGAAAGGAAGTAGGGGGCTATCTGAGATGAGGACAGATGAAAATGGACAACGGCAGGGCCTGTCTGCATTGTAAGACTGGGTCAAACCAAATGCACTAACATCATCTAAAGACTCCTCGGTAACGATGGAAATGTTCTCTACCGGTACCGCTCAATATAGCAGTCACAAACATGTGTGACCATTAATACTAGGAAGGGAGCTTGTGTAACTAAAATAATTTTAATTTAGCAAACACATGTGGCTAATGGCTACCATACTGGTAGGACTTTGTGGTTCACAGACTCCCCCTTCAACGCCCTCCCCCTTTAGCTGAGACTGCTTTTGATGGTTTCGGTTACTCCTGATCTACTAAAAATATTAAATAAAATTCCCAGAAACAATTTATGCATTTTAGGACATGTGTCACTGCCCCACCCTGTGAGGAGCATGAATTATCCCTCTTGCCCTGTGTGTCCATGATGCTTTTCACTATTAGCCAGGCAGTCACTCACTATAGGCTGTCACAGTAAGGTGCTGTTTGTGATCCAGTAAGAAGGATGATAGTAGCAGATGCTATGTCTCAACACTCCCCCTCAGTTTACCTCACCATGCAGACATTAGACTATCTTACCTCATTTCAGAGGAAAAGTGAACACAGCAATGGAGTACTGTGAGAATCTTTTTGTACAACTTTTATTACACTTTGTTGTTACAACGGGTCTATGTGGTTGTTCATCAGCTATGGTGCTTAATTTGTTAATTAAGTCTTAAGTAAGCAAATAGAGTACAGGATTTGGTACTATCAGTGGTGCCAGGCGTCCATCGGGGAGTCTTAGAACAGATCTCCCATGGGTAGATTGTTGATTACAATGAGCAGCACTGTTATGTGTTACTGCAATGCAGATGAAATTATGGTACTCCATGGGCCTCAAAATATTACCACTCCTGTTCAGGAGAAAAGTTTCAAAAAAAAATTAAGTCAAAGACTGAGGCTACACAGATGACCTTCAGGATAGTCTTAATTACAAGAGAAATGCCAAATTTTGATATAATGCAATTCCTTTATTACTAATTTTCTCACTTTTTAAATGTACACATATTCTCAAAGTATTTTCAGATGTGGAAAGTGCCTCACAATCATTTATATTTGCATGTTTATAGTTATTATATATAAATATTAATTCATAAAATCACAGCACAATCTGAATGCACATGCATGAAAACCTCTAGACACAGGCAAAAAATATTTGTAACCAGCCCTACTGCCTACTGGATGAGTGGGGGTGGGTGAGAAGAAGCAGAGGTAGAGGTTCAATAAACCAATCACAGGATGGATCTAACTTGTAAAATGCTCTAAACTAATGAAAAACTCCTTCAACTTCTGCAAGTTGTACCTTAAAGGAGACTACCTTGACATATTTGAATCTGTCTTATTTATGATTTAGGGCATATCATAGAGTAAAATAATGAATGTTGAAGTCTTGAGGAGAAAGTGCTAATGTAATAGTTATGAAAGGACAACTTATTAAATATTGCCTTTCTCTGTCATATCACATTTTCAGGTACTCTGTGTGATTGTGCATATGAGTGTGTATGTGTATGTATATATATGTATATATATATATATATATCAATACATACTAAATTGACCAGCCACCTGGAATATATATATATATATATATATATATATATGTATATACACACACACAATGTCACTAGTAAAGTAGTTCTCATTATTAAAATTGATTCAATTCCATTATGTTTTAATGTCTTCCTAATTTAAAGCTCTAAAACATGTAATACATCATGTCAGATGCCTTGGTCAGAGATACCTGTTATGCATGATACAATGCTGCATAGTCATCAACTTAGAGAAAAAGCATTATTTTTTTAATATTTCATAAACTTTCCAACAGAACACACATTGTACTTCTATAGCCTAGAAATGTTTATAATAATTTTAACTGGATTTGTATCATTTTTCAGAACATGCAATACTAATCCAGGCAATTTCCCAGTATCTGTGTCCCTGGGAGAGGTAGTACCACAGAGCTCCTAAAACACAGTTCAAAGCCCTTTTAGTGCTAATCCAAATCACTGAGACTTGACTGGAGATATGTTTTGGGTTTTAACCTCTTCTTAGCTGCATTTTACTTAGGCTGATATTAAAACTACTTTGTGGCTCCAAGGGTCATGACTAAGGATGCTTGGAAGTAAAAGTAGAAAATTAAATTGCAGGTAATTGTGAGCGGGCCATTTCCATCTCACTCCGAGGTCCGTCTTCCATAGCCTTCTCTAAGAATCTGATACAAGAAGCTGCTGTTTCTTCAATGGAATTTGACCAGCCACCAAGATTTCCAGCAAAATAAGGAAGGATGCTAGCTGACATCTGGCTAACATAAGAGACCTGTTTTAAAAAAGGAAATGCACTGTGTTAGTTTATTTTTTTTATTGGTTTGGAGATTTTTAAAGCACAGATCTTAATTTTGTTGTTGTGTGGGGGCTATGACTCTAAATTTCTGGGCCTTGTAAGAATGAATCTGAAAGGATGGTCTTAGGAATCTCTGGTTGTGGACTAATTACAAGGTTGTCATTAAAAGTGGAATGGAGAAAATTTTTCCATATCTGAAGGTACAACTTAAGGGGCACACGTACAGTGCATGAACTGCTGTCCACAGCCTTGATGAGAAACCCAGAACATACAGCTTCGCTTCGGATGTACGCTGGAGACGGTGGCACTGATGGCAGGATGACTGATTTTGTGGCCACCACGTAGGTGTTACTGAAAGATGAGGAAACACATTCTAACTGCTTGTGAGAAACAAAGAATAGTTGTTAGAAAGTAAGTTTCTATAGTAAGGACCACTTTTGCTTATTTGTTCATTTGTTTGTTTTCTTCACCAGGCTGGGATCCAACATGGGCTCTTGCACATAGTAAGCAAGCATCTATCACCCAGCCACACCCCTTGCTCACAATGCAACTTCCTCATCCAGGTAGAAGTAAAGTTCTGAAAACCTGGCTCCATCAGAAAACCTTTTCCCTGGCTACATTCAAATGTACAGGATGGGAATAAAGGGCCACAATAGGTACATGAACTTTGTATAACCTCACAAGACTGGAGTCACCTTCGAGTTTCGTTGCAACCTAAAGGATTGTGATTTCAATCTCCTTTCCTTTTTAATTAAAAAACAGTACTCATTGTTTTAAGGAAACCTTCAATAATAGAGAACCCTTTAGGCAAGGAAATAAAATCTTTCTGTCCAGTGGAACTGCAATCTTTTCCCTACTCGGGAAGTGACTGTTCTTAGCATCTTATCATGTAGCTTTCTAGGTTATAAATAACATTTTTATGTAGGCAAAGGAATGCATGTCGATTTTTAAAATAAATACAATCATGCTACAAATATGTTCTACAATTTGGTTTTCCTCCTAACCACATGTCTTTAGAAGTGTTTTTATATTAGACTCTTTGGTGACAAATCCTTTTTAGTGGTGGGTCACTGCTTTGTAGTACCATTTCATCATAATTCATAAAATGGACCATTCCCTTATTTCTCATGTCTTTTGGCTTAATAAGTATACTATATTGGACATGTATATGCAATTATGTGTGCCATTTTGTGGGCACTACCACTTAGATGCCACATTTTGAGCAGTCTGGCATATATAAAAGGGACATAGGGCCAGCTGACAACCAGCTGTGTTGGAACCTAGCCCACTCCTGCCTTTGAGAAATCAGAACCAACTTCTGTGCCTTTCATTGCCTTTTTACTAATAGTGGATTGTTTCACCAGTTTACCAAATACCACTTTTACATCTATGAAGAGCAATACAAAAGAAAAGTTCTTTAGCATCCTGTGCAGTGCTTTGCACCCTGCTAGTACCTAATATATGATCATTATTTTTAATATAAAAACTTAAGATCTAACTACAAAAATTCAAAGGTATATATCACACAAGAGCAAAAATACCCACAGTGGCTCTCTTATGTTTCCTATCAACTTTTCATTTCATTTCTATTCTATTTCTATTTTATTTTATAGTACTTGAACTATATCTACTCACCCATCTCTGGGAGGCTTTCTTCGTGATACAAGTACTACGAAGTCCTTTGGTTTACCCCCATTGATGTTAGGACAGATGACATGATATATCTGATCATCCTTACTCACATGGTCTTTGGCTTCACAGGCTCTGTGTGAATAGACCAATGAATAAAGGATACACTTTTCTTCCTGCTAGACCAGGGCATTTACCCCCCTTATTTACTTGTATAATCTCATTATTGGTCTATATTCCCCTTCTTGGCTCCCCTGACCATTTCACCAGAGTCAGCATCATGGCTCAAAGGCTACCTTTAGGACAAATTGATCAGGAAGACTATCTCTGCATGCAAGGGAGAGAATGTTGTCTCTCTGACTCCAACTTCACTGCCTTCCATGCTGCAAATAAAGGCATTAATTTCTTTTTCCAATTATTTTTCTCTAGGATAAAGTAATATTTTGGAGACTAGTAAGTCATATGGATAGGTCCAGAAAGGACACTTAGGTAGGGGAATGTGGTAGGTTGGATAAAGCTCTAAGTCTGGAGTTACGCGACTTGCTTTTGAATCTCAGATTGCCACTTATGGACAAATTACGTTATGCAAGTTATTTCTTATTTCATCTGTGAAATAGAAATAGAAATAACTATGAGATTATTGTGAGGATTAAATATGAACAACTCCATACTTACACTGCATCTACAAACATTGATGCTTTATACTAAGGATCTTTTCTCAGAGTATTAGCCATGAGCTTTTATCCTGGCATCTATGCAATTATGACATGTGACCCAAGAGAAGTTTCACTTTCATGTTATTAAATTGCCTATTACGTAGTATTAATCACAGTAAGTTAAAAATATTAATGATGAATCTCTTTCTTTTCCACCTTGCAAAGCAGGACTCTAATACAGGTCCTGTCACTGTTGCCGGTGAGACCTTAGCAGCATCAGAAACAGGAATACTATTGACCTTGAGTTGCTTGTAAAATCACAATAGAGGAGGACAAAACATGGCAAATAAATGAGTCCTGGTTTGTTGTTTTGCATGTCTCAATACCACCTGATAAAATATGCGGTACAGAGCAAACTTTTAAAATGGATCTGAATTCATAAAACAATGAAGCATACATTGGGCAATGGAGACTCACTGCAAGATTTACCAAGATTGATTAAGAAAAAAAGCATTTGAATTTGTTCTTACATGTAATGTGGGTCCCACAAAGGTCGCTTTGTATAGTCTGACAAGAGATGATAAGCCAAATGTGCTGGACTTTTCACTTGCTTTTCAACCCAAACAGATAAAACGTCTTTCTCTTCCAGAGTGTATATTTTTATCTAAAAGATAGTAACAAGAAAAATAGAATCACGAGATAAAAAATTCATACACACACACACACACACACACACACACACACACACACACACACACACACACACACAGAGTCATGGACTGCTCTAGCTAAGGCATCTTATTACCAGGATAAAAATGAAGCCAAACAATGGCAATTTAAGTTCCAATACTTGGGTGTCTAGAAGTCTAACTGGTATTGGTACTCTCAGTCCTTGAAAGAATATGTGGGTTATCTGAATATTGTGCAACAGATTTACCCATGAAAATAGGAGTATCAGCCTTTCTCTCTTGATTTCATTCTGGTGCTTTCTTACCTTTTTCCCAGAAAGAACTGAGAGTGTCACCAAGGCTGATAGGTAGACCCCCATTTCCTTTTCCTCAGGAGACTTTGGATCAAAAGCTATGGCTTTTGCCATATGAATTCAAATGGGCTAAAGAGGCCCAGGAAACAAACCAACCACCACCACAACCAACTCAACCACCCAGCAGGGCCAAAGCATCCTATTTGATTTCTCAAGTACAAGTCTTCATCATTCTTCATTCTGTGGGGCCAGTCCCTGAGTTGCTAATGCATACTATATTCCCTAGACAAGCAGAGACAGGTCCTGGAAAGCCATTGACATATACTTAAACATTTATGCCTTCCTTGTTATTGTGAGCTTTCCTGTGGCTGTGTTTTTGACAACAATAAGAATGTCTGTTCGAGGCACATTTCTATTCTTCCCAATTTTTCCATCTTTTTTGGGGTGCTTTGAAGTTAGTGTCAAAATTTGCCATCTTATAATCGTTCCCATGGAAACAAGCTGCAAGATGATAAACAAACATGAGGCTAGGACTTCACTGTGGGAATCAAACAGATGGAAAATTCAAGATGTGAAGGAGAAACCTTTATTTAAGCATATATATATTCTTTATTCTTAATAAGAGAATAAAGAAATGAGATGAACTTACAGCAAAATAAGAAGCAAATAAATGATTATTTGCTCATATGAAATACCCCTTCTCGAGGTTCTTAAATCTAGCTTGTGAGGGAAGACATGACCTAAGCTGTAAGTAATTATCAAACACAAAGAACGCCATGGATGGTCTCTAGTTCATTGATGAGCTCCCTCATTTGACTCAGCCTGACACATCTCCTTATGCCCCCCACACCAAGGAGAAGAAGAGGTTCACATAGGCAAATCCAAAACTAAGTGACCTTCTCAAAGCTTAGTGGCCATGGTATGTGGCAGGAACTGAGGCATGGGACCCTGCTCATATTCTGGCCTTGGGACAGCCATGCTCTACCTTGGTGGAAATAGAGGGGAGGGAGATATATTAGACGGAGCACTTGTAAAGAGTTGACTTGTCCAAGTAATCATTGGTGATTTTCTTATAATATTAGGCAATTTATTATTTGGGCTTTGTTTCTGGATATGACTTCCCAAAGAAGTAACATTTAATCTATTGTACTAAATATATTCTTTTGCACATGAGTATATGCTTTCCCATTCATGCTGCTTATGAATGCTAGATACCAACAGTGATGTAAGAAACAGATTTTATGTAATGAGATTGATAACATTTTGTGAAAGATAAAATGAACTAATCGTTTCATTTTTATTAAATCTATATTGCTGTATCATTGAACCAGGCAAAGATGGAAACTGTGGATCTAAAAGAGGTAAGGAAGACTGAAAGGTTTTGGTAATAAGTGGTAAAGAAATAACAAAAGCAAGCCATCGAGACTGGAAATAATCAAAGGAGATCAAAGACAGAATTGAAAAGAATCAAGGAAGTAGACTCTAAATAAATTGTAGATTTCAGGGTAAGGTGACTAGATGAACTGTCATCAAACCTGAAACACTGAGGTGCAGTTTTAATTATGATGGGTTATAGAAGTGTTAACCAAGACTGTCCCAGAAGATGAAGAGGGATAGTTATTCTATGTTATGGTATACTGCTCCATTGATGAAAAACAATCCATACTGAAATGTGAACCATGCCCAAGAGCCAGCATTACTGAGCAATTTCCAAGAGGCAGGCACTCCTATGAGACAATAGAGTGAGAGCAAAAAAGTCCTTCACAGAGCAGAGTATGGTTACTGCGTGAGCATCAGTTTCTGATGCTCTGAAATCAATTAAAATTGAAATGGAAATTGCATCCATTTAAAAAAAATTGGATAACATGCAAAACATTGTAAAAGCTGCTAGAAGAGATACAAAAAAAATCAGGCAAAACTTCCTTAAGGCGTTTGTGATCTGGCCTAGAAGACTATACAAAATGTTAAGTTGCTAAGGCTTACATATCAGTTTACAGTAACTAGAAAAATGTTAAAAAATGTAAGGCAGGATTGACAAATTAATTTTAAAGTAGTCACAATGAAAGGAGCTCTGGAGGGAGAAATTCATGAAGTCCAGAACGTCCTTATGGAGAAGTGTTTGTCTTGGCTCTTGAAGATCCTCTGCTTTGGATAGATGCACATGCAGAAGAGGAAGGAAGTAATGGAATGTGAGAATCTCACATCCAAATATGTAACCGTATTTGGATGACCCAACCAGCATGTAGAAACAGAGTTGTAAAGATGGGTGCTGCTGAGTAATCATTTCCCTCAAAGGTTTTCACCTTCATGAAAGCAGCACTTGGATCAGCAGAACCACAGCCACCACACCTTCACTTACAGTGGGGTAGCTCATCCTACCTTTTCCAAAGCCGAGGAAATCTCCCAACCGCTTTTGGCTGCCAGCGTCCTAAGGGCTTCCACATTGGCATTGCTCAGGGATGCCTAAGATACAAATATTTTAATAGCTGTGGGTTCAATACCTAGATGTAAGAGAAAACATCTTTTGCCTAGAAATGGACACCATTCAAGAAGGTATATGTTGAACCAAAGTAATACTGTTTAGCTTAGAACTAAACTTTAACTGACAAAATTTCTGTCATAAGCTCTTTAGAATTCTGAACATTAGCCTGCTTAGAAAATGTTTAGAAAATTAGTGTTATTTAACTTGCTATATTGATCATCAACATTAATGTGACTTAATGTTTATGATTTGTAACCAATATGTAATAGTAACTTCCTGCTATTCTCTGCATTTTACCTTCCAGAACATTCAATTGATGACTAGATCCAAGATCACAGGCATGTCATTCAACACAAATCATGGTAAGACACCATATTACAGATCCCAGCTGGTGGTATGTGAGTTTGTCACTTGGGAGCATCCATAGATGCCAACCAAGACTAGAATCAAGTGGCTGGTCATCAGTTATATTGGTTTTGTTTCAGATTTGAAATGATGCATTGATCTAATTGGCCTTTACATCTAATTTGTGTAGGTGGGATCTGAATCTGTGAAACAAGGAGACTTCCACTTTTGTGACTATTATATGAAGAACATTAAATCATGAAACTCTTACCTGCTTACTTTTATCCCACTGTATGGAGAACGAAACCTCTTCTTTGTGGGAAATAACATATTTCCTGTAACAAGTTATGTGACACTTAGCACACGACAGCAACTGTGGTACTACCTTAAGCTGAAATTAGCTGTTTTAAATGGCTGCTTGTAAAAAAGCCAAGCAAGAGCATGGAGTCTGAGGACCCCATGCTCTTGCTTGGCTTTTTTTCAAGCCTCAGTCCTGGCTCAAAAATAAATAAATAAAAGATAGATGGTTATGTCGAAAACGAACTTTACAACTTTGGTGGGGGGGGGAGGGCGGAGAGGATTGGATGGAGGGGCGGGGGGGGGATGGGAAGGGATGGGAAGGGGAAACAAAGGAGGAGGCTACAATGCTTGATAAGAAATGTACTCATTATCTTGCCCATGTTATTGTAACTCCTCTGTACAGTATTTTCACAATAAAAAATAAATAAAAATTTAAAAAAAGATAGATGGATAGATGGATAGATAGATAGATAGATGATAGAATAGAATAGAAACAAGAAAAAGAAAACTCCTCTTACTTGTTTATAACCAGGAAGAATCATTCCCACAAGTCAGTCATTAGCTTTGAGAAACACCAAACCTTCTTTTGCTTTATGTGGTAACAAAGACCCAAAGAGAGTCTTTCTCTTTTTGAAAAGAAAAAATCAGATAAAAAAGGATTCCCCTGTTCCTTGTGGCTTGTGTCTCTTACCTTCCCAGGCGGATTCTCTTCCGTGCAATAGCTCCCTGATAACGTCGAAAATCATCCTTTAAAAAGTAAAAAATAAAATGATCAATATCTACTATTTTAGTGCTACAGTCCTTAGCCTCTCTTTTTCTAAGACAGTTGAAAGGATTAAGTGGTGTGTTGAGTCACTAGGACTCACACTCAAGTACTTCCATGTTTAACCCACAAAGGGTGCTACCTTTGCAGCAATTATTTTAGTTTCCATGACCAGAATTATTCATAAATCTCATGATAAAGTGAATGTTGACAAGAACTACCTCCTGCATAAGAAAACACAGCTTCAATGGAATAGCACAGCATCCAGAATGGTTGTAAGAAAGTGATAAAGAAAACTCAGAGAGTGATTAGGGAAGAAAAAAATAATAGAAAAAGTCCATTTTACTTTGTTAGACAAAAAAAATCAAAGAGAAAAGCCATAGAGGTAGTGATGGAGGGTAAAAGTTTTATGATTTTAGTTTTATGATAAAATCATAACATTGATTACAAAAGCAGAAATCATCCTCAAAGCTACTGGAATATTCGCCTCTTTGAAAAAATGTGCCAGTATTTTTCATGTTTAATAAAAGTAAGTTATATGAAACAAAAACAAACAAAACAGCAGGAATCACCTTGTTTAACGAATTCAAGTTTTACCTATCCAGGTTAGATGGGGTCTGATGATTGAAGTTTATGAGGTAATAACTGACCTTTGAAATGGGTTTGATTCTGGGAAAGGTGATGAGCTCTTCCTGATCATCAACAGCATTATAAATAAGAAAAGCGCTGTTGATGTGACGGCCTCGGCCCTCAGACCATTCCCGACAGTCAAAGGCCTCCACACGCACACCAACTTCGACACTGCAAGGGACGATGCAGGGCATGGGCACAGAGGACAGCGGCATGACTGGCCTCCACTGACCACCACCACCACCACCCCTAAGCCACAGGATGAGGTTCTGGGGTCTTTTGCTTTGTGTTTAGCAATTTTTCACAATTAAAACCCATTTTTCGGCTGTGGAATTGGTTTGTGATAGCCCTTGAGAAAATTTCCACTTTATTTTTCCACTTGCAAATAGGAAAAGTGTTCAACTAGTAACAGGGTCTCTTGAGATCTTGTGTGTGTGTGTGTGTGTGTGTATACAGTGTATATATAGTAGGTATATACACTAATATAATGCATATATAGTGTACATGTACATATATAGTATGTATATATAAATATATAATACATGTATTATATATATATAACCAAAGTATGTTCCTAGGAAAGGAGGCTAAACTGTGCCAAAGTCACTTTTTTCCCCTAAAAAACAACACTTCCATCAATTAAAAGACTCAAACTCTAAAATTAGATAGGAAATTTAGATTTCTATTTTTTTACACTTAGAAAAAATGCTAACTGGGCCGGGCGCAGGTGGCTCACGCCTATAATCCTAGCTACTCAGGAGGCTGAGATCTTAGGATCACGGTTCAAAGCCAGCCCGGGTAGGAAAGTCCATGAGACTCTTATCCCCAATAAAAACCACAAGAAAACCAGAAGTGGCGCTGTGGCTCAAGCGGTAGAGTGCTCACTATGAGCTGAAGAGCTGAGGGACAGCGCCCAGGCCCAGAGTTCAAGCCCCACGACCGACCAAAAAAGAAAAAATGCTAACTGAAATCTTTCCAGAATGTATCCAGAATAATAGAATAACTAGGAATGGTTTGAATTCATAATGATAAAAATGGGTTCATGATGAGGTGGTCGAACATATGGTCACTTTGGGGACTGAAAGAAAGAATAAACAATTATGGCAGGATGTTAGGTACAAAGCAGAACCAGCCTCACCCCGATGGCACTCACTTACAGGACAACATTACAACCATTACTTTTGACTCAGTGTGAGGTGAACCCCATGCTGGATAGAGGCTTCAAATATGTTGCCATGCATTGCGTGAAGTTGGAAAAAAAAATAAAGGAACTTGATTTTTTGAAGTATTCCTTACATTCATTCAGCTTCAGATTGAAATAAAAATAAAAACGAATATGTGCGAGTTTGAGTTGATACATAGAGTATACTTCACCTTGTCTGAAATGTATTGTTGACAATAGCACTGAAGACAAGCCTGTCCCCAATTGTAGATGGACCCCGGAACTTGAACATATCCACTGACTTCAAAAAAAGATGTGCTGGACATAGACGGCTGAGGAGACAAAGGGAAGGAGAGAGAAGCAAATGACCATTCTCCAAAATGTTGGCAACAGCTGTTGACCCATTGAACAAAGCAACAGACAAGTCCTCAACCCGTTTTTCCAAATAATCAACTCTTGAGTCAGTGGGTTGTGGACTTTCAGAGTGGTTTGTACGCAATCTTGAAAGTACTATGTCCCCAAGCAGCGGAGACTCTACTAAGATGCTGGCACTTTTGCCCTAGGCTCTTCCCTATGGAAGTCTTTCCAAAATAAACCTGGACCTTCTAATGTCATTTGCAGATCATATCCATCCCCACATCACACAATGACAGTCCCAGGAAGTTGTAACTTGTGTTCGGGAGTGGAACACAGGGGAAGGCAGTGGGGAGCTTCACAGTTAATTGACTCAGCCACAAAAGGCAAAGTTTTTTCCCCCACAGAAAATAGGCTACCTGTGTTGTTGCACAATGGTTGAAAGTCATATTTTAACACTTTCTGTGTGTATAGAATTTCGAAATAGTTATAGAGAATACTTAATTTCAAAAGACACTTCTGTAATTCTCTCCATGTTAGAATCCTACTGTGGCCATTCATTAACGAGGTGTGCTAACACTAAGTGAAGAGATTCCATCACTGTTAATTATAGTGTTAAGCATTTACAGTGAAATATGTTCAAGTTCAAATGCTACATTGTCACTAACAATGACAATCTCATTTTAAAAACAAGCTCTTTTATTTGTATGTAATTTATAGAGAGGATAAGTACAGGTTTCTAATTATAGTCATAACTATAGACACATTAGTAGTAAAGCTCTTTTAGTGTGAGGAAAAGAAAAACCTTAATTTTCAATGATTACAAAATTGTCACAAAACTCTTCATATGCATTTTCATAGAATAGTGTTCCTAAATGCTACTCAGTTACCTTATGAAATAGCCTTTTTAAAATGGAGGAGAGTTTGAAAATAGTCTCCTAAGTACTCTTTCGTTTCCTACTTTTCAGCTGATAATTTGGCCATAATGATTTTAACCAACATTTCAAAGATCTAGATAAACAATTTCCTCTTAAAAGATTTATAATCAGCCAGCTGTTGGTGGCTCATGCCTATAATCCAAGTGAGTCAGGAAGCTAAGACCTGAGAAAGGAGGTTTGGGGCCAGTTTGGGCAGCCCTATCTCCAATTAACCAGCAAAAAGCCAGAAGTGGAGGCATTGCTCAAGTAGTAGAGGACCAGCAGTGGGATGAGCAAGAGTCCAAGGTCCTGAATTCAAGCCTCAGTACTGGTACAAACATATGAATGAAATAAAATCAAATAAGGTTTGTAAATAAACTGAGAGTCTAATTTTTAAGTGAAAAGGCCATCATCCATTTCTGTTCTGCAGCTGCTTTCTCGTAAGCTTACCTCAATGAGTTGCAAGAGCAGCATTCATAATTCAGAATAAAGAATTGTCATTCGGTTACAATTTTGAGCTGAGACTTTAAATATTATTCACCTTCATACAAAAGGAAAAATTAATTGGAAGGTCAGCAGGTAAATGATTTATATCTTTCTCCCTTGGATTAAAGGCCATATTTCACTCAGTTCTTTCATTGCCTCTTTAACTAGCTCGATAACTAGATCTTTACTAATGTTCTCCCCATTGGTCCCCAAAATAAATGCCCAAAGCCAAAGTCAAGAACCTTGCAGAAATAGTAGCCACTGTCTCCATCCAAGCCATAATCTGGCCACCAAACGTGTTTCCATGATGGTTAGCATGGGGTGGGAGGACAAGTTCAATGCTCTGAACAGAAGTGCCCCTGGTAGCAACAGCTCCCTCTTCTTCACCGCACACGGCACCTGCAAAGTGTAAAACAGCAGTGCTAATGGAAACAACCAGGCCTGTGTGACAGCTTGTCCTTCCCAACAGCCAACTCAACTTTAGGACTTTTAGACAAATGGAAATGTCCCCAAATTCTTTTCAGTGAAGATATATAAAGGTTCTACAGAGTGACTTTCATCAGAAAGGAGGATATTTATGGTGAGTTGGGTCAAGAAAACAAATGAGAATGGGAGTTTTAGAAGATGTATCCCAAAGTGAATCTACCAGAAGTTGGTTAAAGTAATAGGTCCATTTAAGCTGGAGTTGTTAGGAGGGGGAAGAGAAGGACAGAAATTTGGAGGTGATGGATACTTCACATATCCATCGTGATATGATTTTACAGGTGTATACTTAGGTCAAGTTGCAAGCTTTAAAGATTTATCATATGTCAACTATATACCTCAATAACCTCATTAAAGACAAAAAAGTTGAAGCTACGAAGGGCTACACACAGATCCTGAGAATCTGAAGCACCATAAACTTTAAAGTGGGGACATGACTTTTTGAGCAAATTGTTTGATGATGAATGTAGCCACAGCAGAAAATACACAAGCCACGAGTATGTCTCAATGTCCTTCTGCTTTTGAATCCTATCTGCCTCATTTACTGACAAATTGGTTTTCACTCTCAACAATGGAGAAATCATATGCTCTAGCTGCATAGCGGAAAAATGTATTCAATTATGCTTCCAGAAGCACTCAGCAAGTCACTTGCTGGGCATCAACCTCACATGCGATTGTTGAGACAGGTCACAGGGACCATCCTGACTGGACTGTTCAAGACAGAGCTGATGTGGGCAGTGTTAACAACATGCCCAGCTGTTAACAGAGATTGAACAGATTCACGGAGGTGGCCAACAAGGGTGGTAACAGAAATCTTAAACTCCACTTTGTAATGGAAAGTTTAGATTCATCATCAAGTGATAATCTATTTCTTTTATTTTTAATCCCCCCCTTCCATGGATAACTTCGTCCTTTGCTTAAGATATATCAGTGACTTTCATTGCTTTAGTATGAAACTTCAGATCTTTCCCACAGTTTAAAAGACCTTTGTCTTGGTGTGAATTATATCTCCCTCTTGAGTCACAGCTGGAAAGATGGCCACCAACCTTTCCCACTGTTTTCTCCCCCATCTCCTGTACTATCACTTTGTTCCGGCCACAGGACTCTTTGACCATTAGCTCCACAGAAAATTGTCTTTAGTGGCAGGGAATATGAATATGTCCACTCTGTCTGAAACAACACCCTTGACCATCACTATCATCTTCCCCCACTTCACTCCTATTCGATCTTGGCTCATGTCATGATCACTTCCTTCGGGAAGCCTTCCCTTACTGCCATAGCTTTCATCTGCTTCTCTACATCAGTTTGTGTGATCTTTCCTTATCATACCCACCAGATCATAAACCCTGATGGGCAGAAACTTTTTTATACTAATTTCTAACAGAAGAGCTCAACAAATATCTGTTAATTGAGTGAAAACTTGGCTGATACACTTCCTATCATAATCCTCACTCTCAATAACATAGTTTTAGGAAATGCAATGGTTGTAGTGTTGTTATAGTGTCTCACACACTGTCTGCAGTTTGTGACAGCTTCCAAGACTCCAGCCTACTGATTAACCAATACAGTCAGACACACTCAGTGTTTTCCAACTCAGTGGGTGTGAAGAGCATCTCATGTTGGTTATAATTCACATGTCTCTGATTACTAATGAGGTCTGGCATCTTTTCATATGTATATTAAACATTCTTGATATTTCTTAATGAAATGTCTGTCATTTGCTTCAAATTCTGTTTCTTACTGCTGACACTTCAGTTGGATGAATGATAGATGTCCACTCAATTCACTGCGTCCCGTAACTTCTCACATATAGTTCCCATTTCTTTGTGTATTTGGCTGAATTCTAGTAATTCCTTCAGATCTAATTTTACTGTCTTTTCTGATGTTAAATCCAGTCATTGAATTTAAATTTTAATTGTTACCAAGTTTTATAGAAATTCTCTAATTCTTTGTCAAACCTTCTAGACCACTGTTTAGTGCCTGAATCTCACTTCTAATACATTTTTATTTCTTATCTGTTTATTTGTAGCACTGATGATTGAACCTGGGGTCTCTGACATGATAGGTAAGCACTTTACCATTAAGCTATACCCCGAACCCCTTTTGCTAAATTATAGTACATTTTTACTACATATTCTCCATATGAGCAATTCAGTGTCTGCAGTCTTTGCAAGCTTCCTTCAGACTACATGAATCTGGGTCACGTTTAGACCTCAACGTCTTACTGACTTTGTTCTGTTGTGATTGTTGTCTAGGTGCTCCTGTTGCTTGGATTTTATCTGTGGATATCCTTTAAAGCTGGCTTTGATATCATTTCTGCACATTTCTTCACTTCTGCAGATTGCCTGTGATCCTACAACACAGTACACTTTACACAGAAGTTTGTATTTCCATCCAAACAGGTCACAGAATTTTGATGGCAAATCAGCATAAGAATACACTTGGGATTACGTGCTCATAGGGGGAGGCACTGTTTCCCCATTCCACCTAGTGAGGCTGAAACAGGAAAGCTACTAACCAGAGCTTTTAGAAGGGTGGGGATTTTCTTGTGGACACTCTGAAGGTACCACCTTTGGCAGAGATTGTAGCTCATGATTTTTTTTATTTTAATTTTTTTATTGTAAAGATACTGTACAGAGGAGTTACAGTTACATGAGCAAGGTAATGAGTCCATTTCTTATCAAGCATTGTTACCTCCTCTTTTGTTTTTCCCCTACCATCCCTTTCCTCCCCACCTCCTCAACTCCTCCCTCCCTGGGAGAGTTTAAAGTTCGTTTACAACATCTTGTTACAATGGGTCATCCTGTATCCTTATTTCAGCATTTTGTCTCATTACAATGGGTCATCCTGCATCCTTATTTCAGCATTTTGTTATTTCACTTCCCCTCCCCAAATTAAAAAATGTATATACAAGATGCAGGACACTGGAATCAAATACAGTGACAACAGGGGTTGTACGATGGGGGACACAAAGAACACAAAGAAACAAAAAAAAATCACATAGTACATTGTAAGTACATCAAAAAGAATAAGAAAGATAAAATCTCTTGTGTCCCTATCTTGAGGTTCATTTCACTTAGCATCAGGTTATATGGTCATATGTACATAGCTTTTGACCTCTTCTGCTTGTCCTAGACATATGCTACTTATTGCAGATAAGGGAAACCATGGACCTATGTTTCTTTGGATCTGGCTTACTTCACTTAATATAATTTTTTCCAAGTCTTTCCATTTCCTAACAAATGGGGCGGTGTCATTCTTTCTGATGGAGGCATAGAATTCATATATATATATATATATATATATATATATATCACATTTTCTTGATCCATTCATCTACTGAGGGGCATCTGGGTTGGTTCCATATCTTAGCTATGGTGAATAATGCTGCAATAAACATAATTGTGCTGGTAGCTTTAGTATGACCTTGTTTGTGATTGTTTGGGTAAATGCCCAAAAGTGGGATTGCTGGGTCATAGGGGAGCTCAACTCCAAATGGATCAAAGACCTTGAAGTCAAAGCAGACTCCCTGAAAACATTACAGGAAGGAAACTAGGGCTCCTTGGCACAGGCCAAAATTTTCTTATTAAAGACCCAGAAACACAACAAATAAAAGAAAGGTTGGACAAATGGGATTTCAAAAAACTGCAGAGCTCCTGCGTGGCAAAGGACATAGCAAGCAAGATCAATAAAAAGCCCATGGATTGGGCTGGGAAGGTGGCTCAGTGGTAGAGCGCTTGCCTTGCATGCATGAGGCCCTGGGTTCGATTCCTCAGCACCACATAAGCAAAAAGAAAAACGCCGGAAGTGGTGCTGTGGCTCAAGTGGTAGAGCGCTAGCCTTGAGCTGAAGAGTTGAGGGACAGCGCACAGGGCCAGAGTTCAGGCCCCACGACTGGACCACCCCCCCAAAAAAAAGCCCATGGATTGGGATATCTTCACTAGCCATACAACGGACAAGGGTCTCATATCTAAAATATACTTGGAACTCAAAAAATTAAATCACACAACAACAAATCCTCAAAGAAACAACCGCCTGATTAATAAGTAGGCTAAGACTTAAAGAGAGACTTCTCTGAAGAGGAAATAAGAATGGCCAATAGACATAAAAGAAATGCAAATCAAAACAACATTGAGATTCCACCTCACTCCAGTTAGAATGGCTAAAATCAAGAACTCTAAAAACAACAGCTGCTGGAGGGGATGCAGAAGGGAGCCCTACTTCAGTGTTGGTGGGGATGTAAACTTGCTCAGCCACTTTGGAATTCAGTATGGAGGCTCTTCAAAACCTCATGATTTCTTGATCCAACCTTCCTCCTAGTTGGGCCCATGGCTTACTTCAGGAGCTCTGGCTTTGGGCATCTACAGGTGCTTCAAAGGGAAATCAGCTTGGTGTATCCTTATACTGGTGCATTTGGGGTCTGTAGCCATTTTTCTAATTCTGAGTTTTTCCCTACTTCTATGGGTACCGATATGACCTTGCAAAGATGTTTGTAAATAGTCACTCAGAATTTACATAATTTTTTTCAGACATCAGGTCCACAGCATTGCAGTAATCAAAATTGGATTGTAGACTATTTTATTTATTTAGTTAGTTAGTTATTATTTTTATTTTTTTCAGTTGTGGGGCTTGAACTCTGGGTCTGGGTGCTGTCCCTCCTCTCTTCGGCTCAAGGCTAGCGCTCTACTACTTGAGCCACAGCGCCACTTCTGGTTAATTGGAGATGAGAGTCTCATGGACTTTTCTTGCCCCGGCTGGCTTTAAACCATGATCCTCAGACCTCAGCCTCTGGAGTAGCTACGATTACAGGCATGAGCCAATGGCACCCAGCTTCTAAATCATTTATTAATATATATGTGAAATCTTAACTTCTTCTTTTTTATTTTTGTCAGTCGTGGGCCCTGAACTCTGAGTCTGGGCATTGTCCCTCAGCTCTTCAGCTCAAGGCTAGTGTTCTACCACTTGGACCACAGCACCATTTCCGGCTTTTTCTGCTTATGTGGCGCTGAGGAATCGAACCCAGGGCCTCATGCAAGGCAAGCACCCTACCACTGAGCCACCTTCTCAGCCCCCTTAATTTCTTTTAAATTCTATATTGTACTGTTGGGTCTTAACTCCTGAGCTTAAATGATCTCCTTACCTCAGTCTCCTAAGTTGCTGGGACTATAGATGCTCACTACTGTGCCCATTTCTCGGTTTTTAAAATATGATCTAGATGATGGTCTAAGCTAGTACTCATTGAGATATTTTTCCAGCCTAATATTGATGAACAAAATGGTACTTTATTTGATCAAAATAAACTACCTATAAAATATATTGCTGAATGATAACTGCCTGAGTGCATGACTGCCTGACTAGTCTGTGTTGGGGTTTGTGTGTGTGTGTGTGTGTGTGTGTGTGTGTGTGTGTGTGTGTGTGTAGAAACTGTTGTGGGTATGGAGTAATTGGGAGACACATTTGATAGAAAGACTTACTTTTTAATTGTATGCCTTATATATCTTTTGAACTTTTCATATGCATTCTATTTTAAAACAATTGTTAAATAATTATAAACTAAAACTTAATGGAAAACCTTAAAATAGGAGAAGTACTTAAAGAATCAAACACAAAGCAGTTTCTTCTTTTCCAATTAATTAAAGGAAAAGTCACTCACTATGAAGAAATGTACAACATCCACAGGTACTAATGCTAGTGTCTCCTAGGTCAGGTACTATGCATATAAACATCAATGATGATACACACACAGAAATACAGAGGGTAAGCATTCTTTGTGCAAAAGTATTCCCATTTGCAAATCACGGATAACCAAGGCAGATCTTTCCCCACTTCAGATATCAATTCAGGTTCATAGCTCTGGCTTTCGGTTAAGCCTGGTAAACATACCTCATCCTTTCTACAGACTAGAGTAGTTAAGTTCAATTCTTGTACTTTGGATGTTTTGAAAGTACTGTGTAATCATCCTGCTTGAGCAATTTTACATTTGTCCTGCATTTTTCCATCAGGAACTTTTGAGTTGAATTGAGGTATTTGTAGCTCTTATTTTCCTTCTTATCCAGAAAGGGCAAATCAGGATAATGCCCTGATTTCTTTCTGAAAACTTGCAAGTAAAAGTGACTCATATTTTAAGTTTTTCCCCAGTGTGTTAAGTTTCCAAACACATCTTCCAAAATTCCTTCTTAATCTCATCTTTTCCTCTCTTCCTTTGGAAGCATATGGCCTGATTCACCTTTCCCACTATTGCAACAATATACATTTCCTTCATAGGACACCTTGAAGAAGATTCTAATCTTTCATATCTGGTGTTACAATCTTTGGTTCTCTGAAAACATGTTCTTTGAGAATATGTTGTCCAATCAAAATCAGAATCCATCAGACCCAGTAAACAGGGAGGAGACAAGGCACACTCTGTCGCCTGTTTAAGTGTTATGGTAAGGACCCACAGTCTTTAAAATCAATTGCCTTTGAAGTTTTGTAGTAACATTGGTAACATGGACGTTACTTATATTTTCAAAAAAGAAATTTTGACTTAGGCCAATAGTTGTTTTGCTCAAAGGAATACAGAGTAACCTATTTGAGGCTAGATTACGTGAAATTAATGATAAAAGTGGCATTTAAAACAATCTATAATTCTAAATCAAACCAGACATATAGATCTATTCTGGGCAACCTCAAAAAAACCAAAACTAATGTCAATTTTATCTCTTCATTTGAGTGATTGTAGTATATGCCTGTTATCAATTAGTTTAACACAGCTCTAGTGTTTAAAAACTACTTGTAGTATGGTGAAGATAAATTGCTGCTGACTTTATTGGCACCCATTGTACCATGTTAGATGTAGATGCAGCCATCCAAGTAGCAAGATCCATATGGTTCTTGCTAATGTAAGTAAGCTTGAGCCACCAGACCTAGTGTTTCTTCCCAGGTAAATTAACTGGGTGGAGAGGTCAGAGCAGCAGAAGTCACCAAAAATGCTTGCTAGGGCAAATCACAATGTTTTGATATTGGAAGTACAGATTTGATGTAGATTACCTTTCTCTTATACCCAACGTTTCCCTTAGTAATGATTTTTACCAATCATCTCCATCTCTGGGGACCATGACCAAATTTTTCTATCCTGAAAAACAATGCTCCGTGAACTTGAGGGCTTTAGCTATTCTTCAGGTTCCTTCAAAGTAGCCTTTAATGATCAGCTCCAATTCCTTCTTGAAACAACAGTTTTGTGTTTGCCCAGCACTGTTTTCATCGATCTTTCTACATTAACTTATTTCATCTTTATATAGGTTTTTATCATTTCCATTTCATGACCTAATTTTTAACCTTTGCCTCCATGAGCTCAGAAAAACAAAAGTCATGTTTATAGACAGCAAGTGCTGGAGCAAACAAAGAAAATGAGCAACTCCATGCTGGTCGGCCATCTCTGACTGAAGGAGGAAAGTAGATGAGCCACTCATTAGGCACAGTTTTAGTGATCTGATATTTGCAGTCAATAATCTAGTGCCAAAAGCCACGGTTCCCGGAGTGCGAAGCTTAGGGGTGAAGAGACTCACTGAAGATCTCTGTTTCCCCATGGGGCTGAATCTAGAGTCCAGGCAGGGAGCAGGTGCCACCTCCGACAGCTTGAGAAGAAACACCCTGACAGAACTCAGTGAGCTCCTGTCAAAATGCGACCACTCCTGTTGGGTACCTCTTGCTGGTTTGAATGAGGCTTTAAATCCAATTCAATACCCGAGTTTCCCTCAAGAACAGAGACAGAAATGGTCCAAGTGCTCTACGAGCAGTGATAATCACCTTACCGCTTCCCATTTACATTTATTGCACAGGACTCAGGCTGGGAAACTGGTGGCTGCATTTGCTCTATGTACGACTGTGTCACACTCTCAAGCTAGTGCGAAGAGGGTTGAGTGTGGCTATGACTATGGCATAGTGTTTACAATGAGCTGCTCTTGGTCCCTTTATCCCATCCCTCTACTAGTTCATTCAGGGTCACCCAGATGTCCCCTCCCCATGCCTCAGGCAATGCATTTATGCTTCTCCTATCCCCACTCCAGCCAGTCATCAATGGCTTCCCTGTTCCCAACCCTGGAGACAGGTTTTATTCATCAAATAGTGTGATTTAACTGAGGACAGAAGGATATTTTTTAAGACACAAATGTGAAGAAAGTTAGGCCAATGTAGCCAGGATACCAACACATACTAATAACCATGTTAAATGCTTGAGTTTTCCTGAGATAGCCTTAGCTATCTACTTATTAAACAAAGAAAGAATTAAGCCAGGAATAAGGAGTTTGTCATCTTATTTCTTCCCTGGGTTTTTAGCAGGGAGAAGATAACAGAGTATATTTGGAGTTGGTCACTTTCTTTTTGGTTTGTTTCTTATTAATGGTTTGTCTGGTCTGCCGTAGGGATGTTTCTATGGTTCAGTTGTTTCATTGTATCTTGCCACAGAAACCATCTTTACAAAAGGAGACTCTCTTTTCTTAGCATCATAATTTCATGATGAAGTTTTAACTTCCTTGAACATACCTTGGTAATGGATATTGCCCTGTGAGAGGCAAGTAAATAATAACAGCATTCAGGTGTTGGGGACAGGTTTGACATGAATTATGTCTTTCTCTCAAACCAACCATCTCCTTCAATAATGATCTTATCACACATGCTGTCCTATTTTGGAAAATAATACCCCCAAGCTCTGAGGGCCCCTTTAGCTTCAGTACCTCTAGTTTCTCAAAGCAGCAGCCTTTCAGAAGTTCTCTTTCACCTAGAGACCTTCTGTAAGGCTGACTCAAGCTGACAGAATAAGCCTCCATACTTCTCCCATTCCAGGTTCTGCCTTCCTCTCCCTTTGCATATTTGCATATTTTCTTTCTCTTCTTCAATGCCCTCCATTGGCGCCAAAGCGATGTGGACCTTCTGTAGGTGTCTTCCCTGCTTGCAGTTGCAGTTTCCTCTGGTGCGAATGTGCAGAATTCATGTGATCTCATGGATGAAGGTGTGCTTAGTGAATGGAGACAAGCTGTGTCTGTGTACAGCATGACCATCATCCTTTCACCCTTCCATCCTTACTGAACATTGACTTATAACATCTAACTGCCTAGTCCTTTATTTCCAATCTCTCTTCTGGTGAGGTGTATGGAGGTGAGTGGTCCTTCAACTCAAGAGGTCTCAGGTATCGCCAATTAAATTATGAGCAGTTAGCCCCTCCCCCCCTTCTCCGGCTCCCAGGTTTGTTGGAAAAGATACATACCCATACCATCATCAGCACTGAACTGCAAAGGGCAAATAGATATCCTGTAAGAAAGGAACTTTACATGGCGAGGACATAATCTACCTAAGTAGATTTACTGACCTTCAAACTTGCTACTTTCCTTCATTAAGTTGTTAAAGGTGTCTTCATGTTGCAGTCGAACTTTCCGTCTCTCTGAAGCCAGATTGTGTTCTTCCTGATCTTGCTCACTTAGAAGTATGACTGGTTTCAAATGAATCTAGAGAAAGGAAAACATTTATCTTTCATCACCTTGTTATGTTACAAATGCACAACATAAATTCTGCAGAAATAAATGATGTGCTATATGATGCTGTAACTCAAGTAAATAGTATTTATGGGTATTTTCATTAAGTGAATTCTGGCTATTTTTTCTTAGTTTAAAAATTTAAAAGCCAGCATAGGCTTAATTATCTCTTCTTATAATAGGGTATGTGCTTTGGAAATAATTTTTGTTGATTTTATAATTTGTCAACAGAACTACAAAACTTGAGTTTTTATAAACTATGAAACTGATGAATGAGGAGAGGGATTGTGATGTCACAGGTCTTATTAAGGAATTTTGTTTCTAGCTTCGGAAAAACTAAGACTTCAAAGAGATGGAATACAGATGTTCTAGAGAAAACTGCTTTGTACCAAGAGGTTTTCCAAATTTGGACATCTCATCACAGAAAAACATCTAACAAGCAAACTGAGCAATCAATACATCAGAGTGAAACTTTGATTGACCTCTAGAAACCTAGGAATATGATGACACAGTACCAAGGGCTGAAGTTCTTCCCCAGACACCCATGTGCCCATCAAGTGTATGAAAGGGCAGCTTGCCTGCTGGCTTATGTCCAGAACACCTCAATCTGACACTTGGCCCAGGTAAAGATGAAATAAACCAGTGATTCATAATATGAAGCTTAAAGTCCAGAGTTCTCCTGAACTGCTTTGCCTTCTTTGGTGAGATTGCAGACTGACGATCTACTCTAGGTCAGCTGTTGATGTAATCTCATCTTAGTTCTGTGACCAGCAGAATATAAAAGCTGCTTAGGAAACTTATACTTTTTATACCCCTGAAATCAAGATATGTTGCATATATTTTGTTGATACTTAATTCACAGACTAAGAACACTACGTGTGACTGAAAAGGATCCTGAGAGCAAATGACACCTGGAAGTTGAGCCTCTCTGAAGGGCTATGCCTTTTTATCCTATCCTATCTCCTCTAACTTCAGTAAGCTTGACATGCAGAATCCAGTGTGCTCTGTCAGGTCTGCCCAGGGGGAGAGGAGTCCCCATCTTCCCCTCCTCTTCCTGAAAGACAGCATGTAGTCTTACCGGAAATCACTTGCCCAGAACTTTTACAGTAACCATCAGTACCTGTTAATCACCTGACTGTCAATCACCTGACTGTGAGTCAGCAAAAGGACCCCAGGATCTGAGGTCACTTCTGCATCCCCTGCGGCCACACCTCCTCATGGCCTTTCCTATATAATCTCTCTCCACCATGAGTGGGGCTACAGTTCACTATACCCTACATCCTACACCCTACTTCCGAGTGCAAGCTGGCAGTTTGGTATCCCCAATAAACTCTCTTTTGCCTGAACTGCGTGGTGGTCTCCTTTCAAAAGCCCTTGTGCTGTGCGGCCTTGCAATGATCTCCCTGTGCAGCCGTTGCACTAAGTCCTTTAGGCATTGCCCTGGGATTTGGACACAAAGCAGGCAGTCCTCTTGGTTCAACCCAAATCACAGCCTTTTCATGCCACTCTAAATGATGTGGTACTTCTGAGCCAGACGGTTCCTAACTGGAAAATGAGTTCGTCTAGGAAAAGGAGCTTTAAGATTAAGGTTATCTGAAATGGCCACTTACAGCTACCAAAAGGTAGCTGATTTCCCAGCAAAGCTCTCAGGGCCAGTTCTTCAGTCTCGGGAGGCGCATAACTGCGATGTCACAACTGTATGCTTATTCCACGTGTTCTCAAATTCAGAATGAGAAGTCTGAGCTGGAGGGGAAAACAATGGCTATTTGTCCTCCATGAAAGGAAGGGGTTGTCCATGTATACTCGTGTATGCATGTCTAGTATGTGTCTATGTGTCCTGGATGTTTATGTATACTGCTCTCAGATATGGGAACTCTGCATTCTCTCTCATATTCTCTCATTCTGGAGTTTAAGGATTTTAAGAGATTATAGCAGAACAGATAGGTTGGAGAGGCATATCTATTTTGAGTAGCATATGTTAGTTGTACAAAGAGGTTTCATTGTGATATTTCCATACATGCACACAATATATCCTGATTGGATTCACTTTCCCTCATTCCTCCTCCTTCGTAAAAACAACTTCAACAGGTTTTATTGTTCTGTTCCGACATGTGTTCCTACATGACTATGAAGTACTTAAATCAAATCTACCTTCCTTCTCCCTCTCCATTCTTCCTCCTCTTTCCCACTGTTATCCAATATGTACCCAACAGAACATATTTTATATTCCTGTCATCCTTTAAGCATATATTAACTGTACAAAGGTGATATTTCATACATGTACATATTATACTTGTCACCTTAATGCCTTGTACTGCTTTCTTTCCCTGTCCTTCTATCCTATTATTCAACAGTTCTCAGTGATTTCCTTATGCTACCTTCATTCACAAATGCAGGGTATTTAGATGTTATTTGCCCTCCATGACTGCATGCTTTAGATTTTCATGAGCATAGGATCTCTGGGATGCTTTGACAAAATATAGACTTCAAGTTCTTTGGCACACTAGCAGTTATAATTCTACAGGCCCAAGTTCTGCCCCAGAAAGCTGCATTTTAGATAATATAATTAACTGATATGAGCTTCCATTTTGAAAAGCATCAGTCTTGGGCAATACAAGTTTGTTTATGGCATCTCTAATTTGGGACATAGAGTGGGAGAAGGATTCCAGGGTATAAAATCCTGCCTGACCTAAGTGTAGAGCTGTTGGTAAGTGTGGTTCTGTTGGGAACAGGGCAAGCGTTGCTATGTCCTAGGAATAAGTTAGATTTGTCCTAAGGAGGAATAGTCTCAAGGGTAGACTGAGCATCTATCACTTCCAAGTGGGGCTAAAAGAAATTGATGGGCTCACTCCTGGAGTGAATCTTAGAATTCATCAAATTGAATTGTTATATTTTAAGATGCTTAGTCTATGGTCTTCCATTTATGGGATCCCAATCACAAAACCTCTAACACTACAGAGAACTGGTAGAGATGCAATCTTAGGCAGCCTAAGATGAGCAGATGCAGCCTATTACCAAGCAAGTGGTCAGGCACTACATCAGGTCAAGGGTTTTATTTAATAGTACTTTACCCCAGATGCCTTGGAGCTTTGTGTGTGTGTGTGTGTGTGTGTGTGTGTGTGTGTGTGTGTGTGTGTGTATTTGGTACTAGAACTTGAACTTTGTACCTGGGCACTGTCCCTTAGCTTGTTATTCAACGTTGATGCTCTACCACTTAAGGTACCGCTTGCCTTCCAGCTTTTCGTTGGTTAATTGGATAAAAGCCTCACAGAGTTTGTTGTCTGAGCTGGCTTTCAGCCTTGATCTTCACCTCTCAGCTTCCTGAATGGCAAGGATTAAAGGGGTAAGCCAGTAGTTCTTGGCATCAAGCTTATTTCTAAACTTCAATAACTCAGCAACTTTGCTGTTTTTCCTTCAGGGATTAAAAAAATGACTGCATCATAATACATAACTGCTTGCTAAATTTCTCAGCTCAATGTACCTCAATTCAAGTTTGCATTATATAATCACAAAAGCACTAAAGCAGTAAGCTCTATTTTTGAGACACTGTTATGACCTTCAGATCATGTAAAACACAAAAGAGTTTCCTTTTCCATACATTGTGTACATATTCTGTTCTTGAAAGTCCTCTTCTCAAAGGACCTTACTACTCAATCCTATGATGTTGGAATGATAGCTGTATAGAAAGTGTTTGTGAATAGCAAATCTTGAGAAAGTGAATCTCATGATAAGAATTATTTCTGATGTCACTGTGACTATGTACTTTTCTTACAAGAGATATTTCTTCACATAGAAAACTTACCTTTTCTTCTCCAACTGGTTTGGCTACAAATGTCGAGAAAGCCACACTAATAACTTTCTCAATGCCAGTGAGTATGTCCTGTACTATGACCCTGATACTGATCTGAAAGAAAAGAAAAACAAACTGTCCATCATCCAGATAGCACATTCGATTGCAGCATCTAGAATTCAGTTATGCATTTCCCGGATCTTGTCTTTCAAGTTTTAAAATGAGATCAGCATTTTAAATGATTTTAAAACAACACTGCTCTTCCAATGATGTTCTATAGAACTGGACAAATAACTTTTCTGAACCATAACCATGTTTAACCTTTTGTCTCTGCATTTTAGAACTAACATTGCATAGGCAGAATTATCTCGTGTCATGTCAGCTTAGTTTCCTTTTTTTGTTTTTGGGAAAGTAAGAAGGCAGCTGAAATACTGCAATGAGAAATGGGAAAAGCCCTAAGCTGGTCCTCAGGTTTGAATTATGGGTAAACTCAGGAGCTTATCTTTAGAGTATGTCTAATTAGTAGTTTCTGCATGTCTCAGGCAGATAAGGCATTGTACCTTTCTGGAACAACAGGCAACCTCAGGAATCTTAGTTCAGCACCGTGTAATCAATGGGAAAGAATATCAATTTCTACTTCTTCACCAGGTACAGCATGTATGAAAATCTATGAGTCACTTTAAGTCATTTATCTTGAAAATGCAAATTCGCACTTGCATGGTAGATTCTAACTAGATGTTGATTGACCAAACTTCAGCTAATTATTTCAAGCCCTCCACCAAATCTTACCCATATAGTTTTCACCTTCAGAAAAATTGGCAAGTGAAATATAAAATATCTAACAACAGTTAGTTATGTAGCAACAGTTCCAAAGAGTTTTTTTTTAAGTTTTGAATATTGTCTTCTGTTAGAACAGTTGACTGAGTTATTTGTGGTATGCAAATGTCTCTGAGACATATACATGGGCGGGGTGGGGGGGAGTAAATTCACTGTGTTATGAGAGAGTAGGAAAGATTAGAATTACATTCCATGAAAACAACTGGAAAACCACAAGGTAAGAAGTCACTATTTTCACATATAGGAAACAGTGGCCCAGGCCTGTGATACTGGGGACCAGGAAACCACACGAGAAGAATAGCACAGGTCCCAGATTTCCAGCATTAAGGAAACTCCTATAGGATGCTGGTCGGGGAAGGAAAAACTTATTTACTGAGTGGCAGAGCCAGAAATCAGGATCTAAGCAGATGAACCCAAGGTACAGGCAACCGGAAAGGAGATAGAGATAGAATTCCAGAAATATGCTTTTGGGTCTCTTTGAGTCTTCATGTAGACACCAGTTTTAACATGCACAGGGTGAAAGGTCACAAAGCCAGACCACAAGAGATCTCCCCTTTGCCATTATTTTATCAATATCAACTAGTTGTAAAAAAAAATAGGGGGGGGGTGGTCATTTTGACATGCTTACAACATCTTTTAATGAACAGCTACTGGAAAGCTGTGATGTGAACAATTTCAAAACTGACAATCTTGAGCTCTCTCCCACCAGACCCCATGGAACACAAATACATCATTGGATCCACAGAAGACTCCAACTGAGAAGGAAGACTAAAACATCCCC
Organism: Dipodomys ordii; assembly: GCF_000151885.1. Lineage (NCBI taxonomy): Eukaryota > Metazoa > Chordata > Mammalia > Rodentia > Heteromyidae > Dipodomys > Dipodomys ordii. The sequence goes on along the minus strand of NW_012267244.1, from coordinate 8,787,298 downwards.
AACTTAGAAGAGGGATTGACTGCCTTTCATAAAGCAATTAATCATGGGGTAAATTTCAATAGGTGGCAGATGGAGGGAGATATAGAAGCAGAGTTTGAACAATAACTAGTACAGTCAGAGAAAGAAAATTCCTATTTTGCCTAGAACCAAGAGAGTACAGTACCCCTCTCCCACGTTTGCTTCCCATTGAATTTGAGTATCAGGCTTAAATGAGAACACCCATGAGTCTGATTACTACAGACTTACAGGTCTTATGAAAGTTAGAAGCCTGTTACTTGCAAATATTTTTCTAGGACTTCTCTGCCTGCTGTTGTACGGACTGGCAGGAAGAAGGAAGAAAGGCTGCCTCTTACCTCCATGCTTGTGCTGAATGCTCTAGTCACTTTTGCTTTGATGGTTATAACTTGTCCAACCCTTGTAAAACAAAAGCCAAAAAAAGACCTCAATAACCCTAACACATTTAATTCCAGATTTAAAGATGTGCTTAAAGACATGCACTGTAAACAGTTCCACTTTAGCATGGGGTATGAAGTTTCCATATGGAAAACTCAGTATAATGATACCAAAACATAGAACTTAAAGATAGGTGCTAATCATTATAAACCACCCTTGGGATGTCCATTGACTCCATTTAGAAAGAAAAGGGCCTTTGCAACGATAGCATACAGAGACACCCAAAGTCTGCAACAGATAATTCTACTTAAAGTTTTCCCCAAAGTTCTGAGTTCAGGGCCCTAGTCACTTCTGATCCCTTCACCTTATAAAGAACCAAGAGCTAGCACTCTTGACTTTTCTCCTTTAATGTCAAAGCTGAGCTTTTCTTTCTCACTGTGTTCTTTGTTCTTCTGTTTCAATCTCTTATAGACCCTATCTCCTTCTTTACAAAGGCTCCATCCATTCCCACCACTCACTGCCCTGTCTCTCTCCACTATCAGCCCTGCTCTGTCAATTCTTTTCTCATTTGACTATAAATCTCTACCCTTGCCTGGCTTTTTCAGTCTATGAAAATGGTTAGGGCTTCTCCTTTAAAACAAACAAACAAACAAGCAAGCAAACAATACTTTCCCTCAAACCCATTCTGTTTTAAGATATTTTTCTCTTTTTTTATATGCAGACTTTCTAAACGAATCAGTATTTTTCTAACTTATACATTTGACAACCATGCACTGAGCTCCACCTAGCCCTGACAATGAGTTAAGTATAAGCTTCAGTGATGAACAAGACAAGGTAGCTGACTCCAAGCCTTTGGGATACCAATGTGTAAACGAGAGTTGCCTGACTTGATTGTTGTAGCTGGGAGATGAGTCCCTGGGACACACCATACCATTCTCTCTTTTTTTGTATATACTTGAAATTTTATTTATATTGAATTTTTCTACACTATGAGTAGTAAAGCACATAAGCGCTCTCACGCTGAAAATGTTTTTCACAAGTTACTATCTCCGCTCAGATGCATTTGTGTTTACCCATCAACCTAATGATGGAATTCACCATTGCAGAGATACTTTTCATTAAAAAGCTTTCTAGGTCTCAAATCATAATGCACTTAACCAAAGAGTTTCTTCTCAACAAAACCGTTAAAACTATGACTTTACACTTATAATATTGACTAAAAGTAGGCTCTTTAATTATTTTTCTGACAAATTTGGATTGGGTCAAATGTCACACACTTTATATCAAACAAGATCACTGACTCCCAATGATTAAGGTGTCACAAAATCAACATTGCAAACGAGTGGACAAAAACCATGAGAAAGGAGTGATAGACTAAAACCACTTACCTAGCTGTTTCCTCAAACTGAATGTCATCCACAGAGGCAGTAACACAGGAAACTCCAGCATGCTTTTCAGCTTCAAAATTGGTTTAAAAATACATATTATATATAATATACTGTATATATGATAAATTATATATTATATATACTGTGCTCATAGTTAACCTTGAAATTTTTATTTTAGCATAAAGAAAACAGAATAATGTTCAAGTAGATTTGTTTTAGTTACCTATCCTCTCATTCATTATAGCACTGCTGTACTTGCTTTCTCTGGATGATCCACATCTATATGAGTTCCTTTGCTCTATTTCTGTTTCTTATAGCATGGTAATTAGTTGCTTTATGTAAATTTTAATTTACACAATATTTTATTGGAATTTTAATACCAATATTCAGAAAATCTGAATAACCATTTTAACAAGTTGGTGCAGACTTTAAATATTCTGTCAAGTATTATCGTCCTGTTGTTTTATAAATAAAGTGCCAAAGCTTTATCCACTGTCTCATATCGTTTTATAAATAAAGTGCCAAAGCTTCATCCACTGTCTCATATCGCTAGTACCTGAATATGTTTAAATCACTTAACCATTGTAAGCACTGAGCAGTATGGGAGACCTTAAGATCACCTGCCAAATCAGAAAACAGTTCTCTGGGTATCAGAGAAAGACAAATTGGCACACAGCAAGGATTTAGTCAATAGTCCCAAGTAAGAAAAGACAAGAAAACATTATAAAGGGGCAATTTTTTAAATACATCATTTCCCCTGATGAAATTATAAGAAAAGTTGAAGTTCTAATTTTCCTAGTTGTAAATAAGTGTTCTTCCAAACACTCACATGACAAGAACAGAGTTGCCAGGGAACTAAATATAGCAAACTGTGTGTGAGAGCAATGGGGCAAGAAGGATGGGTTTTCCAACTATAAAGTTCAGTGAAAAGGAAAGAAATGGAAGTAGAAGACTATAAATGCTCAAGGTGAGCTCAATTTAATTCACGTTGTCAAGCCATTTGTCAAATTCTGGCTGATTTCTAGACACTGAACTGAATTAAGCCCATCTTTTCACCAATCTACTCAGTTAAAGATCTAGCCTTAGTTTACGTCCTTTTAGAGCTTGAACTGAGGCACTAAAAGACAACAACTGAACCTTTTCAAATAGATTCTTTAAATCATTAACTAAAGAGTACTTAATAAAATATCCGTTTCTGTTGCTTAACACTAGTGAACAGGACGTCCACATTGTTAAACTATTCTTACTAATACAGTATTACTGTGTATGCCAGTGTGGTTACCCAATTTTAAATTATTTAAGTCAGGTGCTGGTGGCTCATTCCTGTAATTCTAGCTACTCAAGAGGCTGATAACTGAGGTTCTTGGTTCAAAGGCAGCCCAGGCACAACCTCCCTAGCCATAAAAGAAATGCAAATCAAAACAACATTGAGATACCACCTCACCCCAGTTAGAATGGCAAAAATCAAGAATTCTAATAACAACAGATGCTGGAGGGGATGTGGACAGAGGGGAACCTTACTGCATTATTGGTGGGAGTGTAAACTTGTTCAACCACTTTGGAAAGCAGTATGGAGGTTCCTCAAAAGACTCCACATAGAGCTCCCCTATGACCC
>NW_012267244.1:8735103-8780217 GCF_000151885.1 Dipodomys ordii | reverse complement strand
AAGGGATGGGAAGGGGAAACAAAGGAGGAGGCTACAATGCTTGATAAGAAATGTACTCATTATCTTGCCCATGTAATTGTAACCTCTCTGTACAGTATTTTCACAATAAAAAATAAATAATTTTTTTTAAAAAACCAGTAATGAAATTCACAAGGTACAATTGTAGGAGCTGTAAGGAGATGGTAACAGTGAGGTGGAGTAAAGGAGCTGGGTTTACATTCAAATGACTTCTGAGTCATCTTACTTCAGGAAATAATATTGATAGGTAGGACTGAGTTTATGAATCCAATAGATGGAAGAGGAAGCAAGGTAGACAGGTAAACACAATGACTCCTAGATTGTTTTTTCTCTTTTTTCTTTCTTTTTTTTCTTTGTTCTTTTTCCTTTTTTTTTTTTTTTTTTTTGCAATATTGGGCTTGAATTCAAGACCTCATGCTTTCTAGGAAGATATTCTACTACTGGGTCATACCTCATATTCTTTTTTACACTGATTAATTTTAGGTAAATTCTCCCTTCCTGCCTGGGCATCACCTTGACTGAAATCTTCCTATTTTTGCTTCCTATCCTGCTTGAATGAGGAGCATGCCACAATGTGCCCAGCTTCTTTCATTCAGATTGAGTCTCATGAACTTTTCTGCTAAGGTTGTCCTGTAACTGTGATCGTTCCAGGCCTTCCATGTATGTGGAGGACAGATGTGCATCATTGGGCCCAGCTGTTGGTTGAGATTGGGGAGAGGGGTCTTGAAAATGTTTTGTTCAGATTGGCCTTGAACTCTGATCCTCCCCTTGTCAGTCTTCAAGTAGCTCGTGTTACACAAACGTGAGCCAGGCAGACTGTTAGAGTTTTGACTTGTACCGTTATATGAATCAGTTCTATTTCTGAGAGTGAGCTCACACATAACACAGAGAAGAGAATGTCGGTTTGAGACAATTCAAAGGAAGAAATGGACACGGGGGTGAAGAATGATTCAGTGATAGCTGCAGATTTGTGCCTTGAAGGATGGGAAGAATAAAGGTCTGCTGAAAGGATGTTTAATGTCAACGTGATGGTGGTGATGTTTAATTTTTCTTTAAATATTATAAAGATGTTTTGGAAGTTGTGAGTTTCTGGAGACACCGATGCCTTGGGGGCCATCACTGTGATCAAAAGTGTTAGAAAATAAGAATTATGCTTGAGACAATACTGGAGAAACCTGCTTCTGTCTTATTCTTCAGATTCAGTTGCTTTGTGGCTACACAATGTCCTTGATGCCTCTTCATTCATAGAGTATTCACCCTGGGCATTAGCCAAATGTTCCAAAGCAATTCTAGCAACTCGATCCCAAACCAATCCTATAGAGTTATTTTTTTACATTACTATTAATTGAGGAACAGAGAAATTGATTGTCCACTGAATCTATTTATGATACCATTTTCTATAAACATGAATCACTGAAATTTTTGCAATAACCATGAGAGAGCAATTACTTCGTCATCACAGGACAGAAAATGAACTTGAAGAACTACTTCTATTGTCACATCATAGAGTCAGTTCCCTTGGAAAGACACTCACTATTAGCAGCTTCTATGATTTCTACACTGTTTCTTTTTCTTACATAATTTCATATTCATGCTTCCCTTATTATGTGATTATAACCAAATTTGAGTCTTGCTAAAATGTTAAGACAGAAACCAAATAGATTAGCAAGCAGAAACTAACAAACTGGCCTCAAATATCCAATTGGACTTCTCTCATAGTTAAGACACAGAAAATTAGAAGCTCTATTAACACTTGCAGAGAATTCAGGGATCCATAATCATCTAAACTTTAATTCCCTAATCTTTCAGATAAGGGAAAGTTAAATTCATGCTGTCTAATGCCTCTTCTAACTCTAATATTTGTGTATGAATATTTGCATGTATTTATGTATGTATGTATTGTTGGTCTTGGGGCTTGAATTCAGGGCCTGGAACTCAGGTCCCTGGGCTTTTATTTTCAAGGCTAGCCTTCTGTCACTTTGTGCCAGAGCTCCACTTTAAGCTTTCTGGTGCTTAATTGGAGATGAGTCTCTCACACACTTTCTTGCCCACTTTCCTCAGCCTCTTGAGTAGGTGGTATAGCAAGTGTGAGCCTAATATTTCATTTTAACACACGTTTTTATACAAGATGTACAGTTACTAAGTCTACTATATGTCATATGAAAGTCTGGCTTCCTCTTGGAAGTGTAATTCCAAGTTGTAGCTCCATCCATCCATCCAACCATGCACCCATTCATCTATTCATCTACTTATTCAGATGATCAGGAGGCTTTATTTTGCACTCAGTAGGCAGTGGAGCTTGGCATGCAGCTTAGCTTAGCATGCAGAAAACACAGAGGTGAACAGATAAGAATATGGAATAGTTACAGGTTGTTCTAAGTGGTATGCAGGAAGTTGGAAAGGTCATTGCACTGGTAGGCCGGTAAAGAAAATTCTCTGGGGAAATGCCATGTAAGCTGAGACGCAATATGTTCTAAAGACAAAGAGAAGAGCATATGTGAAGGTCCTGAGACCTCTGTCTGGAGAGGGGCTGGACACAGTAAGAACTATTAGAAGGCAAGGATGGTTGGGGCATAGGAGGTGCTACAAGCTGTGCCTGTGGCTTAGCATGTTTACTTGGGAACTTCAGTGCTGTCCCCTGTTAGAGTACCCTAGAATTGACCACTAATTGTCACTTTCTAAAGTCCTAAACTGGACTCGGGCTCATCTCATATTTCCCTTCAGAGATTGTGAATTTCCCATGCCAAGTGATATCTGGGAAGAACGATGAAGGATTTAGGCTTTAACTCCATGGATGATGAGAAGATAGTGAGATGTGTGTGATATGGTTTGTGAATTAAAAGTTCACTCTGACCTGTGTGTGGAAACAGACTCCAGGGAGTTAAGAGAAGAAGAAGAAAAAAAAAAGGTCTGCAGAAGTGGGGTGGAGGTGGGGCATCTATTTGAGAGATTTTACTGATCTAGAGGTGGGAAAATTAGCACAGGTACAAGTGAGCCATTTCACAAAAGCACTGACCCACCCAGACTTTCAGTTAGAAAAACATCGGCATTACAGTGTGTTGTTTTCAAAAGCAGACCCTCCATCTCTAGACAGAGTCAATTTCTCAGTGTTATATGAAAGAGATCTTGGGGTCAAAACTATTTTTGTAGTAATTCTAAGGAGTTGCCTTTCTTTGCCTGTTTGAGTGGCAATAACAAAATACCATGGACTGAGTGGCTTCAGCAATAGAACGTTACTTCTCACGGTTTTGAAGGATGTAAAGTCCAAGTCTGCCAATTTAGACTCTAAGGGGAGCTTTCTTCCTGACTATTGCAGGCAGCTGCCTTTTTGCTGTGTTTTCCCATGCCCAAGACCCAGCTATTGCTTCTAAGCCCCAAGCACACGAATCCTATGGCATTAGATCTGCACCCTTGTGGCCTCTTGACCTTAATTCTTTACTCTAATTTGAGCCATGCTACAGGGTGAGAGCTTTCCCATACGGATTTGCAGGAAGATATGGAAACTTTATTCAGCTAGTTGGATTCCCTTTCTCTCCCAAGAATATAGTGGTGTGTTAGCAGCTGAATACAAAAGGAAATCTGAGAAATGAGCAAGCTACTGAAACAAACAATAAAACAGTTTACAGAAGTGTAAATATACATACTGCCCTTTACCTACACTTCGGTTACTGTTGAAATCCTTTTATTTTTTTTTAGTAAAACTATGTGTACATATAACATACGGGTTTCATCTTCAAAGAATGACATCCTTACAACTCTGACTGTGGTAGATGAAGTGGCCCACATGAGTAAAATCTCTCTGGGGTTCTCATTAACTTCCTGGGAAGTGGGGTGAGGTTCCTAAGACCCAAAGGTGAGCGAACTAATGGTGTGGGTCATTGTGGGGTGCATGATCTTAGCCATCACAGTCTACCTGCCTTAAAGCTCTGGGAATACAAGCCCTCCCTTCCTTCTCCCGCGCTCCTGCGCCCCACTGGCTAGCCACAGGGCATCTCCAACTTGGGGAGAGGTGGGGGACACATCTGTCATTCGGATCTCTCCCACCCCATCTTCCCAGCCTCCCCCACCATCCCGCCTCTCCCCCCCCCGCCCCGCCCAGCGCTTCCCACCACGCCGCGGCCCGCCGCGCGCCTACCCGCCAGGCAGGCGGTGGTGTCGATCCACTTGAGCAGCTGCCCCGCGCTCAGCTCCCCGCGGGCGTTGGCGTGCGCCGGCTGGATGGCCTGGCTCATGTGCACCTCGCCGGGCGTCCTGGGCCGCTCCATGTCCAGGCTCAGACAGCAGAGCTCCGGGACAGGGCGCCTGGCCAGGTGCAGTTCACCGCAGGCCCGCCCTGCCCTCCCCCATCCCTCCGCCCCCCCAAGCTCCAAAGGGCACCGCGCGGCCCAGCCGCGAACCCCCGCCGCGCCATCCCCCGTCCCTCCGCCCCCCTTCTTCCCCCCGCCCCCCCCCAGCTCCAAAGGGCACCGCCGCCGCGCCATCCCCCGGACGCTGGCAGGTGCCGCGCATCCGAAGAACTTGACGCGCAGAAGGGCACTACGGAGGAAGAGCGCCCTTCAGAGGGTGTGCAGCATTCGCCTTAGTACCTGGTTTGAGCGTGCTTGACTCGGCTGTGGGTTGATTGGTTGGAAGTTGATTTTGTTTTCTTTTTCTGGCTGTTGCCTCCAGACAAAGCTGGCACGAACAGCAGAAACCCCGGTTCATTCGTCTATCCCTAAGAGAGGGAAAATGGAGACAAGAATGCAAAGTATAGCCTACACAACTAAGGAGAGTGAGGGGCAGGGGGCAGGGGAGGGATGGGGGAGGTTGAAGGGCCTGACACTGATCAAGATATACTGCATTCATACACCGCGTCGTCAAGTGGCAATTCCTTCGTACAACTACTTAACGAGAATAATCATAACGAATATGTAAGGGGAAAACAAACAACGAACACCTAGTTCAAACTCCACCATCTGGTTCTTAGGCTACTCTAATGGCTCCAAAGATCATTGTGTTACGAAACTGCTCCACCACAAGCAGTTATGAAGGGGACGGAGGCAGATATGAGTAGGTGTATATCCCAGTTACAAGGCTTTAGCTAGAGAATTAAAGATTAGAGGCTGTCGCTTTGTTACCAATAGTCTCTACAGGTCTCAAGAAAGGCTTTTCAAAACCCAGAACTCAGCTGCAACAACGGTTAAAATTGGTCTGTTACAAAGCAGTTTTACTAGGGAAGCAGCTACATCAGAAATGGATACCTGTAACCCTGTGCTGGTGGCTCACGCCTGTAATCCTAGCTACTCAGGAAGCTGAGATCTTAGGATCGCAGTTCAAAGCCAGCCCAGGCAGGAAAGTCAGTGAAACTCTTACCTCTAATAAACCACTAGAAAACTGGAAGTGGTGCTGTGGCTCAAGTGGTAGAGCGCTAGCCTTGAGCTGAAGAGCTGAGGAACAGTATCCAGGCAGAGTTCAAGCCCCATGACTGACCAAAAAAAAAAAAAAGGATACCTGTACCCCATGTGGTTAAGGGAGCAAGACCATTTGGCTGGCACCTGAGTTCCTACCTATCTGAGTGAACTGGGACACACACACGATATTTGATACTTATGTATCTTTGGCTTGTCAGGCCCAGCATGGAGACTGCAGAATTCTGGTAATTTTGCTTCTCCCTTAAAATATTTGTTTTTATGAGAGGAAAGAAGGCAACATCGACTTGATATTTTTCAGGTTTCTCTGTGGATAGGTTTCCAGTCTATATACACATAAATAAAAAATGTTTTCTATATTGATGAATGATCACAATTTAGGAATTAGTAGATGGGATGATTGTCCAGCTTGTGTTACTCCAACTGTGTGGGATGCATTTATCACTGTGGGGTTTGACCATCTGACGTGCTTTGGAAGAGGAAAGTGTGGAAGACATTGGGAAAGGGACATCTACACTGCCATCAGAGATTCTGCGCCCAACCCGAAGCGCAGCCCAAACCTGCAGCTCTACTGCCTGCAGCAGAGCAACCTGGCATATATGAAGACATGAGTTGGATGTAAGTACTGTTGTATTCCATTTTGGCGTTGGGACTTGTTTCTTATACAGCAATAAGCTGATGGTTACATGAATGAATTTTATTTATTTATTTCTTAAAAGTGTATTTTACTTTAGATAAAAACTGGTGGCTAAAATGATCATATTTATGGGCCAAAGATCTAAATGTACAAATGGAGACTCTGAAAGTATTAGATGAAAAGGTTGTAATCTCCCTGAGAAACAGTCATGAGTAAAACTTTTCTGAATAGAACTTCATTACCTCAGAAAGTAAGAGTGAAAAGTGACCTATGAAATTGTATCAAATTAAAACACTTCTACACAATGAGGGAACAATTGCCAACGTCAAGAGAAAACCTACAGAATGGGAGAAAATCCTTGCCTGCTATGCTTGGATAAAGTGTTAATATTCAGAATATGTAAAGACCTCTAAAAATTAAACACCAAAACCACGAATCATTTCATTAATAAACGGACAAGGGAATTGAAAAGACAGTTCTCAAAAAAAGTACTTACTAATGGCCAATAAATATGTGAAGAAATGTTCAACATTCTTAGTCATGAAGGAATTGCTAAAGACTTAATGTCACCCCAGTCAGTATGACAGTCATCAAGAGGATAAATAACCAGTGCTGGGGAAATGCTGGGATAGCCGTGGTGGGGAGCAGAGGACCTCTAAAGTCCTGTTAATGGAAATGTAAATTAGTGCAGCCACTCTGGAAATCAGTATAGCGGTTCCTCAAACACTAAAACTAAAACAATCATACGATCCTGCTATTCCACTCTGTGTGCATCTGAGAGAATGAAAGCCAACTTAACATAGACAGATCTGCATCTATCTATTATATATACATACATAATATACATATGCACATATAAAAAGTAGATATATAATGACACATTAGGGTTTTTTTCAATCATACAAATTAAATTATATTGTTTGCAGGAAAAATGAATAGAACTGGATATCATCATGTTAAGCAAATAATCCAGACTCAGAAAGACAAATATCATGTTTCCTCTCATATGTGAAATCTAGACTTGAAAAAAAAAAAAAAAGACCAGGCATCAGTGGCTCACACCTGTGATCCTGGCCAATCAGGAGGCTAAGATATAGAAGACCATGTTTGAAGACAGCTCAGGCAAAGAAGTAAACAAGACTCTCTCTCCAAAATAACTATTAAAAAATCAGGAGGAGGGCATGCTCCAAGGGGTAGAGTGCCACCAAGCCATGCAAGCTGGCCAAGCACAAGACCCTGAGCTCTAACTTCAGTACTGTCAGAAAAGAATATGGCATGAGTATAAAGTGAGGGGACTGTTTGAGGAGTGGAAAAGGATGAAGTGGGGGTGTCCAAAGAACTTTACATGAATGTGTGAAGCAGAACAACGAGACCCATTAAAGTTATTTTGGAAATGGTGGGGGATAAGAAAGAGTAATGAGGTGAATTTGATCAAACTACACTATGTACCTGTATAGAAACCTTACAGTGAAACTTCTTTGTACAATTAATATACATTAATAAAAAATAAGACAGTAATATTTCATTGCATGTATACACTTAGGCTTATTTTCTTTGAATACTAGAAATTTCAAAACACTTTAGCCATTAATGTAAGATGGCTTTCCAAAGTGGGTGTCTGAAAGGGGGCAGCAGCATGTGTCTGTATATGTCAGTCTGCAGACACTTGATCAAAAAGCAGACATAGCATAGAAATGCATGATTATGTTTTCTTACTTTTATTATCTCCTGTTTGGATGCCTTTTGATTATGGTTATGTCTCTTTTGTTGGCTTCACACTGATTTTGATTTTAATAGCCTGTTCCTGAAACTACTCTTCTTGTATCTTTCTGAATGGTCCCTTTCACAATGAAAATGTCATCTGCATGTGTGAACATTCGCAGTCTCCATTTCTCTGTGATGTCAAGGATTTTTGCTATTATGCTTCAAGAAAAGGCGGGCATTTTCCATTTGTGTCCAAAACATCTTTTGAAAGTAAGCAGAATGCAAAGTCAGCCTGATTTTTTAAAGATCATGTGCACAGGAAAACTTCTTTAGAAGAATGCCAAAAATTCCATAACCATGAGAATAATGAGAAAACACATTCACTCTATGTCCATTTTCTCTCTGATGTCAAGGTTTATTTTGCCATTATATTCAAAGAAAAAGCCTGCCTTTTCCATTTGTGTCCAAGACATCTTTTGAAGTTGAACAGCTTATGAAACCAACCCGATTTCAAAGATCATGCACACAGGAAAACTTATCAAAATTGCCCGAAGTTTCATAATCATGGGGATAATAAAAACTCTTTAGAACAAGCAAGCGGGAAGCAAATGGAGCTATTTTCTCCCCTCACTCTGATAATGAAACGTGCAGTCTGCCCTGGCTCCTGTACTATGGTAGTAGTCGAGCTTTGTGGAATAAGACTAAGAAGCACCAAGTTCAAAAGAGAGACTGCCAAAAGAATGCTTCCCCTAGAAGCAGGCCCTTAGTGCTGTCAAGAATTTGACAGCTCTCTCAGAAGAAGCTTTATCTTGCAGGACAGGATTACACTGTGTTTGGACTGGGACCTGTAGTAGTGAGTGCCAAGTCCTGGTAGACAGGCCCAGGGTGCCTTGCATATGCCTTGCCCCAAACACAAGGCAGTTGGGAGACATCTTATGGTGTGAGACAAATTCCAGGTACAGGATTGGGTGGTTCTAAGTATTTCCTGCTGAGATTGGCATCTTCACCTTTGGTAGAGGTTATGAAAGTTGCCAGCTCAATGTGCTTAAATTTAAATGCAAGTTTCTTCTGATGGGGTTCAAAGTTTATAATTTCTTTCTCTTTTTCTCTTTCTCTTCTTTTTTTCTCTCTTTCTTTTCTTTTTTCCTTTCTTTATTTTATTCTCTTTCATTCTTTTCTTTCTCCTTTCTTCTTTCCTTCCTTCCTTCTTTCCTTTCTTTCTTTCTTTCATCTATCTGTCTTTCTTTGTTTTTTGTTGGCAGTGGGGCTTGCACTCTGGGCCTGGGCACTGTCCCTGAGCTCTTCAGCTTAGCTCAAGGATAGAGCTCTACCATTTGAGCCACAGTACCACTTCCGGCTTTTTCTGTATATGTGGTGCTGAGAAATTGAACCCAGGGCCTCATGCATGGAAGGCAAGCACTCTGCCATGAGCCACCTTCCCAGCCCATAAATACAGATTTCTGAATGGGTTTTCTTACATTTGGCCTGATGTCTCCTGCTCTTCTTTAGCCTCTGGCTCTATTCAAGGGGCCACAATGACTTTGGAGCCTGTGGATCCTCTCTCTGTTTGCATTACTACTTCATTTAGTGCCTGGATTTCAAACTGACCTTCCTCGTGTCAGTTTCAACACATCCAGAGACACCTTTATTTTGTTTGAACAAAAGCCATGTGCGGAGGTCAGGCTTTTCACCTCCCCCCACTTGTCTGGCCCAGGTTCATACCAGGCCCTTGACTGCTGCTCAGGGAGACTGTGGCCACCCCGCTGCCTGTCAATGCCAAGGTGCTAGAGCACATTGGCCACCTTCAAGTACTGAGCATTATTCTTTTTGTAAATTACTGATTTCCATTTCCTAATTGAAATTGAGTTGGTCTTGAGACTTGAACTCAGGTTTTGGGCACTGTCCCTGAGCTTTTCTTGCTCAAGACTAGCACTCTACCACTTAAACCACAGCACCATTTCCAGCCTTTTGGTAGTCTATTGGAGATAAGAGTCTCACAGACTTTCCTATCCAAGCTGGCTTTGAACCATGATCCTCATATCGCAACTTCCTGAGCAGCTAGGATTACAGGTGTGCACAGTAATTGGCTTTATTTCCTAATATTAAAAAATGTGTTTATGCTTTTGAGAGATATTGGTTCGGTAGTTTTTCTCTCTCTCACACTCCTCCCATTTCTTATATTTTATTTTTTATTTAGAATTTCTCTTATATGGTTTTGGTGTCAGGTTCATGCAATGAATCAAAAAGTGTCTCCTCTACATTCTGGAAGTGATTATGTACATTTGTTCTTTAAATGTTTGGTAGAATTATCCTTGGAGATTTCCCGTTTGGGATTTTTTTTTCCTTTTTACATTATAAATTGACAGCAGAAGATCCAAAACCTAGTTCCTGTGGGGTAGGCGTAGTTGGTTTAAGATGCTTTGCCTCAGGCAGAGTGGAACTTAAATCTCATCTACCATTCAGGTGCACTAGGCCTAAACCGTTGTCCCCTGATGCCCTTCTGCTTTTCCTGGATCACCCATTGTGTTTCTTTTCTCAGCCGTTTTTCAAGATTCTCCAGCTCATTCCACCCTTATTGGGTCAGAAGCTCTGGAGAAGAGAACCACCACCTGATTTATGAACTTCCCACTCTCTCATGAGTGTTGCACATGAATGCTTAAGTAACACTGTGGTAGGACATCTTTCATCAAAAGGATAAAGGCTACCTGACAGTCTCTCACAAGAATGCCTTTATTGTTCAGTGAAGGAATTAGCAATGTGGGCGTAGGGACTTAGCTTGATTAGTGTTAACTTTAAGTGTATTACTTGATTGATTTGTGCTACATTCGCTTTTCTTTTTACTAATGGGCATGCTTTCCCTACTTCATAAGACTGTACTTAGGTCACCAAAGTTATTGTCAAATGTAAATATACATGATTCACCATATTTATTTTTGATAGTTATTTAATTCTCATATCACCTTGTCAATCATGTTCTCTTTACAGAGGTAATAACTCAAGTCCAGAGAATTAACATTGAGAACATGTCACACATCCCTATGAAGTAACAAATTATTTGAACGCCAGCCTGTAGCTGAGGAAATTCAGACAACTAAGCTTAGACTACACACTTATAGAAATAGAGAATTAGAGTCTGACTTTGCTCCGCTGGATAGTCAAGTTGCAGAATGAGGTCTGCAACAAACCAATGGCAAATGGGTGAGATGGATTGGTATCCAGACCTACCTCACTCCACACACCATGCTGCTGCTTCTACTCTAAGCTGTCCACTTGAATGCATTCATTTATTCAACCCATGCCTGTTTATTGACCACCTACTTTGTCCAGTTGGATTGAAAGTCTATAGACAAAGTAGACAGAAAGTGTTAAAAAGTATAAATTATTCTTTTGTACTTGAAGCAGAATGATATACATATGCAAACTGGCTGACAGCTATATGCAGCCATCAAAATTACATCCTGGGTTTGATTGTCCACTAGATGTAAGATCATTCGATGCACATGTGCCCGCACATGTGTGTGTATTTAAACAATCACAAACTTAACAGAAAATTTGAAAGTAGTATACAAAGGTCATTTTCTCTGAAGTACTTGAAAGTAAGTTACCAACCAGATGACCCATTACTCCCAAATAATTGTGACTTTCCTATAAATAGATCATTCTAATTAAACTGCAATCCATGATCAAAATGAAGTTAATGTTACTACATTATTACCATCTCATTCTCCATACCTATTTATGTTTCAACAATTGTTCCCAGCATTGCCCTGTGCTGCATGCAGTTGTTGTATGTCTTTACTTAACCTCGGTCTAGAACAATTCTCAAGTTTACTTTTTGAGTTTCGTGACCATGACCCTTTTGAAGGTTACAGCTGGTAAGTTTGTAAAATCACCCGCTCTTTGGATCTGTCTAATATTTCCTCATAAACCTATCGAGCTTATACATTCTTTGTCAGGTATATTTAGAAATTATTATTTTTCTTTCTTAAGGCATCTTATTAATGGTGCTTCCAAATTCCAACCTGTTCCATTATTAATGGTCTTCATTTGGGTTGCTTGATTAAGATGATATCTGTCAGGCTTTTCTCCTGTTAATGTTCCCTTTGTTAAAAATAAAAAGCATTTTGTGTGAGGATGCCTTGAAACTATGTAACAATTTCATTCCTTATTAGAGTTTTAAAGTTATTTGTTAGCTTATTTATATAGATATGGACTCATAGTTTCCTTTTGATTTCATAGATACACTGTGCGTGAGTCATTGTTTATTTTGATGCTCTAGTGTCCTGGATTGACCTAGAGGAAGCCTCTTCAAGATGGCTTCTGGTCTTTTTGACAGGCATCCATTATTCTCCAAAAGGAAACTCAGTTTGGATTGGGAAGGGCCAATCCAAGCAGGAAAAGTTTTAAACATTTTAATGACTGTTAAGACCATTCTTAGTGTTATGGTTAACCACTGTGTCAAGCATTAGCTGAAATCAGAAAGCCGTGGAACTTTGTAGTTCCATGAACAAACAAGTCTTCCCCGTATCTCCCACAGGTCTCATATAATCAAAATATTTCTAACTCATAAGTCCCCAGAAGGCTCTTATAAAAGTTCAGGCAGTCCCTCATTTTCACTTTTATTTCCTATAGAATTATTACTCTCTATTTATTTTTAAATCTGAGTAACATTCAAGTTGCTCACTTACAGCTCATTTCAGATGATTTACCCAAGCCCATAATATCACACTTTCAAGTTATTTCTCACAGATAGCATACATCCATTTATAAAGATATTTGAATGCATTTTATACTATCCTAATGACATAAACTTATTATAGAGGAATTATTTTCTTTTTACAGAAACTTGAAAATCAGTTTTGTTTTCTTTTGGCCATGCAGTTGATTGTTCTCAAAATGCAGAATCTAGAAACTCAGTGTGTTCCTACATCAACCAGGTTGGTCAGCTGTCAGTAAGTCCTTCAAAAGCCCTTGAGCACTATGGGAACACAAAAGCATCAATCAAGGGCCAGGAGTCAGGTGATTTAAAAATGTAGCCAAATATTTTATAGTGCCAAGTTCTTCTAAGAGGCTTTGAAATCATTTATTAATTCACAAGAGATTCTCCATAAGATGGACTATTCTATCATAACTTTTAGACAAGAAAACTGAGTCAGAAATTCATTACCCAACTAATTGATAATCAGATCTGAATTTTTCCCTTTATTTTGTTGTATATATGATGAATTCTCTTTTTTTGTTCAAATCTGAATTTTTAACTTCTCCATAATGATTTCCATGCCCAAATAACTCACACCCCTTGTGATTTGAAACAATATTAGATATAAGATTTATTTAGTTTGCTAATACCCTAATCAGCATCATAAAACATCTGAAAATAAATATTTTTCCATGATAAATATTTTCAAGGATAGTAACACTTTGACCTTTTCATACAGAACTTTTTCTGTTTATCATGAGCAGAGAAAATGGAAGAGGAGAGAATCTGAAAAAGTAACTAGTGCCAACCCAGAATGATTTGTCAGACTCCCAGCCCATCATTGGGCATGGTTAAGTAGTATATAGAACTATGACTATGAAAGATGGAATTTTAATGTCTTAATTATCACCTTCTACTCTAGATTTCCTTTAATGCACTTTAATTATTTATATTTCATTTAAAATAACTGTAATTACATAATACTTTACAGACTAGAAAGATATTGGTTTACATTTTGCAACTAATAATGATGAACATTTGAGTAATTGTTAGTAAAATAGTATCTCCTACCTTTTGGAATTGGGACTCCTTGGACACGCCCTCCAAGACAGAATTACCCCATAAAGCCTCAGATATCAAAGGGATGTAAAAAATGGATTGCCCTTTCATTTGTAGTTTTTTCCTATTCTCACCAGTGACCCTAAATCAGAAACTTGGGAGCAGATGACAGTCAGAAATCAATCTTTCAAAATCCTAACACGAATGGGTCCTCAATATTCCTCTGGGTACATGGAAAGCTCATCTTTTCACACACTTTGCTCTGGAGTCCAAGCAAATGGCAGTACTCCAAACACAAAACTTTCTGTTCTCATAAAGCCTGGATTCCACAGAGCTAGTAGCAGTTGAATAAGATAAGTATGCAAAGGGTATGTGTGTGTGTGTGTGTTGTAATACTGTAGAGAAAGAGATAGTACAACTGAAGGACACATGGGGAGACAGCGTTGTAGTCTTACACAGAATGAACAGAAAATGTCTCAGTAAGTATGAGCCATCTGAGTGAAGGGCTGGGAGGAAGGGACAGTGGGCCCCGAGGGCAGATAAGGGCTGGACATAGTCTTGAGGGTTGTTTGATGATGTTCCTGTGCACTTTGGGCCCTGTGGTAACACTGCTTTTCCTGCTTGTTGATTGCTCTGGTCACTGAAATGTGCACAGACGTGGACAAAGATATTAAAAGTATGGGCAAGACCAGCAGAACCCCTTCCTCTTGGGGACCTGAGTCTCATAGGAGAGCTTCCCTCCCTCAGAGTGATGAGTTCCAGAGATGAGCATCTGTGACCTGTGTTGCTTAGACCCCAAGGTTTAGGTTGTTCCTTGGGGCGATGATTATTCTAATATCATGGCTCAGTGAAGAGGAGAGGCTAGCAAGGCAGGCCTTAAGATGTGGTGCATGTTGAGCTTGAGAACAGCACATAGGGTTTGGGCTGCAGGAGAGGAAGGCTCCTGTGACAATATCAGAAAGGTGAGGGGAAGGGATTAAGAAGAGGACACTTGAAAGCCATTGGAGGCGTTGGCTTCTGAGTGAAGTGGGCACTCTTGATTTGTTTCTCCAAAGGCCTCTCTACTGGCTCATTCTAAATATTCTATAGAAAACAAAAGAGAGAGGAAGGGAGTAGTTGGCAGGCTTCCAGATCATTCCAATGGTCCCTTCACAGTGTCCCTAACAGATAAAACAGTACTTGCTCTGGTGACTTCCAGTGACTCATGTGGGAGATGTGTGATTTCGTTCCTGCCACCATGGGCTGGGTGGGTCTTTGAGCTTCTGCTTTCCGAAGGAGGACTCTTCTAGGGGTCCTCAAGAGTCTCAGTTACTTTGGCATCCTTGTCCTACAAGGTTGGCAGGAGGAGAACTGTCACCATCTTGGTGGCTGTGACTGGCCTAAGCTCTCGGAGAAAGCAGAGCTTCTGGGGAAAGGCACAAATACATCTGGCATGCAGGAATTCCCGAGGGCACAGTTCCACCCTGGTTCCACCTGGTTCCTCTTGGTCTGGTGTTAGTGCTGTGCAGACATGGCCTGGACCAGGCACGGTGAATGGAATAGGGACTCAGGTCCTTTAAGGATGAGGGTCTGGTTCACAGCATCCGGGAAAGCCATCTTAGTCTGCAGAGGTGCACTCCTGGAGCCAGTAGTGAGGTAAGAGGACACAGACAGGCCGTCCAGCTATGACTCCTCAGTACTCCTCTGACAGAAATATGGGGGTCTAGGCTTTTGCCTTTTAGATAAGGCAGCCTTGTGATGGCACAAAGAACTCGCTATTCAGTGGCTACTATTACTTGGCCACAGAAGGCCACATGCTCCTGCCTAGGGTGCTTGGGCCCCCTCCCTCTTACTTGCAAGAAGTCAGGTTGTTCTGTGCCATCATGCTGAAGTGGCACAGGGAAGGTCTGGGTCTGTAGTTCCAGCTGAGCTACTGGCTGACAGCTGGCTGCCTGCCATGTGGCCACTGGAGTGAGCCTCCTTGACCAGATCAGTTGAGCTTTGGGAATAAGCAAGGGAACAAAAGTTAGTCCTCTAGACACCTCCGCATTCAAAGGCTGCTGAAAATGCTGGAGAAAAGGAACCCTCGACATTGTGTATGGAAATACATCTTAGTCCGGACACTAACGAAAAAAAATCAATATAGAGGTTTCTCAAAAAGACTAAAACCATAACTATCCTATGATCCTCCCATACAAGTCTTGGGTACATATTTAAGAGAATGTAAGTCAGTAATGCACACACACACTTCCATCAGCACAATAACCAAACTGTGGGATCAGCCAAGATGTCCAAACAACAGATGACTAGATAAAGAAATTATGGCATATGCACACATGGAATATTATTCAGCCATAAAGAAGAATGAGATTATGTCATTTGTGGGAGATTTCATTATGTTAAGAGAAATGACAGCTCAGACTGACAAATTTTATGTTTTCTTCGGTATGTAGAGTCTAGACTAAAAAGAAACAAAAAGACATGAATGTATAGAGGAAGGATGATTTGCTATTTGGAGGGATGACCAGAGGCAGGGAATCATGGGGTTAAATATGATTGATATACGGAAAGCCATTTTATAATGTTAAAAAATTAAAGCATGTAAAAATGCTTATAGCATATGCATGATTAATAGCAATGCTTTTTTATTTAGCTGGAAGCTGAACTTAATTTGTATTAAGGTGAGGCTCACAATTCAAACAGGAAAATTTATGAGCTTAAAAACCGACTTGGATACCTGCAGATAAACAAGTGTTCCTTCCATGCAGGCAAATGCTATAGGAGGATCTCAGGAATTCAACTGATGTCACATTAAACTGTACAAGCTATGCAAGGTTGAAATGTTAGCTGCTATTGGACAGAGTTAATCCACTGCACAGAGAATTTTGTCATTCCTATCTTCTCTTTGTTGCTTCTTTTTTTCTTCAGGAGCCTGGATTTGTCTGAGATTGATATTTTTTTCTCTTGGCATTTTCAATGAGATATCATATCAACATAAGAAAGTAAACTGAAAAAGAGTGTCAGGAAAATTAGGCTTCTACATTTAATCTTATTAGCAGAAAAGATATTTAGATTGTCTACATTTATAAGATCTTGACTTGAACAGTGTCAGATAGAGCATTGTTATGACTATTATGAAAATGTGATAGCATTAAAAAGGTATTTTTATCATTACCACTTCCTTGCAAAGTTCTTAGTGCTGAGATTTTTTCAAAAAATATTATCTTTTAAGTGAATCAAGTTGAGTTTCAATAAAAACTTAAATAATTTGTTTAGAGTTTCATAGTGACCACGAGATTAGAACCCTGTTTTCTGCCTATGCTAAGGCTTGTCACTCTGTGACGTGACCTTGACACTAATGAGATTTTATTTATTGTTTCCAAGTAGTGAAAACCATCGTAAGCAAATTAATGCAATTGTTTTAAAGTCAACTTCTTAGGTCTTTCATTTTCCTTTCCTCATTAAGAATATTTTTACCTTCCTGTTTGATGTGAGTTTTGCTTCATTTTTTTGGCATGTAGGAAAAATACCTGGCATGATGCATTGGTTAAAAATGTAGGTTTTTAAATTTTTTCAGAGTGTTGCTATCAGTGTTGATTTTTTATAATAACCTTTATTTAACATGTGTGTTACAGAAAACATATTCACAAAGTGAAAAGAATTACTGCCACAAGCAGTTCAGGTGGACATAACGGTCTAGATCCTCCATATACATACACCAATTCCTTTTTAGGTAACTGAGATCGATGGTGTATATCATGCTTTTCCAAATGTTACAAATTCACCAATTCAAAATCCCAAAGCTACATGAATATTTTGATAACCAAGAATAAACTACACCAACTAAATCTGTTTGGTTAAAAAATTGCATTCCTGCTTTTCTTAGGGATAAAAATTTCACTGTAGACAAAAACAGCAACAGAGCCGATGTCTATGGCTCACGCCTGTAATCCTACCTACTCAGGAGGCTGAGATCTAAGGATTGCGGCTCAAAGCCAGCCCCGGGCAGGAAAGGCTGTGAGACTCTTTAAAAAAAAAAAAATCAGAAAACTGGAAGTGGTGCTGTGGCTCAAGTGGTAGAGCGCTAGTCTTGAGCTGAAGAGCTGAGGGACAGCGCCCAAGCTCAGAGTTCAAGCCCCATGACCGACAAACAAACAAACAAACAAACAAAACCAGCAACAGGCTTCTGGACAGAAGTATTGGCAGAATTACAATTAAAATACTGAATTTCCTTTATGTTCAATTGAAAGAGATATAAAGCAAGATATACTAAGCAATTTCTAAACTCATTAGTAGGCTTACAGCATACTATTAAAATATTAGCAAGAACATTTCTACTAAATATATGAATCCCTAGGGGACAAGCAGAACCATATACATCAATGGCTCAAATCAAAGTATAAATCTGAGCACACCTGCACACATCTCTCCGTGCAGGCTTCCTACCCTACCCTCTGCTGCCAGCCTCTAACTAAGTCCTGACTTCATTGCCCAGAGGTGGCACAATCCATCCAAGATGGATCTGCTGATTGTAACAGGCATTTACAAGTTATTTAATTCACTACTTCTACTTTTTACCATACATTTATCTCAGGACATCTATAAAGATTAGATGTTCTGAGATAATGAGCTTTGTGTACAATGTAAGTATTTTACCAAAAATGCACATCTTCTAGACGTGGCGATGCTAACAGAGCCCTTCCCCCACCTTCCTCTTCTCCCTCTCCATCTCTCCAGACACGCTGAGATAATTCGCTCCTAGGAGACAGTGTTTCCTAAAAACTAACAGAAGGACATTTCTATAGGGATTATTTGCTACTTCTTACTTTTTGCACTAACCCTTAATATTTGGCAATATTAACTAGAATACACATACGAAACCAAGTCTAGACAACCTGAACCATCAGAACAGGCCCAAGACAGCCTGTTCTTTGCACATTTCCTCCCCTAACCGCACACCTGCTGCCACCCAGTAAACAGCACAGTCTCTAAGACATTTACAATTCATTCCCAAATTCAACCACAACAAATACTTCAAGGGTATTATGTTAGCCTTCTACTTTTACAAGTTTATACACATTTAGACATCTAGAAAGACTAGATGATTCTAATAAGGTCTTAAGTTTCCCACCAAACAAACAAGTAGTGCCAGATAAAGCACACACACTTAACAAAAGCTCTAATATAAAGAGAAGATTCTGGCCTAAAACCCTTCCCATTTCCATCAACCCAATGTCAAGGTTATTTACACATCTGTAATATTTCAAGGGGATTTTTAATAATTTTACTTTAATGTTTTAGTCTTTAAAATTTAACACAAAATGTACTCAATGTGTTGTTACTAATTTTACTTTTGTCACTAGCAACCTCTTTAACATCTAGCAAGACTAGATATTCTAAATTGGACTCATCTGTCCTTTATATACACTATATACAGAACAAAATTAACATGCATAGACACAAGAGACAATGGTCACTCTTGCTTCACCATAAACCCACTGGTAGACAGCCCTCAGCATTTCTCCTCCCTCCCCGAACCAGAACACACACCTTGTGTACTGCTCGGAAGCCGTTTCATCATTCTATTTTCAAAAGACAAAATTTCATTATGAATTTTAGCAAAACAGTATCTACAAAATGAATTATTTACTACCTCTACTTTTAACATACTTTGTGCACTTCTAAACATCTAGAGAGACCAGATGTTTCAAATAAGGACTTAATTGTCCACTATATACACAGTAATGTTGAATAAACCACACACATGTAACAATGGGTTTATCTGAAAGTGTCTTCTAGGTGGGAGCAGTCTGGCCTAGCGCCTTTCATTTCTTCCAATTCCTCTCCAATATCACACTTGATACAGGTATACAGTCACTTACAATTTTGCTTCTAAAACCCTTTTCAGAAGACAGCCTTTCTATGAATTTTAACAATGCATATAATGTGTTAGTTTACTAACTCTACTTCTGTCATATACTGGCAACCTCCTTAATATATAGATATTATAAAATTAGGGCTCATTTGTCCAGTCTGTACATAATATGTACAATACAGCAAAGTATGTATGGAACATAGAGGGTAAGGGATAAGCTGACATTTTCTCTCACACACTAACAAGATAACTCTTGCAGCAGTTTCCTTTTCATCACCTTCAGCCCAGTGAACAAGTACAGACAGTACACTTTTCATAGAGGTGGTTTAACAACTCCGTTTCCAAACACAGTATTTCCCAAATTTTGCAAAGCTATTTACAGAGTTATTCTACCTCTACTTTTAAGTACATCAAATACTTCTAAATACCAAGGACTGGCTATTTCATACGCAAACTTGCTTGCTGTGCTCACAGCACTAGTACATACAATTGCACGTGCAGCAGTGGTTATAATCCGAGGTATCTTCTAAATACGGCCATTTTGGCCCTGGGCCATTCCCTCCTCAATTCCTTCTTTCTGCCTTCAAACCAGTGGACCAGTACAGGCACATGTAATGCTTAGAGATAGTTAAACAACTTCATTATCTAAATGTCATTTATAGAAAAAAAGCTTCCTAAGACACTTTAACACAAAGTACACAAAATGTGCTAATTTTACTACTTTGTCAAATACTGGCAACCTCTTTAACACCTAGAGACTAGATGTTGCAAAAGTTTGGCTTTTTTGTCCATTATACACTATATACACAGCAAAACAAAATGCACAATACAGAAAAAATGGCATCTGAGGATGTCCAGGTCTGAATACACTAGCATATTACTTTTTGCAGTTGCTCGCTTCTACCTCTCCTCCAAACCAATAAATGAGTACAGGTAGTACCTGCCATTCTGCTCACAGAGGTGCTTTCCCCATTCCATTTTCTAAAAACAGTATTTCATGTGAATGTTAGCAAAAAGATATCTAACAAGTGATATTTTACTGTCTCTACATTGAACATATGTTGGGCACTTCTAAACATCTAGAGAGACTAGATGTTTTCAAGCAAGGACTCCGTTTGTCCACTGTGAAGACGGCAGTCTTCACTGACTGCACACATGTAACTAATTATAATCTGAAAAGTGTCTTTAAAATATGAGCATTCTAGAACCCTTGTCCACCTACCCAGTGGGCTAGAATGGTCCGATTTTCAGAAGACGTTTTCTAGGGATTTTAACACAAAACAGCCAAAGTCTACTAATTCTATTTTTGTCATACACTGGCAAGCTCCCTATCATCCAGAAAGACTAGCTGTGAGTTAGGACTCCTTTGTCCTTTATGTACGCTATGTACACAAGAAAGCAGAACGAAATGGGACAATGTTACCCTTCACTGGCGTGGCCTCTTTGCATTTTTGTCATCTGGGTACCAAGGCATAAGCACCACGCCTACAACTCCAGCGGTTAACCCCCCCCCCATGCATTTCACAAGAACTTTAATAGGGACGTTTACAAAATGTGTCCTTTTCCTGCTCCTACTTTAAAGATACAGCAGGCACCGCAGAATATCCAAGGTCCGTAAGCGCAGTCAGCTCTGCACGCAGCGAGGGGATGCGCTGGCGCAGATCAATGGCTGTCGCTGGAAAACGTCTTCCCGCCCCTCTTCCTTCCCAGGTCTTCTGTTCCAAGTCCTCCAACCAGGGAACGGCCGAGCGCGGCTCTGGCTGTGTCCCCTGGAGCTGGTCTCACGCCGCCATTCCAGGTCACTTCCAGAGGACGTTGCTATGGTCTTTACAAACCCATGGCGTTGATAGGTGCGACTTCCTGCGTCTCCTTCCCCACAGGTCGGCAACCTCTTCGCATCCGGAGGCCAGATGGACTCAAGGTCGTCTTTGAGAAGGTTGGGGAAGCTGAGAGCAGCCTTTCCATGCTATGGACACAGGCCTACCAGCGGCCCACTCACCGTTTCTCCGCGGGCACCAGCCCAACAGCCCGGGCCGCCAACCGCTGCCTCTGCCGCCATCCGGGGCTCCGCTCACCTGCCAGGCCCGCTAGGGCCTACGTGCGTCCTTGTCCTTGTGGCGGGGTGCGGCCTCTCTGTGGGGCAGGGAGGTCACCCCAGGTCCCGGATCGGCGGGCTCCGCGGCCTAGAATGCGGGCGAGCTTCCGAGGCCGCCTGCGGTCTCCGTCCTCCAGCCCGTGAACGCCTCCGCCGCCGTGGTCGCCAGGCTGCGCCGTGCCTGCCACCACGCCCTCGGCAGCGGGGCGAGGCCTTCGTCTGACCGGGCAAGGTGGAGCCCGGCCTCCCAGAGGCCGCCGCCGCTACCAAGTCATTGCTACCAAGTCATTGCGGCGGGCGCGGGAATGCGGGAACTCAGCCTTGGGCCTGCGGCCGCCAGGCGCCCAGGGCCCCCGGGAAGCAGGCCGTGCTCATCCCTCTCCGCGCTCTCGACCGGTACTCATCAGGGTCGATGTATCGAGAGAACCCGGTAGACTCACAGGTTTCCACCCCTTTGCAGGTTCCAGTCCCTGGGAAGGCTGGGCACTTGCATCAACAAAGTCAGAAGGGCAGACTGCATGCAGCCCTTCATTCACCCTGCTTCCTACTTCCTCTTTCCTCTCAGCCTTTGGATCACATGGCAATCACTGGAGACACAGTGCTTCATGAGCTGGCCCCCCAGTTAACTTCGCTTGCCTTCTTAGGAAAGAGCCAGTCTTATCTCACCTATGTAAGCTGTTAGTTATTCTAAATAGCCATCAAATGCAGAAGTCTTAGTAATACGTTGGACTATGACTTAATTCCCTTGAGTACCTAATTACTATTTTAAGTCTTGAAAGCCAAGATTAAACAACTACAACTGAGGTGATTCATTCTCCCCTCCTTACATCCTCCCCTCCTGTCTATCAGATGTGGAAGTAGCTGAATGAATATTGGGATGAAAAAAAATACTGCATTGGTCTATTTGGCTGGATGATATTTCCAGAAATAACTTATCGATGAAGGAGTTGTATATTATGTGTGTAGCTAGGGCTAATTTTTTTTGTTTCTTTTGTTTTTTAAGATCAGACAGTGTTTACCAGTACCTACATTACTCAGTAAATTATTTTCAAGAGCACACAAAACCTTTTATGCTAATAAGTACTTACAAAGCTACATTAACTCTCCAATAATGCTATACAGGGGCTTGACTACCCCAAGGAAAAAACTAAGCTGGGAGTGATGTTGATATTTGCACATACAAAAAAATATTGTCAGTTAAGACAACGAATAATTGGATAACTAATCTCTTCACTGGCCTGTGAGAGTATTTCACATAATGTTCACATAATGTAAAAGTATTACATATAATGGTCACACAGTGAAAAAAAAGAAGTTCTTTGTTCCTTTTTGGGGAAGTTTCCATTCTATGTGCCCACATTTATATAACCTTTTCTTGCCTTAAATGTGGCTTAAAAAAAAAAACATACTTGTGAGACAGGCTGTCAGCTGAAGGAAGAGCAGTGCTGATTATCTTGAGTAATCAAATTCTTTCACAAAAAGGCAGAGGACACAGCCCTAGGAATAAAAATGGCTTTTGCAGGTTACTGCTCTGACTCATCCTTCTCAAAGGGTACTTTACATAAAGACTTTCATCTCTTAGGTCCTTGGCCAAAATCTCAGGAGAATAAGTTTGGAGGTTCTTAAAAAAACTAAGCATAGAACAAATCTATGATCTAGCAATTTCACTTCTGTGGTTTGATCCAAAAAGATAACAAACCAGGTTGCAGTAAAGCCACCAGCACATCCATATTCATTGCAGTACAATTTGCTGTAGCCAAGGTATGGAATTAGCGTACATGCCCCTCATAGATGAAAGGATATACATAATAGCATGTTACTCATCCATTAGAAAATACTATTGTAGGGCTGGGAAGGTGGCTCAGTGGTAGAGCACTTGCCTTGCATGCCTGAGGCCCTGGGTTCGGTTCCTCAGCACCACATAAGCAAAAAGAAAAAAGCCGGAAGTGGCACTGTGGCTCAAGTGGTAGAGCGCTAGCCTTGAGCTGAAGAGCTGAGGGACAGCGTCCAGGCCCAGAGTTCAGGCCCCATGACCGGGCCCCCTGAAAAAAAAGAAAAGAAAAAGAAAATACTATTGTATCATTTGTAAAGAAATGGAAAGGTCTGAAAAAATTAAGTCAGACCCAGAGGGACAAATCCTGTGTGTTTTCCTTTATATGTGGCAGCTAGAATTAGCTTATAAACTTGTAAGTGAATATCTTGGGTGGTATGCAAATGTGTACAACTATATTAACTGAAATATGGTAGTGTCAAGGAAGAACTCAAATGTAATTCCATAGAATTAAAAAAAAAAACACTGGGAAAGCAGTGCTGAAAATGAGTGAGATGGGTCAAAGGAAGAGGGATAGACAAAAAGGAGATGGAAGGGAGAATGCAGTCAAGAACTCAATGTATGTCCTACAAAATTAAGAAAAATAAGGGAAGGGGTAGAATGGAAGGGATGGGTAAAAATGCTGAAAGTTGTGACATTGATCAAGATACATTGTATTCATAAACTGCTTTGTTAAATGCCAGCTCCTTTGTACACCTACTTAAAGATAATTAAAAAAATACTGTCTTGTGGGAACCTATTGTGTTTGCACTCCAAATTGCAGACAGTGTTCTCAATTCAAACTGTTGCTCATACAAACATCCTCAGGTTTTTCACATCTCTGATTTGTCTCATAATTAAGTCTGAAAATTTTTAATATACTCTTTGAATCCAATCACTGCAAATAAAACTCTGTAACTAAATAATGAGTATATTGAACTTCAAACACAATCTGAATAGTTAAGTTAATGTCATCTTTGAAGCAAATGGGAAGATATGAATTTAATTTCTGAAAATGGCACTTACTCTAGAGGGTTTGAAATATATTAATAAGTCATATACACTCTCAAGTCGAACTTACTTTTTCAGCTCTCCTTTGTAGAAAAGATTTAAATGTTTTAACTGCTGCCATTTATATATAAAAACTGTTGAAATCTTGTAGGTTATTGTTGGCAAGCAGAATCAAGATCATCATGAAAGGATCTATACCATGAAGCCTATGGTATAAATTTTCAATGTCAGCAGGAAGAAATCCCTTAACATAGGTTGGAATGTTGCCATATGCACAAAACATCTGATAGAGTTTATATGTCAGTCTAGTGATTGATCATTAATGTTAGAAAATGCCAGTTTTATACTCATTAG
Source organism: Dipodomys ordii (assembly GCF_000151885.1). Taxonomy (NCBI): domain Eukaryota; kingdom Metazoa; phylum Chordata; class Mammalia; order Rodentia; family Heteromyidae; genus Dipodomys; species Dipodomys ordii. The sequence goes on along the minus strand of NW_012267244.1, from coordinate 8,755,568 downwards.
GAGTAGGAAAATGACTTCTGATTGAATCACTTGTCTGCTCTAAACCTTCTCTCCAGCTGCATAAGGTTATCCACTTTGCACTCGGTTTTAATTCACAAGTAAGGTGAAGAGAATATTGTTTTGGGGGGTTTTGTAAGTTTTGGGGCTTGAACTCAGGTCCTGGACACACTGTCCCAGAGCTTTTTTGCTCAAAGCTAGTGCTTTACCAATTTAAGCCACAGCTCCACTTACAGGTTTTGGTGGTTAATTGGAGATAAGAGTTTCATGGACTTTCATGCCTGGGCTGGCTTTGTACTGCGATCCTTAGATCTCAGCCTCCTGAGCAACTAGGATTATAGGCATGAGATAACAGCACCAGGCAAAGATATCAGTGTTAGAGAACCAGTGTAAAGGCCCAGACTTATGTCATGTCAAACATGAAGAGAATCAATAATGCAAGTAAACCAAAGACATTTGATTTTATCTATTTTAAACAAAGTTCAAATTAATGTATTTTTTTTCTGAAGCATGTACTTTTGTATTCTGTATTTCATGTTTTCTGAAATGCTCAAATGCTAAGGAAAACAGCAAACTATTCTATTTTCTAAGAAAGGATTTCTTAATTTTTTAAGTCCTTTACACAGAAACATTATTCAAATCTCTCTAAATGTTAAAAATGAGTAGTAAATACTTTTCCAAATAAGGTTTTAAACAATGTGGGGAGCGGCGTATCTGGAGAGTTTACAGACTTGTACCCATCTCCGACCTCTCCCCACTTGGAATTGACCTAACAGGCCCACAGTAACAGATGCTAGTGCAAATTTGGAGAAAAAGCAACCCTAAATAATACATTTTTAGAGGGATATAAACTTGTTTAACCACTCTGGAAAGCAGGTTAGAGTCCTCAAAAATAACAACAAAAAAATCCTAAACATAGAACTACCCTATGATCCAGCAATACCACTCTTAGGAACTTATTCTGAAGATTATGAACTAGGATACAGTGAAACCATCAGCACACCCATGTTTATTACTGCAATATTCACCACAGCTAAGGTAGACCAGAAGTACCCATTTATTGAGGTAGCTACTTAATAAATGAATGGATCAAGAAAATGTGGACTCATTCATCCATTAAGAATGTTACATTTTCGGAGCTTCCTCAAAAGACTCTACATAGGGCTCCCCTATGACCCAGCAATCCCACTTTTGGGCATTTACCCAAATGATCACAAAGAAGACCATACTAAAGCTACCAGCACAACTCTATTTATTGCAGCATTATTTGCCATAGCTAAGATAAGGAACCAACCCAGATGCCCCTCAGTAGATGAATGGATCAAGAAAATGTGGTACAAGGGCTGGGAAGTTGGCTCAGCGGTGGAGCGCTTGCCTTGCATACCTGAGGCCCTGGGTTCGATCCCTCAGCACCACATAAGCAAAAAGAAAAATGCCGGAAATGGCACTGTGGCTCAAGTGGTAGAGTGCTGGCCTTGAGCTGAAGAGCTGAGGGACAGTGCCCAAGCCCAGAGTTCAGGCCCCATGACCGGACCCAAAAAAAAAAAAAAAGAAAATGTGGTATATATACACAATGGAATTCTATGCCTCCATTAGAAAGAATGACATTGCCCCATTTGTTAGGAAATGGAAAGACTTGGAAAAAATTATATTAAGTGAAGTAAGCCAGGCCCAAAGAAACACAGGTCCCATGGTTTCCCTTATTTGCAATAACTAGTATATGTCTGAGTCAAGCAGAAAAGGTCAGATAAGTTGGTGTTAGGGGAATGCACCCCAAGATATGTTTTCAAATGTTTTTTCTTTCATGCAATTGTTTCTAATATATAAGATGATTTCTTTGTTGTTTTGTATGTCCCTTCCCGCATGGTATAACCCCTGCTTTCACTGTATTGGATGTTGGTATAAGTTGTGGTGGGGAAGGGAAAAAACAAATCATTTAAATAGGGATACAAGTGGACCCACTGCAACAATGAGATGTACAAGTCGTTATGTTGAAAAATGAACTTTACAACTTTGGGCGGGGGTGGGTGGGTGGGGGAGATGGGAAGGGATGAGAAGGGATGGGAAGGGATGGGAAAGGGAAACAAAGGAGGAGGCAACAATGCTTGATAAGAAATGTACTCATTATCTTGCCCATGTAATTGTAACCCCTCTATACGGTATTTTCACAATAATAATGAAAAAAAAGGTTACATTTTCAAAGAAATGGATGAACCTGTTAAAAAAAAAAACTATGTTAAAAAAAAACTATGTTAAGCCAAGTAAATCAGGCTGAGACTCAAAGGATGCATGATTCTTTTTCTTTTTTTTTTGGGTCCGGTCGTGGGGCCTGAACTCTGGGCCTGGGCGCTGTCCCTCAGCTCTTCAGCTCAAGGCTAGCGCTCTAGCACTTGAGCCACAGCGCCACTTCCAGCTTTTTTTCTTTTTGCTTATGTGGTGCTGAGGAATCGAACCCAGGGCCTCATGCATGCAAGGCAAGCGCTCTACCACTGAGCCACCTTCCCAGCCCGCATGATTCTTTTTCTAATGTATAGAAACTAGAATTTATAAAAGAAGTAAACACACTAGAGTTGCATGTGAGTGTGCAAAAGTACATTAACAGGTGAAAACACAAATGGTGTAATTCCTTAGAAAAACTAACCCAATAAAATGAATGCCAGGAAACTGGTACTTGAAAGATGGGGGGTGGGATAAAAGGGATAAAGGGGAAAGGAGTCAATAAAGGGGGAAAGGGGAGATGAGTAGACAATGAAGAGAAGGGGAAATGGAGTCATAAAATTCAATGTATATTGCACAAAGAAAATTGAGAGGAGGGGCAGGGTTGGGAGAGATCCGAGGATGACGAAAGGGGTGAATCAGTTATGATGCATTGTATTCCTAAATTGATTTGTTGAATGGTAACTCCTTTGTACAACTAGTTAAAGGCAATAAAAATATAACTAAAATAATTCAAAAGCCCTTTCTAGAAATACCCACCACATAGCATACAAGTTCTAGGGAGTGTTCGGTCTTGAATGTGTTACAGCCTATAGATCTTGAATGTTTTACTTTCTACACTGATTCTGCAGCTAAGTATCTTTCAGCAAGACTTTTTTATATAGAGCCTGAAAATTGTTGTGCTATTTAAAATGGCACTTTTACTACATTCATTTGGTTTTTAAACCTGAATGCTTCAATACTAGTCTAATTTTTGTGGAGATCATCCTTAGCCAATAAATAGGTTTACTAATCTTCCTTTTATATAAATTGATATGGCAACTATGTTGGGTTTGATTAATCTATTAGGTTCAATAATTCTGTTTATTAATGAATGTCATAATGATATATATATTATATATTGGTCATGTGGCTTGAACTCTGGGCCTTGGCACTGTCCCTGAGCTCTTCAGGTCAAGGTGAGCACTCTACCTCTTGAGCCACAGTGCCACTTCTGATTTTCTGAGTCTCACAGTCTTTTCTGCCTGGGCTGGCTTTGAATTGTGATCCTCAGATCTCAGCCTCCTGAGTAGCTCGGATTACAGGCGTGAGCAACCAGCACCCAGCATAATGAGAATTTTAATTTTAATTTTGAATTGGAGCACTATTTTTAGGACTTTTATGGTAAGATGGACCTCTTGCAATTGCTAGTGTTTCTGTTTTCCTTTAATACTTTCATACATAGCTTGTATTTTTAAAGGTATTAGCTGGATTTGTTCTGCTCAATGACTTAAGTACAGCTCTCTGAGAGGTTTCCCTTGATTCAAAAAATGAACCTAAGTACTACTTGTGAAAATCTAGCTAACTATCTGCGTGTTACAATAGTATCCTATATTCTCAAAAATTAATATCACTCTCAATGATTGAATTTAACATTAATTGAATCGATTAATATTCCACTACATATGTGGAATAACTCTTCAGTGGATAATGTCACACAGGATAAAACAATGAGCACCCTAATAGAAAAGGTTACATAAAGAACTGTGATTTTTGGGGCTGGGAAGGTGACTCAGTGGTAGAGCGTTTGCCTTGCATGCCTGAGGCCCTGGGTTCGATTCCTCAGCACCACATAAGCAAAAAGCAAAAAGCCGGAAGTGGCGCTGTGGCTCAAGTGGTAGAACGCTAGCCTTGAGCTGAAGAGCTGAGGGACAGTGCTCAGGCCCAGAGTTCAGGCCCCACGACCAGACCCCCCCCAAAAAAAAGAACTGTGATTTTTCAAATCAAGACACTTTTCTTTGAAACTCTAGTTATATATATAAGCAATGATGAATTCCCCTATGTAACTGAAACTAGTTTATGTAATATATATGAATAAATGACTACTATTATTTTATCAAAAGCACATTTAAAATCATTTTCCAGTAATATTACTGGATATGAAAGGTTTCATTGCAATTCTCAGCAAAAAATAATGGACTACAAGAGGTAACGATAGTGTTGTGAGGTCACTGGTCAGGAGATATGAAGCTGTAATCAAGGAGGGTTCAACAGTTACATCAGGGGACACTCTCAAACTAAATGAGCCAACAAAACATTTACACACACAATGTCTTTGCCTATATGATTTTCTAAAAGAAAAAAATGCATCAAATTCTCATCATCAGACTATGTGCATAGAGATTAAATCTACAATTTCTTGTATTTACCTGCCCCTTCTTTTCCTCTACTAGGTTGTTCAGTATTTGTTATCTCAGTCATCACAGGAACTGAGGGGGAATTAAGGGGATTCTGCTGCTTTTATCTGTGAAACGTTTACCCTGGACCTACCTAACATTTCCATCACTAATAGTATATACTATTATATCACATATATATTCTATTATATATTTATATATCAAGATATATATATATATATATATATATATATATATATATATCTCCAAACAGAAATAGTTTAAACAAAATCTTCTAGAAAAGTTCTTGGTTATTTAACTTCTACCTGTTTAAAATCATGGGCTCAATTGCCTTGCTACCTACCTAAGCCCCCAGAAATCCAGTACTTTGCTAAAAATCATCTGAGAAGTTATTTGAAGTAACTTTTGGCTTAGATAGTCTGTCCAGTATTTATCATTTTCTTTTCTAATCCGTATGCACAAATATACCACATCACTAAACTGGAATATGCCATAATAAATAATAAAGGAACCAGTATTTAAATTTTTATTGGGGGTAAAAAATAATTATGTATCTCCAGGATGATTCCTTAATCCAATTGTGGCATTTTCTCCTACATAGATTACTATTGAGAATCGACTTCAGTGTATGTTGGGAAAAGTGCAGGGTGCTGTATAGTTCTATTTGGAAGATAGTAGCAAAACTTTATCCATTAACAGATACCTATCTGCTAATTATGTCAGTTATTTTTTAGCATTAAAGTTCAGTTACTTGACCATATGGAAGTAGCCACTCACAGTTTTTTTTGGTTAAATGAATACAAATTCTTGGCCACTAGACATTCCTAGATTTTTATATAAGCTATAATATCAAATTCAGCTATATAAATGTCTACTTTAGCTGTATTTTGACTCATCGTTCAGAAAGCATTTATGCTCTTTCATACCAACAGTTTAATTTTCCAATAAGTGCTGATGTAGAGGCTAGAAATGAAAGGGTAGAAACTGTAAATGAAAAGCTATATTTTTATAAATTAAATGTGAAGACATGTGCCAAATTAAGGGGCCTTTATGTACATTTTTATGGCAACTTTTCCCATTACACAAGTAGCTCAAGTTTTACAAAAACATTAAGTGATAAATCCATTTGAGAATAAATGTAATAATGTGCACGTGTGCACACATATACACATACACACATACATACACAGATGCTAAATTTACAAATGTGCCAGATAGCTGGTGGCTATTATTGAATTAAGACTAGTATATTACTAAGTCATCCCAGATTCCAATTATATTTATACATAAATTGTGCATTTATAAAAATCTTACAAATAATTCTATTTTTTCCAGGAAGACATTATAGGTAACATTTTAACACATGTAGTAAGAAAACATCTTAAATTCTTAAAATCACAATTAGAGTAATTAAACAATTTGATAAATTGATGGCTATCATGAGTAAAGAGTTGTATTTATAAAGATCTCTCTCCATTTTCCATGTTTGAGACAATAGCAAGTCCTTTAATTATTCATCTAACAGTTTATAAGATTTCAAATTGTCTTAATAAAAGGAAAGCAAAGCATTTTTAAATATGATTTGATAGAAAGTCATATACACATGTTGACCAGTAGTTCATATTAAGAAAACTCTCTAAAGTTTTGCAAAATTAGCAGAGACCTGTCAAATCAAGTAAACTGGAAATTATCTGAATTGCTGTCTTCTAATAACTCCATGGTTAGTTACATTTAGCTGAACAGTTTTTACCAAGGCATAATGGACATATAGCTGACAACATACCATGTTCTGAGAGGCAAAGTATAGAGATGATTTTATGTGAAAGAGGAAATAGGATGAAGTTTTACTGTAAACTGGGAATAAATCATTAATATCATTTTTCTAGGAATACTAAACACTTGCCTTTGTCGTGTTAATAGCCTATCTCACTAAAAAATGAATTGCCAAATATTTCAAAAGTGGATCCTAACATTTCAGTGATTGAGAGAATCAAAATGAATTGGCATTTGTCCTGATGGTGCTCAGTAAATTTGCAGAAGAAAAGAGACAAACTATAATTGCATACATAAACACACTTAGTCCCACTTTAAAATTTATAATATCTATACACTGTACTGTATTTTTCATTCTTAAAGATGTAGACAGCAAAAATATTCACATTTAAATTACTCACAGAAATTATTCTATTCAGGAAAACCAATTATACATTAATGGGAAACTTAACTGAGGAACTTCTCCTTGGGAGGCTTATTCAGCTGAGGATTTCTCTTTAGAATATAGTTTTTAAAAAGTAATTATAGCAGTTTCAGGTGAATGTTTCATCTGTAGGTCACCTCTTTCAATCTGAATTACAGTTCATGGGTAAAGTTAATGCTTTAGGTAACATAAATTAATAATACCAATTTCTTATAAAAATGTACACATCAGAAAACTGTAATTATTACACAAGTGCTGGCAAGATCAGAAAGTGGCCAAGGATCAAATGATCATTTATACTCTCATCCCTATGTACAAGGCCCACTTAAGAAAGCTTAATAGGGACAAGCTCACACAGGCCTATCAAATCTGGGCCTCAGAGACTTCATCTGCTCATGTGTTGTAGTATTCTTTCTATCCCAAATCACTACTTAACATGGAAACGAAAAGTAGTGAAAGAGAATTGTTTGTCAGTAGTGTTATGAAGTAGCACTACTGAATCAGAGTAGTGATTTGTGAGCAAACTTCATACTACCATCACCAACACATGCACACAGGGACACACACGCCTTTCATGTGCAACCATCAAAAAGCACTGTGAAGAGTGGTTCACCATTCTTATTTTTCCAGGATTTGCCAAAGGATTGGTCTATAGACAGATCTTTAGGTTAGCAAGCACTGCTTTAAGCAAACACATACTCCCTCCGCAATTCATGAAAAAAAAAAAGACAATACCATAAAGGAAAATTTAAATAAGGTGAGTCTACCTTTTTGGAAAACATACAACTTTTCTTCTCACATTGGCCTTTTTTCCTCCTTACACTATCATGGACTATGTATATCAACTGATGTTTTCAAATAAAGAGAATTATAGTATATAAAACATAAAACAGGGAAAAACTGGCACCCAAATACTATTATGCATCCCAAAATTAAGTAACTATGTTTTATGGAATTTCTTGTAATCAACAGTAATAATCAACAAATGAAATTAAAACCATTTCCCAATGGGAAATCACCATCAACACTATATAGAGATGAAGTTCCTAAGGGCTGAGAAGATAAACCTGTTCAGCCTGTTTCTTATTTACTGGGGGTTAGGGGGGATGGTCAGGGACTTGATGAAGGTATGGAGAAAGCCAAGAAACAAATCAAGGTTTTAGGAGTGGGGAAACTACTCTGCCAAAGGCCAATCGGCTACTTTTAATATCATTCAAGGGCTATACAACATTATCAGTGTAGGCAGATGGTGGAAAGAAGTCAACAAGAAGCAACTTGTCAGTCCTGTATGTACAAATGATTTCTTGGGCCTTATTGTAGCCTCACAGTGGTGGGCTGCTTTAGCATATGAAGGACTGCAGAAAACTCCACCTGTTGAGAAAACTGGGAATACACTGTGGAACATTCCCAAAGCAACATGATGTGGACAAATTGTAAGACTTAGGTATGTCCCAAAGTGAACTTACTTATTTTGGCTTGCTGTCTTTTAAACTAAAGATGGAGTATTAATTGAATGACCCTACGAAATGAAATAGAAATCAGGTATCTCAGATAATCATACAAATAGAAATGGAAGTTTTTTCTGTTTTGTTCCTGGAGGGAAACAGATCTTGGTGTACTTTCCATGGCTGGAGGAACAGAAATGATTTGTTAGTCTTTTGGCAATAGAGAAATCTTTACCTCAGATTTTTAGCTATAAATTTCCTATTCATCAGCAACTGAGTCCAATCTGGAGCATATTACAAGTGAACTGATTCACCCTTCAAATATATGGTATTAATGACACCCTATAGCTTCTGTTCTCCTGGGCAACCTCAATGTAAGAAAGACAGCTGATTATAAATCATATGTAACACAGAAAGAATGACATATACTTTCATCTGCAGAGCTAGGCACAATATAAAGCAAAGAAAAATGTTTTCACCTACTGCTTATTTCCAATTTTACATGCGCATTTCATGTTCAATGTTGGTGAGAATTGCTAATATTATTGTGAGGTGAAATGAATGAGAATAACCCTAGAAAGAGGCAATATCTATCAAGACTAACTCACAAATGCATTGGCAAAGATGAAAAACATAAAAGATTGTATATGTCCTTATTACAAGAAAAAATACTAATGTTTAAATGATTCAAAATCTAAAAACAAAATCTAAAAACGAAATCTAAAAACGAGCTTCCATTTAATATATGAGATTAATTGGATATAAAAATTAAGCATTTTTGTATTTTTTAATACAATGGTTTCCTCAAAAATGATTTAAAACTATTTCAGGAATTATCTGAAATAGCCATATTTAATTTGGGATCCAAAAAAGAAAAATAAGTATCATGGTGAATTGATTACTATATATTAAAAAGAAGAAATAGCAAATTTACCATTTGCAACAAATTAGAAATAACAGGACTCATGATGCCATTCCTAGTCTAGGATTACCCCTAATATACGGGCAAGTAAAATCAGGTTCAGGGTTCTTTGTGATAAAAAAAAATACCTTCCCAGAAGGCAAATAAAAGAAATGCAAAGTCAGTAACAACGGACAATGGAGAAAAGAGCTAACAAAATACTTTAAAAATCCTATCATGAAATTAAGTTTAATCAAAAGACTATCAATTTTGCTACAATTGTCATAAGAAGTGAAAGTTATTGTTCTTGAAATTCAGATGTTTGTACAAAGTGCCACTGTCAGGTTATCTTGGCTTGAGGTAAAGACTTTTGAGATTGAATTGTTCATGACAGATCTCTGAAGCTTGAGAGCATAAGGCTCCTCTCTGGTATGCAATCGCAGGGCTTCTAACACTATGTGTAATTGTGACTCATTTTACTACAGTTCAAATCTGAAACATGAGTTTAATTCAATGTTTCTCCCTCCCCCAACAGTTCTGCCCAACACCTTTGTCATGCACACACACGCGCGCACACACACACACACACACACACACACACACACGCACACATCATTATTTTCAGAAGGAATAAATCATTACTGATTTGACAAGAATAAATCATCTGGAATGAAGAACTAGTACATGTATTGCTGAATTTTCACTTAGAGACCATCATCAGCTTAAAGGAAAGAGAAAATTCCTCTTGAGTGAGATGAATGAAATTAAGCAATGCTTTTCAAAGGCTCTGGAGTTTGGATATATCGTTGGTGCTTCTTTGTGGTTATTGTATCACGGTAGTAACACAAACTATCAGCAAGTCGTCTGTTTCAGAGTCTAAAATTAGTCTTCATATGTTGATATTAGCAAGTTGGTATGCGTATGTATGATTAAACATGACCCAAAAGATCTGGAAAGTGTCATAGAGCAAAGTGCTTTTTATAAGGGAAGTAATTTAAAACATATTTCCTCATTGCCTTCTGAACTGTCATACAATGCAGATTTAGCCTATTCAAAGTCAATGTCCAGGAGGGAAGTTACTGTTGCTACAGGTGATTTTCCTCAGAATGCAAGTCCTTTGTCCCTGGAACAGAGCAGGCGCTCTGCTGCCAGGGAAGAAAGACAGCAGCAGGGACTGGTACCAGTCAGTTCTGCCCTAGCAAGCACGTTACTGATCTAGATATAGTAGCAGCACTCCAGAAGCTCTCAGATGCCCTTGGGTATCCAGATAACTCTTTTCTCCCTGGTGTTGAAAGTCTCAATCATTTGACTGTTTGTAACATCTCTATGGCGATGTTCACAGGATGTCTCAATGAAAGATAGCATTTCACACTGGTATGTTATTAAAAATTTACCTGTAGTGTGCCTAGTGAAAAGTGACAAATTCAAGCAAATGGTTCTGTGATCACTTCAGGGCTTTATCATGAGAACAAGAAAACATGTTGCTAAAAACATGACAACCCCTGTCACTTTATTGCTGTGATCTAGGTAATTTGAGCTAATTAATGATTTTTGTATCATCTAAGACAAACAAATCAAGAATTCCATTTAAAGTAGTTATTGCAGAAATATACTGTTGAAGCCCCAGTTAAGCTTTTGTTGATCTGAAGTGTTTTTCTCAAACAAAAAAAAATACAAAAATACTTTTCACTCAAGGTAACCAAGAAATTGTTTGATTTGACATAAGGATAAAGGCATACTTTCTTCCATTACTTGAGACAGTACACTTTAGGATTCACAGGATAACTTGCATCAGACACAATTTAATGAAAGCTCTCAAATAAGCGATTTTATTCCTATCCATGATTGCAGACATTTACAAAACCATAACATCTGAGTTCACCTTAAAAAATAACTTATATAAAGCAGTGATATACACAGCACAAAATAGTTCAGGGAGGGGACAGGAGCAACTTTTAATAATTAAAATGTAAACGTGAAAAAAAGGATGGAATAAAAGTCCCTACCTATTTCTACTTAAGATGTCATGTGATAATATTTTACAATGTCCTGTGGGTCAATGCATGTATGCGTATATGTCCATATAACATCCACATATACGATACAATCTCCTTCCCACACATATACATACACAGATAATTATTTGCAGTTCAGATTAGGGCAATTCTAATGTGCCACTCCGTACAGTTGTTTGAATCACGTTTGGACCCGCTTTCTTCACAAAATAGGGGAGAGAGCAGGAAATAAAAAGGTTGGTTTGGTGTGACTGAGATTCCTTTACTGTACACTGTGATGAATAATTTTCTTCCGTAGTAGTTCTGTGAAGGGCTGACTCACTGTGGTTTTCATGAGGAGACGCGTAAAGGATCACACACTCATTGTCATGCTAGGGGAGTACTAGAAGAAAAAAAGAAGAATCCATATTTTAGCAGTAACTTTTATAGACCACTAAGGTTCTTCATGTTACAACAAAAGATATGGTGAATTTTACCTTCTTATGATCATTTATACCCAGGCTTTTTAACATCATAAAACATAAAAATAATAAACTATAAAAAGAATGTTTTATATAGATGCCATTTTGTTCTAATTTTTTTAAAAAAATATTCCCTCTGGGAAGCCATCATTCAGCCATTATACAGCCTCTTTAGATACCCCATACTAGCCAGATTATGTGTGTTCGGCAGATACTTCTAACAGTTTGGGCAATTCCAGTCCAAAGTTGGATTGTAATGAAATAAGAATAGGGACTAGCTTTTGCTATGTATAGCCATATAAAATGGGGAATTAACTAATCTCACTCAAGATCTGTTTCCATACCAGTAAATGGGGTTTCCTAATAACTAGTGGTTTGGGGAGGATAAAAATTCTAAGAGCTGTCTTACTAGATACATAGATGGTACTTAGTAAATTCTAGATGAATAGTGCAAGGCAGCAAAACAAAACAAAACAAAACTCCCAGCTAGCCTGGAGAAGTTCTCATTAAAACATTTTAGGACACTTCAGTGTTTACGTTTATACATAACCTCCTGCTCCTAATCTGTAATTTCAGTCTCAACCTGTTACTTTTTTGTGTGAGGTCAGAGGCATAGTTGCTAGATACTTGTCGATGCTGAGACTGACAAGCGATACAACGTGAGGCTTTTAGAAGTTTGGAAAACAGTGGTCTTCAGGAGGGAGTAGCAATGCTCTATAGGAAATGTACTCATTACCTTACTCATGTAACTGTAACCTCCCTGTACAGTATCTTTATAATAAAAATATTAAAAAAGGAACATAAAATGATTTAGAAAGGAATGATATACCAATCTACTCCTTGCTCTTGAGTGATACACAGTGACAAAAAGTTCTAGAACATCACTGTCCAGAACTGCCCCATAATCTCTAGCAAATCATGACCATTTTGGATGCCACAGTTGTAAATCATCTGAACCATGGGGTACTGCACTGTAAATGAAAATGACTTCTAGGTTTTCCTAGGTGACAATGGAAATATTAATCATGAAATATTTAAAGTGCTTTATTGAAAATCTGTGAGGATCAGGGAAAAAGGTGATTCTTTTCAATGTGCTAGTAATGATTGTGTCTTGGGAAAGGGAGCAGGTAAAGTTCAAGGACGGACGGTCCCAGGTTGCAGGGGTTGAATGGGAACAATGATACTGAGAAGGGAAAGTGACTTCTTAGAAGGAGATCAGTGACATGAATTCCAGGCAAGCTGAGATGGACTTCGGAAACCAAGGGAAGGGGATAAACTGTGCCAAGGTAAGGATGAATCAAAATAAGAAAGATAGGTTTCTTAGAACAAGAAGGGGTGAAAGTGGCTTAGCTGGCAGGCCTTGGAACCACAAGTTATTAGGGATCAAGCCAGAACACGCATTGTTCCTGAATAAAGGCACAGGACGCAGTCTAGAAAAAGGGTGTTACACCATTGGCAGAATTGCTAGTTCTTTAAACATAGGCTGTATCAAGAAAAATCTACTTGTTAAAATGCTTTAATAGGCCAAAAGTTTGCTTCAGTTCAAAAGGCTAAGTTACACAGTTGAACTGACTCTTATAATGGACAACAGGGAAGATAGGATGATTAAAGGGAGACTGCCAAAGAACAGAGATTCAGTCTAATAGAAAAAGTCACTCACTGTAATCTTTATCATGGCATAAACAAACAAAACAAAACAAAAGCAAACCAAAAGCAATCCAAAACTTTTCAAATAGATAAGAGCTATTGAAATGGAGCTAACCCCCAACTTTGTGCTGGAGTGGGAATACACTTTCCTTACAAAGTGTGTACAGTCTCACAAATAATCTCAGTAACCATCAACTTAACTATCCACAGCCTTTAACTAAACAGAATTATACTTTGATATTTTATTTTCAGGGTGAAGAATCAACAAGAAAACAAACACATATCAATGTTTTATTGTATATTAAAAAATCAGAAACAGTGATAAAATGAGCACTGAGAAACTCTGTTTCTTACAATATTATTATTTATAAAAAGAACTTATGATGGAATCAGTGTGGTCAGTTTTTTTTGATGACTGAAACTATTCTGGGCTGTCCAGTATAACAGCCACCAACCGCATAAAGCTTCTGACCTCTTGGAATGTCCTGAAGTGCTACTTAGAAACCAAAAATTTACAAGTTTATATAGCATAGCTAGACCACCAATTGTTATTTCAGAACAAAGATTTTACTGAGTATACTGTGCTAATAATTTAAAACAGCAAGATACGAAAGCATTTCAGAAAGGATCTCAAAGGAAATATTTGAAAACATTGCTGGGTAAGTCACAGTTAACTCCAAAGACCATCTCATTTAATAACTGGGATTTAAAATGTTCTTGAATCCTTTGCTCATATTATTATTCTAGCTCATTCATATGTCATGTAAAATTAGCAAATAGTTAAAATATAATAATCTTCATTCTAATATATATTATGAAAAGATGCATACATGTACATACAAGTGTGCACATAGTCTATTATCAAATATTTTCCCTGATTTTTATGATCCTTTAACACTAGGAATTGTTAAAATATGTCATGTTTGGTATTTCAAATGTTATAAGGGAATCTTACAGAAGAATGATTGATTGATTGGGAAGTTAAGAGAAATGGGTATGGCCAGGGAGGAAACTGAGTAATGGAATAAGGTATGATAATAAATCAAGGACAAGAATCAGTCTGGAAGGATGGAAGCATTAGCTCCAAAAAATAACACTTATTATTATTACTTATCATTATTTTTCATAAGCATCTAATAAAGTACTATTTTGGGGTATAAATAACTGTAGAATGCTGTGCTTACCGTCTCTAGTACAGTTAAATAGGCATCAATATATGCCAGCCAGGGGTGTCTTTATGGCCATGCTATTTGTACTTGTAAACTGTATTCAGCTGCCTTTATTGACACTGCTTCAATTTCCTTGACACTAAAGGAAATCACAAAAGTTCTAGGAAATCTCACAGAATGTGCAAGCTAAAGAACCTTTTCTATTGATCATGATTCCTCAAAGTGGTGGCAAAGTGGCTTACATTTTTTTCCAGAAGAAAAGGAAGAGTGAGTGTTAAATGGAGCATCATATTTAAAAGCATCAAATATTCATGGTGCTCTGTACTGAGACCACACTCCAAAGTTTCTACTGAACCACAGCATCAATATGCAATGGCATACTGCAGTGTTTATACCAAAACATTGGGATATCAGGTTGCCCTGTTTCAAAACTATTCTGTGAATCTGGTTTTCCTCAGAGGCTCTCACCAAGATAGCACCAACATCATGGTTTATAGTTTATCTTTTAAAAGTACCATAAAGGTATTATTTTAAACAGACTACAATTTATTTTACCTTAATGTGTAAACTATATTTTGAGATAGCATGACAGTATGAACTTGTGTTTTCCCCTTTCCTTTATCCAGTTTACATAACACAGAATCCAGTAGAGAGTTATTAAATCTTTCAACAATATATGTAACTTGTTTCTGAACTTCAAGAATATGTTAGATCTCGCTGAATTTTTATGCCTCATTTTCTATATAGTATTTTATTTTCCTAATGAGAAATTATGAGTAGCTGTTCTGCTTTGACATAAACTAAGGTGAAGTTTATGTAACTGTATAAAAATCTGGGTTTGATGTGATTTCTTTATAATAGCAGAAACAGAGTATATTCCACCTTGATTGTCAAAAGGAAGTAATTTTTATGTAAATTAGCTCAAGGAATTAGACCAGTTTCTTTACTTGAAAAGCATGCAAAACTATTTTATTCTGTACCTTCTAAAGCAAACATTTTACAACATTTAAACACTAGGGGGCATCTTTGTTTCTTGTAATAAAAGGATTTTTTTGGTAAGTCAGAAAATGAGGGAAGTGGTGAAATGGGTATGGCTTTTTTTTAGTTGATATTTTGCTCTGTTGTTTACATTGGCCCTTTAAGGTTAAGACGTAGGGTTGGAAGTTTTTGTATAATTAAATGAAGTAGCTTGGGTGAAGTGACTAGGATATAAATACTAAAGACACGTTTGCTCCCCTCTCAGACATCTTTTGCGATGTGATAAATCCTCATATGGCAGACTGCTCAAAAGTATGTGCTTTTCAGAGGAATATCAAAATTTAAATATTCACTTGTTGGAACTTTTTTCTTTTAAAATTTATTAAACAGTATGCATTGTCTTGATTACAGTAAAGGTATCTTATTAGAAATTACTAGCTTTTAGGTGGCAACGAATCTCCTTTTATTTTTCTTCCTCTCACTGCTTCATCTTATTAAAAGGTCAAAGCAAAAATATTTGGTTGTAGATAAAGAAAGGTCTAGATGACACTGACCCTAGTCATAACACGGCTTTCTTCACTAGATAGATGAAAGGCTGGAGGGAACAGTGCATGTGGACCTTCAAGGCTGACTGTACCGCCATGGGTTGTCTCAGGCTGCCATTCATTCAATTATTTTACTTTTTGACTTTTCTGCTGGGGACAGGAAAGAGTGAAGAAGGAGAATGCATGGAGCCTTTGTTTTCTAACTGCTAACAGTCTGGTGTTAAACCTTCTTCTTGGGTTCAGGGGCAGTGAGGCTTGGCCAGGAGAGCCAGGGTTTGGTTCCAACTGCTTGTGCTCTCCATTCTAAATGTATACTCTTACAACTGGCTCTGTTGTTTTGCCTGGACTAAGTCTGGTTGAGATTCAAAGGTGAGGCTGGTATATATTTGGTATGAAGTAGTTCGTCAAGTCCTGTTATATCTGATTCTCTGCCCCATCTCCTATGAAGAACTTTCTGATGCCTGTTTAGAAATGGTTTCCCTTTTCAGACTGCTAAACCAGGCCAGCAGCTCAGTGACAACAGCGAGAAGGAAGGAGAGAAAGAGGTCTCACTATGCCTGCCCATAAAGTTAAAATCTTGAGTAACTCTTTTCAAAATATTTCTTTTCAATCTCAAATAATTTCCTCTTACCTTTAAAGCATTTGGTTAATATCTGTTCCACATTTATTTAAATTATTATAGTTTTTAACTGACAAAATCGTACATATTTATAGAGTACTATGACTCTGATACATAAATATACCGCGTAATGTTCAAATTGGGTAAACCTATCTCCTCAAACATTGTCATTACTTTGCAATAGAAACTAAAAATCCTTCCTTCTAGTTGTTTTTAAAATACATATTTAGCATACTAGAACTTTTTTCTCCTATCTACCTATAATTTTTGTACCAATCTACCAACTTATATCCATTCCCCATACTTTTCTGGCTCTGGGAACCAACATTCTATTCTTAACTTATATGAGATCAACTTATTTTAGATTCTACATGAGTGAGAACATGATGTATTAATCTATATTTTGCCTGCCTTATTTTACTTAATATAATGTCTTTCTCTACTATACGCGCTGTCACAAATAGCAAAATTTAGTCTTTTTTGTGGCTTAAGAGTACTCCATTATGAAAATATGCCACATTTTCTTTTTTTATTAGTTGATAGAAACTTAGCTTGATTTCATTTCTTGGATATTATGAATTGTGTATTATAGCACTTATTAACCTAATGTATACTTTAGTTATGTATGCAAGCATGTTTTCTTATTGGATTGTATCCTTTGAAGATGGGTACTATTATATTTATCCTAGAGTATTATCCTTAACTTAGTGTTTTGTATATAGGAGGCTCAATAAGTGGACCAAATTGATTTGTTAGGTACTTCATTGGATTTTACTATGAAAAGTTAGAAAACAAAGATACATATCTGTAACTAGACAAGCACACCTAGGAAAATTGTTCCATAGCTGTGAAGTAAAATAGTGAACAGAATCTAATAATAATTTCTGTAATCCTAAATATTATGACTTGAACTACATAGTGTCTCACATTTTTCCTATTTCCTCATTACTTATGGCTAAACATTTTTATTGTAATTTTTATATACCATATATCTTGCAAATAAAAACAAAGAAAAGATCAGTTTTTTCTTTTTTCCTTTTTCTTCTTTTCTCTTTCTTTTTTGTTAGTATTCTTTCCCTCTTTCAATTAAAAAAATAAAAAATCAAAAGAAGTCTTGTACCACACAATGGCTGCTGGTTAAGAGCAAGAACTAAAAGAATCCACATGGTACTCAATTTGGGGTTCCATTTAGAGAAACAACTACTCTAATAGCTGAAATTCAATTAGCCTTCAATTTATGATGGCATTACTTCTGGTAAAGATCAAGTTAGGCAAAATGAGGGGAGCTGTTTCTTCCAGTTCTATCTGTACTCTGATAGATAATCCGTAATAAATTTAACAATGGCAATACGTATGTGGGGCACTGATTCCACGAAGAACATTTAGGTTTTGAAATCTTTTATAGTATCTTCAAATCTAGTGGCTCTGCCAGAAAATGTCAGAAAAGATTTATCATAGTCAAATGTGCCTAGCCACAGATTTGGTAATTCTCACTCACTAGGTAACACAATTAAAAAAATACTATACTTAAAAAATTTCATAAGAGGGCTGGGAAGGTGGCTCAGTGGTAGAGTGCTTTCCTTGTATGCATGAGGCCCTGGCTCGATTCATCAGCACCACATAAGCGGAAAAGAGCCAGAAGTGTCACTGTGGCTCAAGTGGGAGAGTGCTAGCCTTGAGCTGAAGAGCTGAGGAACAGCACCCAGGCCCAGAGGTCAGGCCCACAACCGACAAAACAAACAAACAAATAAAAAATCATAAGGATTTCTAATGTAAAGTGATGGTTAAAAATAAATGCTTTAAAAACAAATGTTTTAACACCTTGTCTTTTAAGGGTCACTTCAGTGCTGCAAATTGCCTTGTCATAGTTCATTAAGTGAGTAAATAAATTTCATTGTTTCACTTTTTGGTCTAGTCCACTTTGATGGAGATGGAATGATAGTTCTTAGTCTTAACACTACAATCACACTCAAAAAATGATATGGGTAGAGGATTCAGGTTAAGGTACCACAACATACTTACAGAATATTTCCACAGTGTTGCTATGGATAGCACTGAGAATAGAATGGTTTTCCAATAACCTGAGACATTTTTTGCACCATGTCAACTTGTAAGAAGCATCAAATAGAGCCCAGTGATAGTGGCTCATGCCTGTAATCTTAGCAACTCAGTAGGCTGAGGATCATGGTTTGAAGCCAGTTGGGGCAGGAAAGTTCATTAGACTTTTATCCCCACCAAAAAGTTAGAAGGGAGCTCTGGCTCAAATGGTAGAGCACTAACCTTGAGCCAAAAAAAAAAAAAAAAAGCTCCAGGGATAGCTCCCAGCCTGAGATCAAGCTCCCGGGCAGGCCCCTCCCGCTCTCGCGCATGCGCTCATGCATCCACACGCAACTGTATCAAATAGGCAACCTACTTCCAAGATGATTTTTCACAGTGGATGTTCCCTCTTAGAAAATTCATATTATGGTTTTTGTGACAATGCTCACAGTAGTAAAGAGGAAAAGTTTAATTTTTTTCGAAGAAATATCACTTAAAAGTTCTAACTTTTAAAATCTCAACCTACTGAAGCCTAGATAAACAGCAGTAATAACAGTTCATGCATTTATTCTTAAATTAGATATTCAGAAATGAAACCTGTATATATTATATAGTCAAGACAATACTTACACTCTCACTCTGAAAAGGATTTAAGAAATTTCCCCCCATTTCGCCATCATCCCTTGGAGTGCCAGGTTGATTACTCAGGCTCATATTATTGGGAGAATTCTGTAAACAAGGCATTGTTGAACATTTTAATTTCCTTTTTGCATTGTACAGTTTAAAAAAATTCAATGTGCAACAGCATCTCCAAGGACAAAGCAGAATTATAATTTCAATCTTAGATTGACTATGCAATTTACTTCATCTTCTGTGCCTTGACATGTATTAATATTTCCCCAAGTGAAAATTAGAAAACAAGCAAAATCCAAAAATAACCTAATACAACTATTCCTTTTTCAGTCTCAGTATCAATATTTACTCCATTCCCCGCTCTTGGTTCAGTTTCTAAGATTCTGGAGATTTTAAAAACTTTCCTACCAGGAGCATGGTGAAAAGAACCTAACCATGTAGAAGCAACAGGAGTCATAAATTTCTTTGTAATTTTACTAAGCAAAGCTTGAAATTTCAGTGCTTTAATATATAGTTTCCTTTGATTATATGGGCAGCTTATAGCTATGATGATTTCAGCTATTTTGCATGAAACATAAGGAAAAGAGGATAGTAAACTTAACTGTAGTTAAGAACATCAGAAACATCTTTAGATTATTTGTGTGTTTTTAGAGGAAAAGGAGGCTAAAACCTGCTTTAGAATCTTTTTCCTGTCATTAGTTTAAAAGTAGATTTACTTTAAATTATTTTCTAAGACAAAATGGCTATGGTGACTAGTGATATAATCAAACATGAAGTTAGTAATACACTGCTTTAGATTCCATTTAAATTTATCAGTCTCATGATTATTGTGCAGTCTGAATCATGTGAAGAGATTTGGTGGCATATTAGCCATGTTTATATAATATTACAACTAGGATGGAGGGGACTCTTTCAAGGCTAATTTATTGACTTGCAAAAAAATTCATAGTTAAACATTTTTCTTTGTTATTCCAAATGGAACAACAATATAAGGTTTTTCTTAGTCATTATAAGTTTAAATGTTTTGTACTGGAGTAAATTTTTACATATTTTAAAGGGGAAATTTACTTGGAGAACTTTTATTCAACAAAAACAAGGTATACCTTAAACATTAACTTTTTTTTTTTTTTTTGGGTCCGGTCGTGGGGCCTGAACTCTGGGCCTGGGCGCTGTCCCTCAGCTCTTCAGCTCAAGGCTAGTGCTCTACC
>NW_012267244.1:8695146-8735053 GCF_000151885.1 Dipodomys ordii | reverse complement strand
AACTTTTAAAAGTAAGTTTTCCTTACTAATAGGCTTTGCTGCTGACACCAATACTGTTTTCAGTTCTTTTTTTGGGGGGGGGGCGGTGGGTCCTGTGGTGGGACCTTAACTCTGGGCCTGGGCGCTGTCCCTCAGCTCTTCAGCTCAAGGCTAGTGCTCTACCACTTGAGCCACAGCGCCACTTCCGGCTTTTTTTTTTCTGCTATGTGGTGCTGAGGAATTGAACCCAGGGCCTCAAGCATGCAAGGCAAGCGCTCTACCAATGAGCCACTTTCCCAGCCCTAAACATTAACATTTTATGAATGAGTTATACAAAATATTTTCAGTGTTTCTATTTCCACTTTTGATGCAGTCTCTTCTTAGTATGATGGCTCAGAATTAACACTCTTTTTGGAGGGTTGGAGTGGAGGATATATAAAGATAATGAAAGGAATATTTAAAGGATACAACATAAATTGGCTAGTATCAGATCTCTGAAAGTCATACTTTTCCTGCTCAGGGTGCCACCTATGAAAATCTTGAATTGAAAAGGGCAAAATATCTTGTTTCATTTTTTACCTGAAAGCATTTCTGCAAAATGTTGTGCAAACAAGAAAAGTTCCTCAATGTGGAGTCTTAAGGGGACAGGGCAGTCTACACTCATTACAATCATGGAGTGACATGATTAAGAGACAGGCAAAAGAGCATCTGGGGAAGATGCAGGACAGTGGCACCCAAACTCAACCCAAAGCAGGTGGTGAGTGATGAGTGTGATAATGAATCGCATGCATGCTTTATTAACTGTGACTATATGTGTTTTCAAGGTCTCCAGTGGAATTCATCATCAAGGCAAGAATATGATGCACAAAAGGAACTTAGGCTGGTTATAAAGGTAAAGATTAATTTTAGATACGTTTGTCACAGTTCTTACATAGGTGAACAAAACTTCCTCTGTTTTCTAAGAATTTAGTTTAAAAGAGGATTTCAGTCATCTCATTTTTCAAGGAATTTTTTTATTAAGTTCTGCTTTACCCTTTCTTCAAGCAGGAAAGATTTCCTCTTAGTTAAATTATGAGAGCATATGTGAATGCTAACCACTTCTATTATATGCCTAAGTAATATATCATATATAATTTCCTTTGTCAGTTATTTTTACTTCTCTGGCCTCTAATTTTGTCTGGCTTGTATTCTTTCAAATCCTCTCTTAATTAATAAGTTATTTTTCCTTTTTCTACACTTAAAAATATGCCCAAACTTTCTGAACCTCTTTGCAATTCAAAAGATGTTTAAATTTCAAGTGAAAAAGTGAGCTTCGAAACTTGGTCTTCACCTTTAATCATAATAAAACAATATTATTATTGGAAGCTCTTCTGAAGACGGTTTTAAATTTATTTTTCCACAGGCTGTCAGGAATGAGTTCATAGAGTGTTTTGATTATGTTTTGCTAGACCCCACAACAACAAGTTGCAAGGAATTCTCCTCATGGATACAAATGAACTCAAGCGAGCACACTGGGTGATCTATATTGTCAATTATTCCCATGTGAGATCACTCAGAGGTATCAAGGTTCTGGAGGTGTGAAAGACTTAGATTCAAGACTTTTAAAAAATCATTTAACATAGTATAATCAGATCTTGCCTTCTTATGAGTTTTTTTCTCTTTAAATTAAAAAATATCAAAGTTAAGTAGCTAAATGTGAGTGGCAGAATTTTTTTTAGGTGCTTTCCTTCTAAGAAAACAAATCATATACTTTTGTCTATTCTACTTCCTAAAACAATTCCATGGGATAGCAATTTTCATCCATTGATTCAATGGGTGACTTTTTTAAGTTGCAAAAGGGATGAGAGGAGTTTTAAATTTCAGTAAAGAAGTGGCATCTAAATTAAGGATGAATTCTACACATTGAGAAAGAAATAAATGACTTTTAACAAATAATCCTCAATTGATCAAGTAATGATTTCTACAACTTTTTATTTGTGGCTTTAAACTCGAAAACACAATACTAAAATAGTGTTGTCAAAGTGCCATTGATAATCTTTTTTTGTTATTACTCATAAAACATTGTGCTAATTAATGAAAAAGAAAATATTAAGTGCATATAGTATTTCACATGTTCACATTTGATTAAATAGCCAGGGAATTATTTTACAGTCAAGGAAACAAAGCCTAGAAAAGATGAACACATTCTCACAACTTATCAGTAGTAGGAACACATGAAATGGAATACACACATACACAATACTGATGCTTGACAAAATGCATGTTCATAACTGATGGGTTAGGAAGATGTACCTCAAGACCTAAGAGAATTTGAACAAAATTACTAATCAGTGATAGCCAAGAGTACCTTCCAAGTCACAACGATAACTAGGAAAAGATTGGGGTAGAAATGAATGACACCAGGAAATCAATGAGACAAGTTCTTGACGTAGATGGAAAAATTAAAGAGATGGGCACAGTGGAGTTAGTAATTATGTATACCTTGGAGTAAAGACTAAGAAAAAACAGTGAATTTGTGAGTGGCAAGACATAGGGACATACAGTGTTGCTAAGAGAAAAGTGACTATAGTACCACAGACAGGAGTGCTATCTGTCATCTCAGCCAAGTTAGAGACCAGAACCAGAGAAACCAGAGTAGGCACAGAGTAGAAATAGGCTCTTTAGAAACTCATTCGAAGGCAGATGCCACTAGTCTTTTCTAGCACATTGGTAAGTGGCATACTTACTACTTGGAGGACAATTCTAATGTCAATCTGAGTATATACAGACTTCGTAAAAATGTTTATTTGGTTTCTTCAGTTACATTATGCTTCTTGAGAACGATGACCATAATTACGCTTATCTTTGGATTTTTAGAATTCAACATAATGTATTCATGCATTAGCATTTACTTAATAAAGGAATGTCTGCCTAAGGAGAAATCACTTGAGGACAGAGACTATGTTTGCATTTAAAGAAGTCTTTTACATCTCCCTGCAGTAGGCAAAGCAAAATCCAGTACACAAAAGTACACAGTGGATGGCCAAGTAATGTTTAGAGAATAAACAATACTTCAGCCAGAGAATGTTACCAGCAACAGACATAGTACAGTAGAGAACACTTGAACATAGGAATGAGAAACAGAATTCAAGGAACAGCAACTGATTTGCTATAAGAGCAGATTAAAGGATAGCATTTAGTTAATCATTAAACTCTATTTAAAAATGTTAAAATGCTTAATAAATTACATAGTACTTCCCATATAGAATTTGGTCTGTATCTCTCTAACGAAAAGTTATGGGTTATTGATGATAATTTAGAAAGACAGCCTACAGCATTTGTATGGTCCTACTCCTGTGCAGTTAAGAATCATCTCTTTCTTATTGTTGGAGACCTTATTCAAGTGGTAGAGTGTCTTCTTAGTAAGCATGAACCCCTGAGTTCAAACCTTAGGACACAAAACATCACCTCTAAATACACATGTGTCAAATATGACATTAGATATTTCACTGGGGAATTTTCATATTTCATAGGGGAATTTTAACTAGTTCAATTGTTAGAAGTTCCCTGAGGACCAACATAGCATCTCACTTGTAAGACTGCCTCTTAGACAGAAGGTGTGTATATATCAATATGGGACATCTCAATCTGAAAATAGGCTTTCTGGATACTGTGTTTCACAGAGGTAAGCACTGCTCATTGTAAATATTTATCTTCTGAAAAAATGACTTTTCTGATTGTTCCTAAATATATTTATTCAAAGGGTCCAGAGAACTTGTGAGGACAGTCAGATAATATAGGTACAACGTCACTTGTAAATTTTCTTTTAGCTTAGAGTCTTAATTAAAAATATTCTATAGTTCAATCTTATTTTCTTTTCCCTGGCATGAGAAAACTTACATTATTATACAGGAATATAAATTTGAAATAGAATTAAAAGCAAAGTCAACCTATAATGAGTGCCTTTATTTACTGGTATAAAATACACTTCTAAGAGTCATTCTACTGATAGCTAATAATTATTTCTTATCAAGCATTCTAAATATATTTGACTCTTAGAGAGTTATTTTAAATTCACCATGACTTAAAAAAGCATTTTGATATTTCTCACAAAATAAGGCATTTTTACCGAAGGAATAACTAGATGTTTTTATTTTTTTGTTTTAAATATAATTTTATTTTATTTGTGAACATACTGTACAGAGGGGTTACAATTACATGGGCAGGATAATGCATACATTTCTTACCAAGCATTACAGCCTCCTCCTTGTTTACCCTTCACATCCCTTCCCAGCCTCCCACTTTAGATGTTTTTAAAGAGGAAAAATATAGACATACTTTTCTACTTTTTACTTTTACTCTAATTACTTTCACACTCTATTTTGTAGATTTATCTGTTTTCATAGTACTTAAGATATGATTACATTTTCGATGAGTAAACTGTTAGTGTAGTGTAAAAATACGTTAAATCTTACCATGATTATACTGGTAATTGCTTAGATGTCAATCATGTGTAATATGTCCTAAATATGAATCTTAGCATATTTAGCATTTTTGAATGAATCATATTACCCATTCCTGAAGATTACATACATCAATATTGTACTTGCCAATTAATCATATCTGAACTTCTATTTTCAAATTTTGTATGAAAACTAAATTAATAATTTTATTCTAATAATTCTTTTTTGTTGAAGTTCTGTTATTTTCTGGACAGGGTGTCATGTTTTTGACCAGTGCCATCTTTGAACAATTATCCTCAAACATAAGGCCCTCAGTAGCTGGGATTATAGATGTTAGGGCTTGCCATTATTTTGCTCAAAAATAGTCTCAAACCTGGATCTCCTGCTAGCTGCCCTGAGTAGCTGGGGTGTCAGGCATGAGCCACTGTGCCTGATTGAAGTTACTTTAATGATATTAGTAAGAGTTCCACAAGGAATAAAATATAGATTAAAACAACATAAAGAATAAGTAGTACTCACCTTGGAAATACTGTCCATATCTCCTGAGCCTGAAGGGGAAAAACATGAAAAGCAATTCCTTGTTAGGTAAGATTTATAAATTAAAAACTACTGCAAGATAAATCATCAGCAACTGATGATTAAAAAAAAGGAATTTTACTCTACTTCCCAATCATCTATTTGTTTAAATGTCAGGATGGAGAATGTCATTGCTTTCATAGACTCTTTAAAGTGAAATATTAGAACATGTATATGTGTTATTTCACTAAACATTTTAAAATGTATATGAAATATATAAATATAGATCTCAATATATTTTCTGAAAACGATGTTGTAAATCTGATAAAACATCAAAGGAAATTTACAGCCACATTTGACAATATATTGAGCTATATTTTACTGTAATAACCTAAAGCAAAGTATCTTTAATAATATATTTTAAAATGGACAGTAATTAACATCCATGATAAACAAATGTCTCCAAAAGATAGCTTTTTAATTTTTATTCCTGAGGGAAATGATCAATACTGTTTTTCTTACATAAAAAGTAAGCTTCTCAATGATATATCTCCTGCTTAACATGAATGAGGCCTATGTTTAAGCCTCAATGCTACCAAAATAAAAATAATTATAATCATACACAATATGATCACAACCTTGACACAATATTAGTTTCACTTTAAACTACTGAATTCTCAATAATTATTTTTTCCTAGCATAAAGATATAACTTTTTAACAGAAAAGCATTTAATCACCACCACAAATAAAGTTAGGGTTTAATAGATTAATTTGTAAATAAACAGGCTCAACAAACTGTTACATATTGAATTTACATAGGCAATTCCTTATATATGTAACTGTACAATAATATTCAGACAGATAAGTAATGAGCTAGTTGCCAAGCACAGAAGAAAACTTCTGAAAATTCTAGTCTACTGAATAATATGGCAGAGAGTCTTGAAAGACCAAGTATCATCATTTTGTGACTATTTCTATAAGTTAAAAAATTCAAGGGGAAACAAAGGAGGAGGCAACAATGCTTGATAAGAAGTGTACTCATTATCTTGTCCATGTAATTGTAACCCCTCTGTACGGTATTTTCACAATAAAAAATTTTACAAGGTGACTTATTTTTGTATTAAATCGAACAAACAAGCTCTAAAACAGTGCTGTCTAAAAGAACATTATGTGACGGTGGATACATGGTGGCCATTATGTCAGCAATTAGCTTCATGTGCCTGTTGGCATCTGACATGTGACAACTGAAAAACTGAATCTTAAAATTTTACTATACTTTAGTCACACAAGGCTCATGCCTACTGTAATTAAAAAACAACATCAGCAAAGGTAGCAAGACAAATTAATATTTTGAAACCTAGGCTAAGTGAGTTATGGATCCTTAAAACCCCAAAAATCAATGCAAAAAATTATGGGATCATTGGAGTTACGCAGACTTTCAGAATATCTGAGGAAGTGAAATCCTTATATAAGCTAAATTGCATATAGGCACAGTTTGTCTAACTTGATAAAAGACTCTTCCCAAAAGGAAACAAAAAGCTATAACTGCATACCCCTTTTGTTAACTTTTTAAATTTGTTTATGGTCATGTCATTTAAATATATAGAAACATAAAGTATTTTTTCTTTTGGTTTTACATTTCTCCTCCCTAGTTAGCATGCTACATGACCTAGTCATTTTTGTACTATTTATCTCTCTCACTATTATAAAACTTTTAATTACCTTTGTCTTCCTTTGTTAAAAAGATACTGTGTATGAAAAATCTTTTCAAACATTAGTTGCAGACTTGAAATCAGCTTTATCATCAGTGTTGTCTCATAAAGAAATCATTCAGATTTTCTTTTTTTTGTATTGTGAAAATACTGTACAGAGGGGTTACAATTACATGGGCAAGATAATGAGTACATTTCTTATCAAGCATTGTAGGCTCCTCCTTTGTTTCCCCTTCCCATCCTCCCCCTGCCCCCCTACCCAACCAAGGTTGTAAAGTTTGTTTTTGACATAACGACTTGTGCATCTCATTGTTGCAATGGGTCCACCTGTATTCCTATTTAAACGATTTGTTTTTCCCCTTCCCCTCCACAAATTATAACAACATCAAATACAGTGAAAGCAGGGGTTATACTGTGGGGGAGGGACATACAAAGCAACAAAGAAATCATCTTATAAATGTGGAAACAACCGCATGAAAGAAAAAAACATTTGAATATATATCTTAGGGTTCATTCCCCTAACATCAACTTATCTGACCTTTTCCGCTTGACTTAGACATATACTAGATATTGTAAATAAGGGAAACCATGGGACCTCTGTTTCTTTGGGCCTGGCTTCCTTCACTTAATATAATTTTTTCCGATTTTCTAGAACGTGATTACTAACTTATTTTTTTAAAGGCTAATACACATGAAATTCAAAAATAAAATAAAGAAATTCTTGCCAAGAACCAAACTGTCCCCAGACTTCTGGAGACAAAGGAACAAGCAGGGAGGACAGCCCTCTGGGCTGGGCCAGGGGGCATGTCACATGCTGTACATGCACTGTTGCCTTTCGCCACAGAACACTTAGGGCGTGATGGGTTAAGAGAAGTACTGGAATATGAGCTAGAGCACATTGCCTCGAACTTTTGATCTTCAGATGAGCTTGTTATTATAACCAATATTATAGGCTAAATGATCATTCTAAGATAAAAGTGAGTACTCAAAATAAGTAGCTGGATATGGAAGAGTTCTGCAAACTACAACATCCACTATGTGAACAAAGAGTTTTGGTCTGCATTTATTATATACATCAAATTTAAAATCCTTACCTAAAGAGCCATTCATGTGATGTGACTCCATTCCTCCTAAGCCACCCATGGGGCCATCTGACCCAGGACCCATTGGAAACTATTTTTAAAATGAAGAAAACAACTGTGATCACATTGCAAACAACTCTAGCTTGGTTTTATACCTATCTTAAACATTACAAAATCCTGTACAGCTTATTTTCATTTCCAAGTTTAGGGAGTTTTTTTGACTTTTTTTTTCAGCTTCGCAAATGGTGTATTTTGACTGTTCCACTGTTTATCATATCCTCTCTGTGTTGTAGATGTTCAGGCTAATCTTCATTCTTTCCCCAGATATTCCCAACTAGAAAGTACATACATTCCCACACATGCTTTCCTATGATGCTGACAAATCATCTATTATAAAGCAAAGTAGTTTTTAAGAAGCTGTTAAAGGTAATAGCTTACTAAAAAGAATAATTTAACATCATTATGCCAACACTAACATCTTTCTTAGCAGACAATCTATCTCTGCTCAAATGGACTTAATAAATAATTTCATCTTACAGGTTAAATACGTTTCGCTCCTTAGAGATAGCTGAAAATAGCTAATTCTTCATGGCAGTACCAACTATGTCAGATCAATGACAGGCATTCTACAGTAGTTCTTCTTAATATTTTTTAAGACATGAGAATTCTTTCTTTTCAAGTAAAATCCTATATCAGAAACCTGGAACAAAACAGTTGTAAATAGATGTGCTTTGATAGAATTGGTGATGAAAAGTCCATGATCTTTCTGTTCTGTCCTTTCCTTATTTCCAGAGAATATTTTTGAGGAAAACAGGCTTCATTTGAAAAACGAAAAGCTTTAAGGGATCTGAATAAACTGAAATTTAGATCAAAGATAAAATGATAAAATAAAAGTTTGAGGGTTAAAAAAATCACCATCAAACAAGCCTGCCCTTTACCCTACCACCTCTGGGGAAATGAGTGGGAATAGAGACTATGGACTGATATGTAGTACATAACTTAAAATGTATGTTCCTCATTGACTCTGAACCTATCACTTAGCTATTAAAAACATGGTTTTCACATGAACTGAGAAATTGGGCTAGTAAGCCAGTAACGTAATAATTTCTTTGGTTCTGCCCCCCCTTCACTGTTTTTGGGTTTTAAATAACACTAAGATTATAATGTTCAGAGTGTTTAACATATAGAAAATATGTCATCTGATTATTTTTCAACTTCAGCTACCCTATATACATGTGTTTATGCAGCATAAACACATTTATATAGTTGTATCAATATTTAGATGATAAATATTTTACAGTTACATTTAATTCTTTTTACAACTATATTCTGTTGTAAATATTTTTGGCCAGTGTAAGCTTTATATCATGGGAAAATTATGAAATTATGCAGGAGAATCACAGTCATACTTTATTAAGAAGCCCAATTCTCCCCACACAGCTATCATGGCTCCATTTAAACACTATGTTTTGTAATTTAAATGAAAACAAGTATATCTAACTTGATAATTTACTTTCAAGTATATCAGTTATCAGGACTAAAATGATCAAAATGAAAAAAAAATAGTGATGCTAAGAATGAACTCAAGATAAATGATTACACAAGCCTGAAATTTTCAAATAATATTAATCATTAAGTATTTGAGATAAGAGACTAACATTTTATAATCAAATTCAATTGTATATTTATATTATATTGCTATAAAATGTTATACATATTATATACCATGTTCTTTTCAACTGGAGGACAGACTTTTTTGTTTTTATATCCAGTACGTTTCTGGGAAATGAAGTGTAGGCAATATTCAGAATATGGAATATACTTAGAATTACAAAGTCTTCAAGTACACTAAAAAAAAAAATCTTATTTACATTAGGTCTGTTCGGTCCAGGAGGTACTGCATTCATTAAAGTATACATGTTGTCTCCAGAGTTGGTTGAATCTGAAACAAAAGGTAACCCTTAAATTAGTAAGCAATCACAAAGTCATAACCAAAGATAAACTGGATATACACAGATATTGATAGCTGTAATATCTGAGAAAGCTATTACTATTTAAAAATATATACTTGTGTTATTTTCTGACCAAAATACCACAATGCAGTCATCATTAGACATATGAGAAAAGATCTGATCACTTCAATAATTCAAGATGAAGAACATTAAAAATCTAAACATTGTATCAAAGTTGTTTCATTTTTTTATAAATAGGGATATTTTTACTTCTTCAAACAATGGTATGTATATAAATAACAAAAATATCTTAAAATTTAGATTCAAGAAGCTTTTCCCTTTTCAATATTTCCTTAAGAAAATTTAAAATCTAGTTTTTCTAAGCTAGTAATTGGTTAAAGTTGATAAAATTTATCGTGGGAATTGAATAGGACTATAAAATTGTTATAAAAATTATCGTGCTTAATGTAAAAGCCAGATGTTTCTACCTATGTATATTATCAAAGGTTGATAATGCTGAAGAGTATAAAATTATCACCCATGATAATTAGCAAGATGTTTTAATAAATCTTTTTCACTCATTTTATTCTTGATGTATTACAATAAAAATAAATGTGATATTTTGCAGTATTTCAGAATACATGTCATATCTATTTGCTACTTCTAATTAAGTTTTATGATGTTTATGAAGTAAAACAAAGTAAAATGCTAATTAGCTTAAAAATTGAGGAAATATTGATCATAAAACAGTTTTCTATTTTCTTATGATTATAGTTTCTTAAATATAATATAGCACACCATTCTGTTTTGAAGACAGAAATATCTGAAAGTATGTGTTTTGTACCGACTGATTCAAGATAGAAGGTAAAAAATAATTTGCTTTCTTATGGCAGTCACCTTAAAGTGGAAAATGGACAATTAATTCCATTCTAATCGTGTGATTATTTATTAAACATTAACAAGTTTATCCTTTTAGTGTGTATTACTTAGAGAGTAGGTTTAATATCATTTATTGGTTGTTTGCCAACGGTGATCTATAAATCCCAGTCTTACTTCTTACTTTGAAGTGAATATACCATAGTATTAAAATGCTCCCTCAGGCTGTTCCCTACTTCTTTATACATAATTCTGTGGCCTCAATACTTTTCACATCCTTATGCATAGCATATTTCTGTTAGACAGGCTTCTTGCTGTCTATAACTAACTTTCCTCACCTCCATTCTTTTAAAACTTCTTCCTTCAAGCATTAACTCCCCTGTTCCCACCTGCTGAAATTCTACTCAATATTCAAGAGTCATTACAAATATTTCCTTGAAATTTCCATATTCATGAATACTCCCCAACTCATGGATTTTACCTGGCACTACAATTAATATTTTGTCTTTTCTTCTCTTCGACTTATTGACTATGGCATAATAAGCTAATTGAGAGAAGAAAAGGAACTATGTCATATTTATCTTGTGTATCTCAAGTGATAAATAACTGCTTAGATTTAGCTAATGGAATAAATCCTATTATACACAAAATATTTTTCAGAAAATGTTGGATTGCTTTTTAAACATGTTCAACCTTTAAATGGTTTTTCAACTGTATTAGCCTTATTTTTGCTGAGAATAAACTAGGCTGTTTATTTTAAGTGTGTGCAAAGGAGATAAAATTATCAGTTTTAAGACTCAGCAAGAATATGTTACCAGAAAAACAATAAAAGGAATAAGGGAAACAAAGGAATTTTCTAGGAAATATGTGCCTGCTTTCGGTTTATATAAAACTTTGCCATAATGTGGATCTTTGGTGTGGATTCCTGAGGGTAGGGATATTGGCTTATGATTAGAGGTATGATAGTGGTGAAGGGTGGGTGTGCATGAAAGGTGACTATGTAAAAATGTGAGCAGTATAGACTGGTGGCAACTTTTGTGTTACAAGGAAAAGGTTATTAAGATGACTTCTCACTGCAATGATTAAGGTTGCTACAAAAAAAGTTTGGTTTTATAATGAAGGGTTTACTAATAGCATGTTACGTTCATACATTAAGCATTAATATAATATTAAAAAAGAATACAATGTTTGGAAGATGATTTCATTCATATGCTTCTAACTTCAATGAATGCTATTTCATTCCCAATGAAGATACTTTAAAGACAGAGACCACATTATGTGTATTTGCAGAGTAAAGCAAAATTTTATATCATTTATCAAATGTGTTTTAAATGATTGGAAATTGTTTATATTGGTATGATTCTTAATAATGAATTTTAAGCTCTCACATATTTCTAGTCTCCGACAAACCAGTTAAGAACATTTAAGTTTAACAGTGAAACATAATTAAAAGTTATTTCTAATTATAAAAAATTACTATTTATTTCATTGTCCAGAAGTAATCACTGATCAATTTAGCCTCCTTCTTCTACTTAAAAATTTTTCTATTATATATGTGTTTATGTCTATTAAAATAAAACCACAATCATATTTTATTAAAACTGGAGCATTAATTGTTTTCATTTCACTAAAAATTCTTTGATAATAACTTTAATGACATTTCAATTATATTTTTGCTATAAAATTAATAATTTCACTAAAATTGGATTAGGAATAAAGGCTATGTCAATTGTTTCACTACTGAGTACAACAAATGAACATCCCTGAACATAAATTCTGGGTTGCATTTCTAATTCTTTTTAGTACTAGGATCATAGAGTCAAATATTTGAACCTTTTTATGGTTCTTGATGTTACCAGAGCATTTCCTGGGAAAATTTAGGCTTCAATTTAAGCTTTAAGAATAATTTAAGCCCTAATCATTACAGTGTCCAAATGTACTTGACAGTCTGAATGAAAATCTTCAGAAGAAAAGATAAAGATAGTTGAAATAATTATGTAAAATGGTCATGGATAAACTAAAGTATATTTAAGTTTAGAAGATTAAACAATCTTTTCTCAATTTGTTACCTAATTTTTTTTTTTTTGGTCAGTCGTGGGGCTTGAACTTTGGGCCTGGGTGCTGTCCCTCAGCTCTTCAGCTAAAGGCTAGCACTCTACCACTTGAGCCACAGCACCACTTCCCCTAACCATTTCTATAGACATGTAGGATAAATAAACTGTAAGCATATCTATATTCATTTTAGTAAGATGATAACACAGGTCTGGCTTGCTATTTTGAACCTCACAGATCAATGGTTTTACAAGTTGGTTCATACATGCAGAATTGTTCATTTTTTATTAACAGGAATTAACTATACAAAAAAGTTTCACCATAATATTTAATGTATATAGTAACTTTTTCTAAGTTGTGAGATACTAGCATGTTTCAGTTTTGTTAAATCTTTAAGTTACATAAATTATTGAGCAATTCATATAGATCCAAAGACATGCTGACTAAACCTGTTATCCACACAAAAGGAACTTTCTAAATGCTTAATTGGACCACAGTAAAGACCTTATTTCTTCCTATTTGCTACTTCTGTAACCATCATGAGATGATGAATACTGCTAACTTTATTTCATAAACCACTTCTGTATTTGTGACTTTGATAATCAAATGACCATGGGATGAGCTTGATGACAGTACCTGCTGGACTAGGCATGATAGGTGTTCCTGGTGGCCCTCCACCTCCTGGAGGACCCTAAACAATCACACAGCATTTCAGTCAAAACAAAGCAGTTCATTAAACAATGTCAAGAAAAACAGAAAAATGTTAGACTTGTTTCTATAATCTAATTTGAAAGTAACAGGAAACATTTTCTCCATCATTTATTTTGAACAGTATGCAAAACATAATTTAGCTTAACCATGTGGAAATTGTTTTGACAAGTTTCTACAAACAATGAGACTGTAAGACTGATTTATTATTCATGACTTAATCATACCAGGTATAATGAGGTTAAGGAGAAACCACTTAATAGGGCTTTTATAAATCCATAAAATAGAAATAATTTGTGTGTGCTTTTGTTTACCCTAATTTTCTTTTTTGTGCCACTGGATTATTTTGTTTGTTTTTGCTGGTCCCAGGGCTTGTACTTAGTGCCCAGGTGCTGTATCTGAGCTTATCTGCTCAAGGCTGATACTCTACCACTAGAGCCACAGATCCACTTCCAGCCTTTTGGTGATTAATTGGACATAAGAGTTTCATGAACTTTCCTGCCCAGGCTGGCTTCAAACCATGATCTTCAGGTCTCAGCCTGAGTAGCTAGGATTTATAGGCCATCAAGCCACCAGCACCCAGCTCCTATTTGCTGGTATTTATAAGAAGCCAATATATATTCATTTAGAGCAATTAGAGATTCAGATTTAAAAAATACATCAAGGCTGTTTCTTTCTTCTGTTAGGCCCAATTGCAGCACTTCTGATACATGATATTTGTAACTATCATATCAATTAGAAATGAGAGGCAGTGTTGACTAATGCAGTGAGTTAATAATGTTATAGCTATATAATCAAGCTGCAATAGAAATGGGCAATTCTGAAGTTAATTTAGAAAAACAAAATGAATAATATAGGCAATGAGTTCAGAATTTTTCATATATTCTATGTACAATGATCAAATTAACTTAAGCCACTTAAGAGTGGCTAAATTTTTAATTCATTCCAAGTGAGTAGAGACTATCAATTATTTAAAATTATATACATGCAACTTAATAAACTTAAATTACATTGTAAATTCTATAGCTTCATAAAACTAGATATCCACTTATTAAGTAACCTAAAAATAATGTTTACCCAAATTTTCCTACATTCATACAAAATGTGAAGAAAATTAAACTCCTATAGTTTGTATAGCTTACAGGAAATTGAATGCCATGTTCATAGATCAAAAGGACAATGTGCTTTACTGTGTTAAAAAATAGTATTTCCATTGTGTGGAGTTCAAATGGTCATCTATTTTCTTTCAATACAATTGTTTATTTTTCTTTTTCTTCTTTTTTTTTTATATATTTTGTGCCAGTCCTGGGCTTGAACTCAGGCCTGCGCTCTGTCCTTGAGCTTTTTTGCTCAAGGTTAGCACTCTACCATTTGAGCCATGCCAACTGGCTTTTTGGGTAGTTAAATGGAGATAACAGTCTCACAGACTTTTCTATCTGGGCTGGCTTTAAACCATAATACTCAGCTCTCAACCTTCTGTGTAGTTAGGATTACAGGCATGAGCCACCAGTGCCCAAATCATGCAACTCTTAACCCCACTTAAAGTTAGCCACAATCTCTGAAAATTTCTTTGGGAAAGATTTCCCTTTTCACCATTTTATTCTTGCTTCTCTGTTATCTATTTCCTTTTAAATATTACAACATTTAAATATTCTTGAGGTATTCTTGTGATATAACAAATATCATAATGGGATAACAGTTAAAAGATCATTTGTGAGTTCAAGAGTTCATATACAATTTGCTAATTTGGCTTCAGGTCTATGTGAGTTACTAGGGAAATCTGGCATGTATAAAAGAAAAAGAAGAAAATAGGTATTCTCAATTTCTAAGAATGATAAAAAAATTAAAGATCGTTCCAAATCACTAGTCATCATTCTCCTGTTTGATCCACTTCGAGACTGGGAGAAAGCTTAATGACTCCATAAAATTTATGTGCGATGAATGAGGTCAGAGAGGGGGTGTACATCATTCTCTTGGAGAAGTGCAAATTCAAGCATATTACTGTGTAACTGGGGAAGGTTTTCTTCGTGATTGGATAGAGTACTGTTGTGGCTTCCAGAAACATATGCTGAAGTAAAACACAGTACTCAGGGCAATTCTGGCCAGATTGATAACTGTTTCACTAATGAACATCAACATATGCACTGAGGTTGGCAGATGAAGCAACTCAAGATGTTCACTTCTTGGCCAATACACAGGGGCTTGTCTTAACATCTGGACAACTATTTCATTGCTCAAATAAAATGTAACATCAATTCTTATGAGCAAACAAACGCAAATGTACTTACTACATAATTCCCAGGAGATGCTGAAGAGTATGGTATCTGGAACATGAATAGGACAAAAACAAACATTTTGATTCATGTGGCAGCATGAGACTACCTAAATGAATCTACTTCCTGTTTTTATCAAAGTATAGTAATACAGAAAGGAGTTTATATTTATTTAATTGCTAAAAAATATACACTGAGTAACCACTATAGCCTCTAGAGTTTACAAGAAGGAAAAAAACCCATAGATTTTAGCTAAGATGGATTTAGATAGAATTACAGTTGTACATATAACATATAGTATGAGAAAGATATGTATCTATACAGCTAAAAACTCTGGGAAATTAGAAAATGTCAAATTAGTAGCCTAAAGTTATATCATTTTTTAAAAGAAAAGTTTACAAAAATTCAGAAAACTGAAAACTTTCAATTTAGTAGCCTTTATAGGCATAGCTTCTAAGAACTGTGCACTTACAAAAACCAGTTTATGGGACTGGGAAGGTGGCTCAGTGGTAGAGCGCTTGCCTTGCATGCATGAGGCCCTGGGTTCGATTCTTCAGCACCACATAAGCAAAAAGAAAAAAGCCGGAAGTGGCGCTGTGGCTCAAGTGGTAGAGCGCTAGCCTTGAGCTGAAGAGCTGAGGGACAATGCCCAGGCCCAGAGTTCAGGCCCCACGACCAGACCCCCCAAAAAAACCCCCCAAAAAACAAAAAACCAAAAAACAGTTTACTACATTTATACAGTTTAGGTCAATACTTCATATATAGGCCTCTCCTCTTTCAGTATCTAATTATGGAAATTATTACAATAAACAGGTTCCTAAACTCTTTTCTAGATACTAGAAGACATTAATACCATGTTGTTATTATAATTTAAGAAATGTAAAATTAAAAAAAACTTATTTAAAAATTAGTCATTGAGTATGGATATTAACATACAGAGTTAAATGAATATATTTTCTTTTTTCATACAAGCTCAATTATATGAAGACATTGTACATACTAGAGACATTTTTTGCCTTATTATGGAAGAAAAACCAATAAATTACTGTTTACCTGGGAGTCAGATAGCTATAGCCAGAACATAGGATCTTTAGCATAGTAAAAATATTATGATGCCTATACACTATTGTCCCTCCACCCAAATAATGCCATGTAATTAAACAAAACAGGGAATAATATAACAAGAAAAGGAAGCACAACACAGTTATGATTTTACCTTCAATAATTGCTTGATGCTTTTCTAGAATTGCTTATTATTAATTTATTTGAACAGTCCTTTTTTTCCTTCTCATTGTCTAGTATCCTTTCTTGCCTTAAACATAGAACGTAAGTTCTTGTGGCCTCTACTTGGCCTGTCTGTGGGTGTAACATTGGAGAGAACGACTGCTAGCTTGTCCTGAGTCGCTGGTGATGAGAACTACTTCCCCAAGGAGTCCTGAGCTCCTTTATGACATTTAACATTTACTTAATTTGGTGAAGAATATTACTCATTTTCTTGAGCTTCTATTCTAGTTTATAACCTACCATTCACCCTCTTCCTCACATCATTTCAAATATGCACATCTTCCAAATCACCAAAAATTCTTTTGGCTCCTAGGACCAATCTCATCTGCATATATATATACATATATATGCATATCTACTATATATACATACATATTACACTGAGCCCATGCCTTTTTGCTTACAAACATTCTTAAGCAACTTGAAGATACAATCTAATCATCCTTAGATCTTTGATATTCATAGTTCAACGACTTTCTTTAAATACTTCCTTCTTTATCATTCCTGAGTATTAAAAATCCCTTTTACAGAGGACAAGTCCCTTGGTATGATATCTCTCTTATTCCTCATGATGCTCACAAGGATTATTCACCAGAATCTTTTCCCACCATAATTCCTTCCTGTTTGCTTTATCAATTACTTCTCTATAATGTATTAATAAATTGTCTTTTCCCTTCTTCCATGCCATTGTCAGCATTTTTAATGTAATATATTAAATTTGTTATCCTAAAGCCTACTTTGTTAATTCCCATCTCCTGGATAACTCCTTAGTCAATTTTATTTTGTTTAGCAAAAATTTCCTGGCAGGAAACACAAAAAAGGTTGACAAGGTTCAAATACAATAAATCATATTCTCTAACATTGACCTACCTTATATCTAGAAGAATTCTGGCTCAGTCTTTATGGAAGCCCAAACACATACTAGTAATGTGCCATAAACCCAGTAAACTTCAGCAGAAAGAAAAATCCTTGATTTGTAACATACACTAATTTCTGTGTTATAAATATTTCCATATGCCAGATTTTAAGTTTCCGATGGTTCAACAACTAGCTGATGAGATTCTTGAATACTCAATCTAACTTTTATGAACTGATTGATATAGCAATTGTATCAATGTCAATAGTACTTCACCATCCTGTCAAGTTCCTGCTTGGCTTTCATTTGAATTTCAACATTGCATTTTGTTTACAGATTTTTAAATCTATGTGTTTATCTCAGGTAGAAAACAATAAACTTTCTGCTTATTTCCATAACTAGTTCATTACAACTATCCCATTTACCCAAGCTGTTGCTTCTTTCATATTTTTATTTTTTTTTCTGCATGGCACCTTCGAATGGAATTAAATAGAATTATAATTTTAAAATATTTAAAAATTGTTATTATCTCATCTATTTGTTCAAGTACTTTCCATTTTCTCCCTGTCAAACTCTTCATTTGTGACTTCCATACACAGTTTCTACTTTATAACCTTCAGTGCCCTGATTCAAAGCCCTAGCACTTTATAGAACTTTCCTTCCTAGAATTATCATTACGATCTGACTGCTTAGTGTGAAAGGCACAAAAAATAGTAGTGTAGACAGAAATATTATGTGAGTACAGAAGATGTATTTGAACTAGCCATTTGGAATTTAAAGAGAGTAAGTACCCACCTGAATGGTGGTATGGGTTGGTATAAGGAACTAAGGAAAGAAATAAAGGAGGGAATGGGGAGGAGGGAGAGAAGGAGGGAGGGAGGGAGGGAGGGAGGAAGGGAGGGAGGGAGGGAGGAAGGGAGGAAGGAAGGAAGGAAGGAAGGAAGGAAGGAAGGAAGGAAGGAAGAGAGGGAAGGAGGGAGGGAGGGAGGGAGGAAATGTGAATAGGTATGTATATTTGGGAAATGGAATATATAATTTCATAGTGGCTTGTGACTGAGAAGGGTTTCTAGGAGTTTCCTAACAGTTACCTCCTCCCAAATCTACCAGAGTGGAGGACAAAGGGTACTGTGATTTTGCTCACAGAACAGAAAGTTTGAGCCATTAAAAGGAGGTGACAATGCTTGACAAGAAATGTACTCATTATCTTGCCCATGTAATTGTAACCCCTCTATACGATATTTTCACAATTAAAAAAATTTAAAAAGTAACTGACTAAAGAAGAGTAAAACAAATTGCTGCTGGTGAAAGACTATGGAGGTTCAACTTCATAAATTTAAATGGTAACCTAAGTGCATGGAAATATACATTAAATGCCTTCTTTTCTGTTAAATGAAGGCATTGTACAAATACTTGGAAATTAACACTTAAAATAAATCACCCCCACCCCACCTCAAGCAAAAACAAAAATCTCACTCTCTGTCTCTCTTGTACACCTGCTTTTCTACCAGCTCAGTCAATGTCATCTTCCCAAATACTTGGACTCAAATCTTTGAAATCACCATCACTGTCCCCCTCTTTATCCCTGAATATTCCCTCTAACTCAACTTCATCTTTCATACAAAATGCCCATTAAAATAAATGCAAGATAAAAATGAAGATAGAGAAGAGCTAGAAAATCAGATTCCTAGAACTATAAGAATCTATTATTTGACAGCTGAGAAAATTAAAGACAACATATAATGTGTGACTAAGCTAGACCGACTCTGAAATTCAAGAACTGAAATTCAAATATTGTGAATAATCCTGAGCCATAATACTCATGATTGTGGTACTATGGTAGGGGCCAGAAAAATAAATAAGTTTGTTTTTTAAATGATCAGTAACATCTTACCTAGTATCAGCACTGAAGTCTGAAACTATTTTGTAGGTAGTGACATTTAGAAATTCAGGGAACAAGTTAAATCATACATTATCTATGCCAATAGAAAACGGAAAATATTATTTTTAGAGTTCTTTTCAAAAGTAAGCATGTATTTGTATACAACAGAACCTTCTGAAGCAATACATATGTCTTTCCTCTAAGCTTAATCACAATAATAGATGCTCATTTTTTTTTCTTAATGAATTTTCTTCTAGGGGAGGGAAGTGATGGTAAGGGAAAAACAAAGGAAGAGGCAACAATGCTCGATAGAAAATGTACTCATTATCTTACTCATGTAACTGTAATCCCTCTGTACAGTATTTTTATAATAAAATATATATTAAAAAAGAATTTTCTTTTTCATATTCTTGCCAAGTTAGTGAGCTGATTATTATAATACCACATTGAATAGTTGCTGTTTTGCCTATTTCCTCTTTACTAAAAATTCCTTTAACTTTCTTCAGTGAACTGCACTTCTTATTTTTACTATACATAATTTGGATGGGGTTCAGGAATAGGTGTATACCCTACATCAGCATATAAAGCATTTATTCCCCATCCATCATAGTTTCATAAATGAGTATATGACACCATTTGAGCCATTATTGTTCAGTTAAGAGTTATATTCAATTCTGTTGCTTAACTGCTGAGGAGTAGTATTCTTTCAAGCTCAAATGGGAACTAGGAGCATATTAATCTCGAGCTTCTGTGAGGAAACAAAAAAATAACCACCTGCAAACACAAACACACATAGACCATGTCAATTGTGGGCCTTGAATTTAGGGCCTGTTTGCTGTCCTTGAACCTCTCTGTGCTCAAGGCTAGGGCTCTACCCCTTGAGCCACAGCACCACTTCAGGTTTTTTGAGTGGTTAATTGGAGATAAGAGTCTCACAAGGACTTTTCTGCCTGGGCTGGCTTTGAACCATGATCTTCAGATGTCAGCCTCCTGAGCAGCTAGGATTACAGGCATGAGCAACTTGTGCCTGGCTTAATTCTGGACTTTTAGAAGAGAGATTGTCAGAGACTGAGAAGGGGTGAAGGAAGAGGTGAAAGAGGTGGGAGACAAGGTAGAAGAAGAGTATGGGCATGATTAATACCTGATGTATGCAAGTACAGAAGTGTCACAGTGAGTTCCATTATACAGTTAATGTGTGCTAATAACTATAATAAAAATAAATATACTGGGCTTTTCAGATCTATGACCTAGTAACATTCTCCACTAGTATGAAGCTAGTTTGGTTGGTTTTCTGCACTTTATAATACAAAGTGTCTTATTTTTAGTAAACAGTCTTGAAAACTCACAATTACCACATGCTGTATAAACATAACCAGTATGGGACAAATCACCACTGTGTACTTCCTGAGTTGATGCACCAAAAAAACCCACCAAACTATTTCTCTGGTTACTGCCAAATATTTATAACCCAAATTTAATAATAAGGAAATGTCAGGTAAGAGCAAATTATGGGGTGGTCTAAATAATGCAGTGTGTTTAATATAACTGCACGATTATAAAAGACAAGAGCTGGGATCTGTCCTAGATTAAAAGAGATAAAAAATTATGACAAGTGAATGCAATCAGAGAATTGGAATTTTCTTTTGGTAAAAAGATATTTTGAGAAAACCGGTAAAATCTAAAGAAGATGTGAAGATTAGAAAGTAGCAGTGTATCAATGTTAATTCTCTTAGCTTGGTGATAATTTTGGATTGTGAAAGATCATAACTTTGCTTTTTAGAAAAGATATGCTGAAATATTTACAGATAAGAAACAAAATAGATCACAACAAAAGGATGCTTGAATACAGAGAGAAAATAATAAAGCAATGTGGTAACACATTCATACTAGAGAATCTGGAATGAATTTTTTGAAATATTCTTCAAGTTTTCTGTAAATTCTAGGTTACTACAAATAATGAAAAAAATATGTGAAGCATATGTGAAAAGAGTAAAGTAAAAAACAAACTCCTTACTTTAATATGCTGATATATGAGTCAAAGACTTACTGTATTAATATAAACTGAAAATTTTTTGTAATATTAAGTATTCACAGGAAGTCTAAAGAACTTGGAATTCAAAATAATATAAATGGATTATTACTATAAAACAATCAGTGGTGTTTAGGGAAGAAAAGTCCCTCAATACTTTTTGCTTCTGTTTTATAGAAGCCCTGTGTTTCTATTAGAAAGTCATCATTTTTCTGTAATTTCTTTCTTGTTCTCAAAATAAATCATTTTCAGAGGAATGTTTTTCTTTTGCGTGTTCATGATGATGATGAAGTTCTACTTCTGAAGCAAGAAAATCATTTGCCACTTCCCACTTCTTTTCCTGATTCACATACTGGGGAAGAGGGTAGATATTTTCACTTGCCTACATTTATGCTGGTCATGGGCTCATTT
Organism: Dipodomys ordii; assembly: GCF_000151885.1. Taxonomy (NCBI): domain Eukaryota; kingdom Metazoa; phylum Chordata; class Mammalia; order Rodentia; family Heteromyidae; genus Dipodomys; species Dipodomys ordii. The sequence goes on along the minus strand of NW_012267244.1, from coordinate 8,713,001 downwards.
CAGTTTTTACCAATTGGGGCCCATGTCAATATGCACAACTCCTACTGTAGTTCTTAGTGTTTCACAAGGTGTAAAATAATGGAGAGCTCCTGATTTTATATAATCCATTTTTCTACCCATAATGCTTAGTTCTATGAAGTCCTGAGGAGAGGAAGCTCTCTCATAGCATCAGAATACAATTGCCTCTGTCCAGTACCCTTCCATTTGGAAAACATACTCCAATATTTTAGATATAATGAACATCTTCCGCGTCATCTTTCCAAATGATGTCCACCTTCTTAATTGTTTTTGGGGAGGCATAATCTTAGGATGAGTATATAAAGAAGGGTAGTGTGAATTGTCCTCTGATTTTCTGTATGGGCAGTAGTGGGATGATTAGCAAAGGTGGGATATTGGCTGGTTTTTAATCAAATTTCATTGAGCATGTAGATAATAAAATTTCTTTCCAGACAATGGTAGTGGGAAGACTATCCAGTTTTCAGTGTTACAAAATTATTTTTGGTCTCCTTAATAACATTTTCATTGGAAAGTTGAAAAGGCTTCAAGCCAGATGCCATTTTAAAGTAAAATCTTGAATAACTTGGTTAAGGCAGATAACATGAAACAGACACAAATCAAAATTTGTTTTAGGCATATAAAAAAGCCAAAAGAAGTTGAGAAGTTCTGTTCATTTGCATTATGACATAATATAACAAGAGTATTTTAGAAAAAATGGTTAGTCTACTGAAGAACCAATTGAGAGCAAAATCTTTTTTTTTAACTTTCAATAACTGCATTTAATTAGTGTATGGTATAGCTACTAAAACTAAGAAGAAATATGTTTACCTTGATTGAAGTAATTTATTCCCTGAATAGTAATGGATTTAGTATGTTTACTCTTATTTCCTATACTACATGCACATCTCATTTTTAACTTTCTTGAAGTTTAATGTAACCTTAAACTTTTGATCAGTCTCATGTTCATTTAGTGAACATTTGTATACCTTTATGCACATTAGCAAATAACATACCTTTTGGTTAGAGACACAGGCTATATTTTACTGCCATACTGACTCACTTGATTTGGATACACGTGTGCAAAGTACACACCATACAAATGTTCGTAGGTTTTCTCATTACTGAAGATTTCAAGATTTCAAAGTCAAGAAGAAAAAAATATCTCCAGGATCATAAAATTAAAATCATATTAATTAAAAAAATGAAATGCTCAATTTGCAAGCTGTGCATACATTTATGTGACAGTATTAAGAAGAATGTGTTTGTAAAGTTAAACCTCTGCCAAAAAACAGAACAACAACAAAAAAAAAAACCTAGGAAATTTCTTAGGATTTTAGGAAAAGACATGTGCAACGAGGACTATTCAACTAACGGCATAGGAAAATGAAGACTTGCTTTCCGACAGGGCAAGGGAGCAAACCTAGGTGTAATGCATGTAACAAATCCAATCAGAGTAACTTGGTTTGATCATTCTCTAATTGAGGGTTATCACAGATAATCATACATTATAGATATTATAGAAAGTCAGGCTATGTTATGATAAATATGTAATATACTTAAAGCCCAATATTTCTTTTTGATATCTATTTAAAAACATAGGATGCATGTTTATATTAACTCCTGAGGTAAAAAATTATATTATTTCAAAACTTATGCATATTTTTCTAAATGAATATATATAAAAACATATTTCTTACTTTTAAAAAGATTAATACAATGAGTAAGGCTTTCAAAAGCAGTTATTTTTGTTATTTTAGTTAAATGTTACAAAATACAAAATATATTATGTTATATACTCACTGAATTGGCATTTGTTGGGTTTGGCCAGGGTCTACCGCCACCTGGACCCCTGTAAAACAATATAAATGACATTTTAATCTATGCCTTAAATGTTTCATAATAAGTTAATACTGATAACTCAGCTATTATTGACAATTCTAATTCAGCAATGGAATTACTATCTTAATAGTTTTTATTCTTTTTTAAATTTTATCTTATTGTAAAGCTGCTGTACAGAGGGGCTACAGTTACCTGAGTAAGGCAATGAGTACATTACTTGTGGATCAATGTTGTCCCTTCCCTTGTTGTCCCGCTATCCCTTCCTTCCCCCACCTCTTACACTCCTCCCCACCCCACGCCCAAAGTTGTAAAGTTCATTTCCAATTACTATCTTAATAGTTTTGATTCTTAAATGAAAAAAATTATATGTGATACTTTTATTCCCACATCAAACTACTTTTAGACAAGTTTTAAGTTTTAACTATGTTTATTTATTTTTAAAACAAAACACTGATCACTTATAACTATACGCATCTATGTGTATATGTCTGTTTGTATCCTGAATCACTATGCTACTTTTGGAGTCCAAAGCACTAACTATGAAACTAAAAAGGAACTATAATTTATGTCACAATATGAATCCCTTGTATCTAATTCAAAATGAAATTATTTGTAAACTATCAATATATATAAAATATAGCTCATATTAAGCTACAAACACAAATACACAAAAAAGTGCTTAAGGATATCTTCTTTTCAAAAACTCATAGTGTCATGTATGTTACTTCATATATAGCTATATACCAAATTATCTTTCAGTGCAACTAATGATTTATCTACTATTAAGTGAGGAAATAAATCCTTTTCTTATTTTCATAAATTTAGTTCAAGGCAATTCCTGGAAAATAAGGGTAATCTTTGCAAATATATATCATATTCCATAATTTTAGAGTAGAAGCTAATTTTTGCATTCAACATCTTATGAGAACATAAACCTTTTTAAACAAAATTAATGTCTACTTGAATGAAAAGGTCTCCAACACATTTTAGTACTTGATAAATACTTAATGAAGACTATTGCCAACTCCACTGTAACTGGGATTATTCAAAATGATTCTTTTCCTTCTAACTATTATGATAATAAAATAATGATTGCTGTGTGTGTGTGTGTGTGTGTGTGTGTGTGTGTGTGTGTGTGCTGGTACAGGGGCTTGAACTCAGGGCTTGTAAGCTGTCTCAGCTTTTTTGCTCAAGCTAGCATTCTACACTAGAGGTAAAGCACCACTACTGGTTTTTTGGTGGTTAACTGGAGATAAGAATCTTATTCCTATATTAAAATTGAGATCCTCAGATCTCAGTTTCCAGAATATCTAATTATAGTCTTAAGCCCCTAGCAAATGGCTAAGACAAGTTAAAAGTTTTTAATTGAAAACATTTTTAAAATTTTATCTTATAATGATGCTGTACAGGAGGTTACAGTTACATCAGTAAGTTAATGTGTGGGTTTCTTGTCAGCATTGTTACCCCTCCTTTGTTTTCTCTCCCTTACCTCCCTACCTCCCTGCTCCCCTCCCCCAAAGTTGTAAGGTTCATTTCTTAATTCTAGGGACATTAAATCGAATGTACTAATGTTAAAGAGACTAAGTTAGTATATTACTCATGATCTCTTAGAATATTTAAAACTGCTTTTAGTTTTATTTTGAGATTCCCTAGGGATGTGAGCAGCAGAAAAGGAAATGGATTTTTCCCATAGGAAATGCACACTATTAGGAATGCCCACATACAATTATTTTTCCCAGTGTGACTTGATGAATAAAAGGGAAAATTAAAATTGGTCAAAATCTTATGCGTAGGGAGAAGTTAAGGGACATTTAAATTGTTGCCACTCTAAGAGGATGATGATAATAATGATTCGCAATTAATTACTGACACACTTTAATTTACCTAGAGGATTCAATGTCCTACTGACAAAAAAACATGAGAAGTATAGGACGTATGCTGATCAGTAAAATATTTGGGTAGCAAAACATAGCTGCATGATTTGTTTGCTGTTACATAAAACACAGTAAAGAAACAGGGAAGGCCAGGAGCCGGTAGCTTATGCCTGTAATCCTAGCTTTTCAGGAGGCTGAGATCTGAGGATTATAGTTCAAAGCTAGCCTGAGCAGCAAAGTCTTCCAGGCTCTTATCTCCACAACAACCAGAAAACCGGAAGTGGCACTGTGAGCTGAGGGGCAGTGTCCAGGCCCAGAGTTCAACCCTACGACCACTACCACCACCACCAAAAACCCAAAAAACAAAAACAAAAAACAAGAAATGGGGAAATGTTTATTTTAAGATTATATAAAAACTACATCCACATCATGACAAAGATGTGTGGACAATGATAATATGATATATGTTTAATGTTTTCATATTAAAATATTTAAATAATTTAAGTATCCTAAAAATACAATGACTAAATAAGTATAGTATGAATAAGATATACTAAATATTGTTACTTTAAAATTTGCTAATGTTAACTCCTCATACTAAATTAAATGCCAAAAAATAAGCAAAAAAAAGCACTTTAACTAAAGAATATAGGCTAAAATGTTACATTGATTACAAATAATATACAATATCTTTAATACATTGCATTGAAACTACTTGCTCTGTTCTAGCAAATTATATTTCATATTAAACTTCACTTTTACATTATATGATGATATATTAATAATTAATATGAAAACACTTTAATTTTCATAGTGTTGAATAAATTGGGAGTTGTATAACTAACTCTAATCAACCAAGTAAATAACAATCATCAATCTTTTGAGAACCATCAGCATAATCAAGAAACTACTAAATATAACACAAATATCATTTTTATTGAAACATTTGACCTAACTATAGTTTGAAGTAGAACACAGCAAGATTCATTTCCAAACATGGTTTTTTTTTGTCTTTTTTTGTTGGTTGTGGGCTTGAACTCTGGGTCTGGGGGCTGTCCCTGAGCTCTTCAACCCAAGGCTAGCATTCTTACCACTTGAACCACAGTGCCACTTCCTCATTTCCAAACAAAAATAAAAAATAAAATTTAAAAGAAGTTTATGTTTTTTTGAAAACACATCATCACCACAAAGGAGAGAATTCCTCTTGTGTAAATCACACTTATTTTAGGAACTACATTAAGTAAATAATTTTGCAGAACATGATAAACAGCAAGCAAATCTTTTAAGTATTTTCCTCCTCTAATTTCTATAAAATGGGTAGAAAATACATTAAATTATTGAAATGTAAATACTACATTAAAATCCATTTTCTTTGTAGATAGATGATCAGTGTGTAGTGGGGGGGAGGGAGGTTCCTGGGGTTTGTACTCACAGCCTAGGCACTGTCCCTGAATTAATATGCTCAGGGCTAGCACTCTACCACTTGAGCTACAGCTCACTTCTGGCTTTTTTGGGTGGCTAATTGGATATAAGAATCTCACAGACTTTGCTGTCCGGGATGAACCTCATTCCTCAGATCTCAGTCTTCTGAGTAGCTAGAATTGCAGGTTTGAGTCCCTGGTGCTAGGTTCAAAAAAAATTTTTTTTGGTCGGTTGTGGGGCTTGAACTCTGGGCCTGGGTGCTGTCCCTCAGCTCTTCAGCTCAAGGCTAGCGCTCTACACTTCAGCCACAGCACCATTTCCGGTTCAATTATCTTTTTAGCCATAAAGTTAATCAAGTTTTGATACAAATGGTTTATTCTGCAATAAAGGGATCCAGTTGCCAGTTAGAATGCAGTATTTAATTACTGTGGCCAAAGTTGGGATATTTACCTTGTCATTACTAAAGGAAAAAAAATCCAGACATAATATTCTGCAAACCCATTTTGCCTATCACCACCACATATTTTAATTACATAATTTAATGACACAGTTTAAGGTAATACCACTCTGATGTCTTTCTTTCAATTTTTAAGTAGCTTGTATTTTAAAAAAGAAAGAAAATCAAGCCACAAATATTAATGAGAAATACTTTTTTTGCCAATAGACACTTAAAAAAAACTCATTTATGATACGAAATTTCAACTAAACTTATTCAACTAAAGACAATGGAGATAAAATGTTTTTTTATGTTTCTTTAGATTGTTTTTTTTGTGTGTGTTCCAATGTCAACACAATAATCATCCTCTCTGGCTGTAGCTTCCACACTTAAAAAGTTTCCCTGAGATAGAAAAACATTAACAGAAAAAAAAAATTCTCTGAAGTAATCCTACCTTATAGAAAATGGTCTCAAAGTAAAATAAAATAGTAGCAAATGATGGAAATTAAAGTTTATAAGACTTAAAAGTTCATTTAAACCAGATATATATTAATAGTAAAGCACTATATGATATAAAATATTTAAAAGTAATTGGAACATTTAAGAAACAGAAACATCTACAGATATAATCACAGTAAAAATTTCAGTTGCATTTTTAATCTCCATAATGAATTGGGTATACTCATGAAAACGTGAGAAATGAACTAGATAATTTTAACCAACTATTTGAGGTTCTCAATGGTCACCTGAAACTTTTTTCCCTCTACACCAGCAAAACCAGGTTGAATTGGGTGGGGAACATTCTGTTCATGGGCAGTCGAAGGCCTGTGAAATCATGTGACCTGGCAATTGCAGGCAGCATTAAAATTCAATAAAGAGGAGGTTTTTTGTTTTTTTCTCTTAGTAACATAACTATCAATACCAGCTAACATCTCCCAAGAAGGCTCTTGGCAGATCAGAAGGTTCTCTACTCCTGAAAGTCATATAGCCAATTAGAATGTATAATAATGTACAAAAAACGATACTTATCTACGTTCTCTTTTTTTTTTTGCAGTCGTAGCACCTGAACTCTGGGCCTGGGCACTGTCCCTCAGCAATTCAACTCAAGGCTAATGCTCTACCACTTGAGCCACAGTGCCACTTCTGATTTTTTCTGCTTATGTGGTGCTGAGGAATCAAACGCAGTATCTCATGCATGCAAGGCAAGCGCTCTACCACTGAGCCACCTTCCCAGCCCCTTTAGATACATTCTTAATATTTAATGACATCTCTGGGTCATTTTAAAATTTTTAAATATATTCAAATTTATTACATTGCAAAGGGGGAAGCTAAGCAGGTAACCTTGATATGCATATCCATACTATTGGTAAAAGTTCCAGTATGGATATAAGAACAAAATATTATCCATTCCTTTATGTAGAAACCATTAGTAAAAGGCTAATAAGCCTTTGAGGAATTCAAGAAGAATCAGAGTTAATGTTTACCCATATTTATTTTAAAAGTGAAATGATATGATAGAAAAATTTGACCTACTTAACCCTGGCTCTCTTAATTTTGAGTCTGTCTGGTACCTATCTATTAATCTATTTTCAGTTTTTTTTTAAAAAGTGCATCCTATAGTTTCATTTCATTTTTCGACACAGCGTCTTGTACTTCTCATTGCAATGGGTTAACCTGTATCCCTATTTAAACAATTTGTTTTTTCCCTTCCCCTCCCCAAATTATACCAACATCAAATACAGTGAAAACAGGGGTTATACCATGGGGTTGGGACATACAAAGCAACAAAAAAATCACGTGGTACCTTATAAATATGTCAGAAACAATAGCAAGCAAGAAAAAACCACTAGTGTGCTTATCTTGGGGCTTCATTTACAATTTAGGCGGGGGTGGGGTAAAGGAGGGAGTGTAGTTGTGGAGAAGGGAGGGAGGGGATGGTAGGGGAAAAACAAAGGAGGAAGCAACAATGCTTGATAAAAAATGTACTTATTACCTTGCTCATGTAATTGTACAGTATTTTCACAATAAAAAGTTATTTAAAAAATAAAATAGTTTCAGAAACTCTAAAATAATCCCTACATACATCAAAAGAGCTTATGGCACAGTAGATCTTAAATGCCATCAAATGCTACTTGAGTTGTTTCATTTAATATGTAAGGAATTAAGACATCAGTTGATGCAAAGTATTTTTTATGATATATCTACAAACTTACACAAACAATTTATTTTTGTTAAGTTTTCTTTAGGACACATCATAGAATTGGTCCTCTGGTGAATTAATGAAAGTTACTAACAAACACCAGTGTATATTGCCTTTGACATCAGGTTGGAGAATAAAAAAATGAATATAAATTCTGTGACAAACTGCATTACATTGGCTGATAAAAATGAAGTACTAAGTATGAGTTAGATTTTTTTATCCCCTAGTGAAAACCAACAAACCCCTCTTATTCCTTACCTAAGTGCATCTTGAATTTTTATAAAGAAAGTTCATCTTATGATATAGAAAGTTCCTTAAAAGAGAAGATACTACTAAAGAGAATTCTTTCTTTGTTTTTAAGTGGTCCCAATAAAGCAAAATGAATCACTGTGTATCTGTTAAAATAAGGCCAAAGAATTCCAATTATCTACTTCTGCAGAATTAGGACATGGTACTTGTGCCAGCATCTCTTTATACTTTCCTATAGATTCTATAGGAAGGCTATGCAGTTATTAAGAAGAAACATGCTAATCATTGTTATTTATGACATCTGAAAATGGAAAAAAAATTACCATTTGCAGGGTTAGAAAGAAAACATGTAATTATATAATGAAAAGGAAGCAAGCATTTCAGCTCATGTTTAGCTCATTTTAATACTTTACAGGAATTGAGGTGTTTAAACTGTTTTGCAATCAGTATCTTTTTAGAAGACAGAAAACAAAACACGTTACTAAACATAATAATATAGCATTTGGCTTACATGTTCATTCCAGGCATTCCAGGGCCACCTAAAGCATTCAGTGGGGGTCTCATTGCACCTCCATAGTTCTGTAATGATAACCAAGGGTCAGACTACCACAAAACAAAAAAACAAAACCAAAGAGGAGGGGGGAAAGAAAGGAGAGCAGGTTAATGATTTCCCTACATAACTCCTGATTGGATAAGGCCTGTGTAATTCATTCTCTGAAGAGTCCACTCTTGTATTTTTTTGCGTCTACTTTTAACAATTATTTTGGTCTGTGTCTTAAAAACTACATGCATATGGAATACCATCAGAGCATGTTAAATCATTAAGAATGGTTGGAATGTAATAATCAGCATTATTTTATTAATTTCAAAATATCTGGATACTAGTAAACTTTTTCAAATAAAACATTTCATAAATCCACAATTCTATTTTTAGAAAAATATACTTGTTCCACTAGTTTGAAATTGTCATACTGAGAACAGTTACATAAAATCTGAAAAAAATGGTAAAAGCAACTTAAGGAAATTTACTATAAACTATTGATCATAATATAACATATCTAACATGGAAATGTACTAATATATACAAATATACAAAATACATGGAAAATAAAGTATATTCAAAAATGCATGCACAAATTACACAATCCAATAAAACTAGTTAATATTGACCATCTGACTTTGAAGGTAAAAATCATTTAATGTTGTATATGGATATTATATTAGCTTACTTGTGTTAATGGCCAAAAGTTACTATTATCATGTAAATTTATTTTAACATTTATAAGGGACATTCACACTACTATACTACTAATAGTAATAATTTCATGAATGATACAATTTCTCCTATTCTTCTAAGCATTTTCCTTGATTTTTCTTTTTATTTTGTTTGTTAACTCTTTAAGTATTGCTTTCCCCAAGTTCTAGTTAGAATATTCTTTTCTCAATACACATTTATGGGTAATCTTATCTATTACAATTTTCAAACTATTTATGCCTTAGGAAGTCCAAATATTTATATTTTATCATGCTATCTTGCCCAGTTCCTAGGTAGCTCATGTTGAATTTCACAAGAGTTGTTCCCATCATGTGCAACATAACCAAAAGAAACTCATTATTATCTTCTTAGGATTGAGTTTATTGTTGCTCTTATTTTGACTTGTTGAAAAGATAGGTACTAAGCCTTTCACCTGGCTAGGCAAGTATTCTACCACTTGACCTACACCCATAGCACTTTTGATTTTACTTTGTTTTTGAGACAGCCCCATTAATTTTTCCCAGGGTGACCTTGAGATCTTCCTTGCCTTCTTCTATTTCATGGCTGGGATTTTGAGGTCTATCACCATGGCCAAGATGACTGAGTGCTATGTGTCGCTTCCCTCAGTCAGTTCTGTGGTACCACTTGTCACTGAACTGTCCACAGCAAAAATTATTTAGGGTTCCTTGACATCTTTTATTTCCCATATTTAACCAGAAAAAACGACTATTGACTTGTCTGTGAAATGGTTTTTAAAATAGTAATCTCGTTCCTGTCTCGAATCTTGGTTATGTGCTGAAGCATCTGTACTATCTTCACAGGCCTCCTTTACTCTCTACCTGTCCCAAGCTATTTCCATACTGCTGTCTCAGTTAAGTCACTTGAAATCTCTGGAGACCACAGAGCTCAGCCACAGTCTGTTTTCTCCTCTGTTACCTATAATTTTCACTTTTCTTTTCTACATCCAATCATATTTCCAGCCTAATGTATTTTCCAAGTTCACAAACATATAATACAGTTTATTACTCATTTTAACTCATCTTTCTGGCACTTTTTTTTGGTAGTATTACAATGGCAAGGAAATGAATCAACTAGTGAAAGATCTGTTAGCTTTAGAGATAAATAAATGAAACAGCCTAGTTACATGGTATGTTCACTGCTTATTTACTTTTACTTTAAGTGGATCTTTTTTGAATCTCTTAATTTGTGAGTTATGGGATGATAGAATGGTTTTTGAGCCATGGGTTAAATGATTAGCATGGTGATAGTAATTAGCAAAGGGGTTATGAGAAAACGTAAAAAGAGAGATGAAATATAAGTGGTAAAGTAAGCTAGAAATGCTCCATAAGAAAACTCTCCTTCTTCTTTAGTCTAAAAAGAAAGTATTAATTTTCCATGTAGCTCTGGATATTGAATTATCTTGGTTTGAATCCCTACTACTATGGCCCAATAACACAGGGTCTCATTATGTTTTCTGGCTGGCCTCAAACTTGTGATCATCAGCCTTAACCTTCAGAGTGCTGGGACTACAGGTGTGTGCTATGACATGTGGCTGCTTCTTCATGTGTGATGTTGGACCAATGATTCTCCAATTTCTATATTCTTTATTTGCAAACTGACAATATTGTCATCCTTGTAGACATGTTGGAGGATAAAAGGAAAGACCAAGTACTAATCACAGTGCTTCTTGAACAAAAATCATGGCACTTGAATGAGTACACTTTTCCTTAGCCTCCCATTTGTTCTCAACTCTGATAAAATTACTTGCCTGTTTATGTGACGAGTTCCTGAGTTATTAGTAATGATGGAAGTATGCTTGTTTTCTAGGCATTTTCTATTATGTAATATTTTTCTAGCTGTATCTTTATCTCCTGCTAAACAGTAGTACCTTGAAGGCAGAGTATATTTTATTCATCTTTGGTACTTGATGTTGTTCAAGTATTGTGTTTGAAATATAGTAGGTCTTTAATAACTATTGGGCTTATTAAACTGAATTATCACACAAAATCAATAAGTAATTATTCAATATAGTACATAGTTGAGAGATTTATGAAAAAATTCCTTTTCTGATTAATCTAATGCAAAAAGAAACCAAGAAGTAAAGATAGAATAACAACAGGCTTTCCAAGTGATATCAACAAAGGCAGAATGGGAAGAGCTAATTTAGAATCGCTGAATTTTAAAGCTGATGGCAACTATACAATTCCATCTGTTCTAATCTCTCTTCCAATGCAATGTTCCTTATAAAATGGCTGTTCATACTCTGCTTGGAAACTTTATAAAGTCTTTCCTTGATTGGACAGTTTAATTTCTAGGAAGTTTTCCCCTGTACTGGGCTGAATTCTACCACTTATATTAGATTTGGAAGGATGGAATCAGTTTTCTCTCTGTGTGAGAGCACATCATATATTCATCTCACCATTTCTGCAGCCCAAGTATCTGATTTGGAAATCTTACTTGCATATAACTTAATTATCCTCCACAATTCTGGGGGAACTGGAAATAGTAGGGTAGTTAGAATGAATTTTTTGGTTATCATTTAGTACTTTCTGAACTTAAAGATGCAGGTCAACTTCTTGCTTGAGACAAGTAAAAGATAACTTCAAATAGAGTATCAGGAGGGATATTTTCTTGATTTAACAGATAAAGTTGTATTTGTATTGAAAGGACACTAATATAAATTTTTAAAAATCACATACTGTTACTATACTTAGATTTAAAATAGATTAAGATGGAGCCAATATATCTAAATTGTAGGCAAACTTTTATTTCTTCATCTGCACAATTTTAACTGGTAACTACGTGGTTATACAAACCATAATTATTCAAGAATCATGAGACTATGCATACTTCTTTTAAAGCCTCAGTTGTTCTAATATATAACTACTGTACCCCTTTACCGTGTTTATCTTAAGTTTAAGAAAATGAAGCAATGTTTATGAAAAGCAAGTATGTGTAATGTATTTGTTCATAAAGGAAAATACAATGTTTCAGACTGTTTTTTACAATATAACTAATAAGAAGAAGAAAAGGGAGATGCAGGCTGTTTTTGTGTGGCATCTATGTAGTTAAATGCTTGTTCTGAGACGTGTTTTCCAATATCAAGAAATATAGCTAACTTTTATCATAAATAGCACAGTTTATAATGTATATATTTTAGAAGACAACTGATGCCAAATAAATTTATCATATGACTTCTCTTGTTCCATGGGATTTTAGTAGTAATTTTTCCTACTGCACCATTCATATGAATATGATTCTGATTTCATTGAAATGTTTAAGTTCCCTACCCATCCTTTTATTTGTTGCTATGATTTTATAAGGTTATGATAGGTATTTATTGTTTGTGAGGTAAGTTATTACCAAGGCACTTTCTCTCATATTATATAGAAATAGATAGCAAAGGCATCTTAATCTAAACAGAAGAAATAAACTAGTATCTTTAATTTTGAAAATCAAAGATTTTTGAAAAAAGTGTAACATAGTTTCTCAAAGTCATCAATAAATTGTTCAACAGAAATATGTTTTAATCTGTTGTAACTTATTTGTAACATAAAGATATAGTTATTTATCTATTTATAAAACATAGTAATGAGAATGTTTTTAACTTTTTGCGTTTTCAAATGAGAGCTGAAAGTTCAAATAGCTTATGCAATCACTATATACTTATTTGAATACAGCAATACTGACTCTTTAATCTCCTTTTTAAAAGTAATAAAAGCTAATATTAGTCTGGTAGGTTGTGAACATTTATAATTACAACACTTGAGGGGCAGGAATAAGGCAGGGATTGGGGAGAGAGGTAGAAGTATTGTGAGTTCAATGCCAGCCTGGGGTATGTAGTAAAACCTTGTCTCCAAAACAGAACAACAAAAACAACCCTTATCCCAACAATAATAGTCTTGGAGTGCCAAGAACTTAGAGAGTAGCTAGTTGAAAAATAACTGAACAATGGTAATTAAACTATAGGCATGAAGGTTTTGATGCATATTTATAATGAATCACTTAAACTTTTGGGAAAACATTCTTTAACTTCTAAACACACAACTTGGTTGTTCTAGTTTACAAAGACTAAAAGTTCATTTAGTCATTTAGTCAATAGCCCATACATCTTATAAATTCTAACTACTATTAATATCCGTTAGAAGCCGTTTCTAATCTGGGTAGAAAGAGGAAAAATAATTTAAATATCTAAACAAGAGTTTTATATGATCATAAGAAACTATATTTGAAAAAACTGATCCTAAGCAAAATAACTGGGGGTAAGGAGGGTGGGAGGTGCTGACCTCTATGTTTACATAGTGAATTTCTTTTTTTTTTGTTGTTGTTGGTCATGGGGCCTGAGCTCTGGGCCTGGGCACTGTCCCTGAGCTCTTCAGCTCAAGGCTAGCGCTCTACCACTTGCGCCACAGCATCACTTCCGGCTTTTTCTAATTATGTGGTGCTGAGTAATTGAAAACAGGGCCTCATGCATGCTAGGCAAGCACTCTACCACTGTATCCGCTGAGCCACCTTCCCAGCCCAACTTCATGACTTTTTTAATGGAAAATGAGAAACTTAGGTTATATAAGCTTCGTGTTTAATATAGTTTATATTATTGTATGTTGACTAGAAACTTCTTGGTCTAAATTATCTTAGTACTGCATTCTTAAGTCTTTGATTCCCCATGTGGGGTCAATAAAATATTAGTTTAAAATATATACATGAAATAAGTTACTAAACAATCATGGGCAATGCTTTTAAATGGCAGCATAAATTCTGCTAAATTCTAGTCTATGAATTAAAATTTTTAAAATTATTTTTGGACAAGTTTTCTTTAAAAACATCATAAAATTAATTTCTATTTCAAGCCATTTTTTCTAGAGAAACAAAATGACATTTTAGCTAAAATAAATGATATTCATGAAAAAGATGCTTGAAAGTTGACCAAACCTTAGAACATGCTCAATCTCAGTGTATTGTTTTGGGGAATTTTGATAGAGAAACTATATAACATCTGATACATACCAATAGTATTGTCCTTGTTCAGTAAGACAAACAAATATTTCTGAATGCTTTTCTATTGCTTTACAATTCTATACAAATAGTTCTATATAACAAATTTCTGATGACATTCTTTAAAAGATTTATAGAAATATATTTAATGTTTATTGTATTTAGTATTTTCAATTGAATAGGTTTTATTAACTATATTTCCTCCCCATCCTCCTGGTAGTTCTGGGTTTAAATGCAGGACCTACAGTGCTTGCTAGACAGGTGCTCTATTGTTTGTACCTCTAGCCCCTTGTTATTTTTTAGATAGAATTTCACTTTATTTCTCCAGCTGGACTGGACCATGATCTTCCCATTTATGCTTCTCAAATAGAGCAACAGGCACCTGCCACCATGCCCAGATTTCTTCTTCTAAAATGAGGTCTCATGAACCCTTTGCTTGGGAGGATTCAATCTATGACCTTCCTGATCTCAGTCTCCCAAGTAGCTAGGATTTTGGGTCTAAGTCACCAAATGGCTAAAATATTTCCTTAAAAGAGTAATGATTCTCTTTTTATATTTACTATAATGTATTTCTGCAATGTATTGGAGAAATATACTGCATAGAAATTAGGAAGTATAGGTTATTGTTATACCAGTCTACAAATATCATATATCATATCCTCAAGAGCCTACCAACTATGAATATCAACAAGACTTAAGGTGGTGAGGATTGAAGCCAGGATGTATGCTAAACATGTACTCTCCTACTAAGTTAAAATCTTCAGACACAATGTGTAACAAGACTTTAAGGCATATGTTAAAAATGAACAAACACTATGGCCTACTTATATAAGATGAAAGCAAAATGCTTAGCATCCAGCTTCTGTACCTATCATTACCTGTGGTCCTAAGGGCACCATTCCTCTTGGAGGAGTCATTCTCTGCATTGGGCCACCCATATTTGGATGTCCTGAAAGAAAGTTAGAAGGTATTAGTAGTGTAATGATCATGAACACTAAATTAGAGACTAGCTTACTCCCTTGGTAGTATAATAACATCTTATAGAACAAGTGTCTGAGTGATTGGTTTCTTCATAACTTGTCTTTTATGGCCATTTTTCTCCTTCTGGCCATCATCTACCCACACTATATTTATATATTTCTTTCTTCTCTTTGTTAAAATATTTTTCTCACATTTGCTCATTTTTCTAGAATAGTAAAATAGAGCTTTAGAGATGTGTACTACTACTATGTATCTCTGGGAAGGACTTGATTAAGCTAACGAAGTCACTCGTTTCCTTATCCGTCTCCTGTGTACTATCATATCTTCAAAAGGCAGAGAAAATAATAAAAAATGTAACTTTTCCTGATGGTTACAAATTATACAAAAAATGCTAGATATTACTAACATATGGAATGCTGATACCTATGTATTTTTAAAATACTTTAACTACCCTAACATTCATAATTAAGAGTTATATATAATTTAGTCATGTTGTCTGCAAAAATAAAACTGATTATTATGGTACATATGTACAAACAAAAACTTTTGTTGAAGCATTGAAAATTTCCTTTTTGGTCTGTACATCAACCTTAGTTCCCAGGGTCCACCCTGGGAAGGCCAGGCAGACTCCTCCCTCCTCTCGGCTAAGTCTCTGCCTAGTACCTGTGCACCTAGGTAATTGGTACACCTGGACAGTCACTTCCCCTTCCTCTTAGGTCACATCCTAGGCTGCTGCCCCCCAGTTACACTTCCCATCCGATTGGAGGAGGGTCCTAGGCTCTGAGGCCAGTCATATCCACATCTGGTGTGGCCACACCACAGAAGGCTGTGCCTTCTCCCTGCCCCTTCCCTACTTAAACCCAGGCCAGACCTGGCCAGCCCCCTTTCAGCCATGTGGTCTCCACCATGCAGCAGTTCAGTAAAACAATGAACTTCTCTTCCTGCCTGAAAATCGTGTGGTGTTCTCTTTATTGGCTACCTAATTAAACCTAGCATATTTAATGTACCTTACACTTCTATTTCGGGTGGTTACCTTGTTGTCGTGTTGGGTCCATTCCACTGGGGAGTAATGGCTGACTTCCTGGGACACCTCCAAGTGCCTAGCAATTTGGTAAAACAAGATAGGAAGCAATATTGTAAATATGTATGCAATGATGTTTAAATACTTCCCTTTAAAATTTCTGTAACTACACAGTGCATTCAGTACTCAAGATTTTTATGTTTATTCTCAGTAATAAATATTATAGTTCTACATAGTGCGAGTTCTTGACTTTAGAAAGGTTTTATTTTGACCAATTTTGGGTCAAAAAAGGTAAAGAAGATGAGGAAACAAAAGTCTAAGCAAAAACCATTCTATTTCTTTCTGAAAAGTATAATGCTTTTTCTGAAATTTAACTTGCAAAAGGTTCCTGAAATGACTAATTGTATTTCTTAAAATTAAACTTTTTTTAACAGAATAGTTTACCCATTTATCATTAGAATAATAGCAGGGATAAAATGGCAAGGGACCAATGAATACTTTTTTCCCCCTGCAGTCATATTTTCCCTAAGAAACTCTAAAAAAATTCAATTAAGTTTGAACAATTGTTGTTCGTAAAAAAGTGAGCTAAAAGTGCAAAAAATACAATTTAATAAGGTTTGTTTTATACTGACTCACATTTTATATAATTGTCTGAGCAGCACTCAGAGGTGAATTAAGCTATATGTGATTTAAAGCTGTGGATACCAGGAGTGTTTGAACACATGCATACAGAATCCTTCAAATATTTCAAAAGAAATTTCACATCAATGCGTGTATATAACCAAAGCAGTTCTTTAAATTATTATCACTTGAAATCAGTAGAGAGCTTCAATTTCTCAAGTATTCTTTCTTGTAATTCCACGAATGTTTTGCTTGCAAGCACAACCAATGCATATTTACAGAGTCCCTGCTTCATGAAATGTTTCCTGATTGCTTTTCCAGCCTAATTTCTTGCCACTGCCATACACATATTCTAATTTCAACTTCTATGGTTTTTTTCTATTTATACATTCAATTAATGACATCTAAATTCAACCTGTTAAAAAAAACTGGAAATAAGCCAGGCACTAGTGGCTTACACATGTAATCTAAGCTAGTTAGGAGGCTGAGATCTGAGGATCAAGGTTCAAAGCCAGCCTGGGAAGAAAAGTCCATAAGACACTTATCTCCAATTAGCCACCAAAAAAAGCTAAAAGAGTTGTGCTCAAGTGGTAGAGTGCCAGTCTTAAGAGGAAAATGCAATGAGTAAGCAAGATGCTCTGAGTTCCAGTACCAGCATTCATGTATACACATACAGACATACACAAAAACATTATATACAAAATATCACTTCTTTCAGTCAGTTCACTGTTCTTTGGTTATTGCTGGTACCTTTTAAATCTCAATTTAGCGTACCTTTTTCTAACAATTTTTTTTTTTTTTTGTTCCAGTCGTGGGGCCTGAACTCTGGGGCCTGAACTCTGGGCCTGGGCGCTGTCCCTCAGCTCTTTAGCTCAAGGCTAGAGCTCTACCACTTGAGCCACAGCTCCACTTCCGGCTTTTTTCTTTTTGCTTATGTGGTGCTGAGGAATCGAACCCAGGGCCTC
>NW_012267244.1:8646756-8686461 GCF_000151885.1 Dipodomys ordii | reverse complement strand
AAGGCTAGCGCTCTACCACTTGAGCCACAGCGCCACTTCCGGCTTTTTTCTTTTTTCTTATGTGGTGCTGAGGAATCGAACCCAGGGCCTCATGCATGTAAGGCAAGCGCACGACCATTGAGCCACCTTCCCAGCCCCTTGGCAGATATTTTTGAGGATCTGAATACTACTGTCAGAGGTAGAATGCTTTTAGAACAGCAAATTCCCATTTTCTGTTATCAATTCATGTATCTATTTGCATTGTTTGAGGAATGGTAAGTAAGGTATGGATTTTTCAAAATCCCAAAATAAGTCAATGATTTATTGTTGGCATCATTCATCGACAATTTCTGAGTTTCAGGCTATTTTTATTCCTCCTCATAGTGTAGAATAAATGCTGTGAGTTTTTGCAACTAGGTATTTTATCTATGAGAAGGGGAAAGAGCTGCTCTACTTCAGGTAACAGATGCTTCAACAACACAGAGCTTTCAAAGAGCTGAACCAATTTCAATGTAAATTTGTATGATTAGGTCATTCTGTGGACTTTGTTTCTATACTTCGTGCTTCTTTGTATATATTAACTCTTTGTTGCAGTTTACTTTTTGTTGTTGTTGTTGGTCTTGAGGCCTGAACTTTGGGCCTGGGCACTGTCCTTCAGCTCTTTAGCTCAAGGCAAGCATTCTACCACTTGAGCCACAGCACCACTTCTGGCTTTTTCTGCTTATGTGGTAGTGAGGAATTGAACCCAGGGCCTCATGCATGCAAGGCAAGCGCTCTACCACTGAGCCACCTTCCCAGCCCCTGTATTTTACTTTTTGTGACTTAACTTTCCTTTCATCATTTTAGGAGCAATTTATTACTATCTGTTTCCATTTTTTCTATGTATTTTTCTATATATTGCTCTTTTTATATTTCTAATATATTCTTTTCTATATAGTTTCAACACATTGATAAGTGAGATTTCTAAAATTCAGTCTTATAAATGAACAAATAGCATAAGCCATTACAGATTTAGTCTAGAGACGTAAAAATCATTTCAGCAAAGTTTAAACTAAAATCTATAGTCTAATGAGCAGTAATTTTAAATTGTGAAGCATCTGTTTACTAACAGAATAACTTTCACATATTCAAATGCCTAGCCTATAGCACCGAAGAATTTATTTAATTGTCTAATTTCTTAGGTACAATCTATAATAAGGAAAAGTTTTAGTAGATTAAATTAAAACTCAACTTAAAAGTTTTTTTCTTATTTTTATATTCATTCAAATTAATTAACAAAGTTAGGACAACTCCATTTAATGACTGCACAATAAAACTGAAGAATCAGATTTGTGCTTAAAAAGTTATGCTCTTGAAAATTTTCTTAAAATACTATTATTTATATTACCAGTACAATTATTTTTTAAAATAGCATAAATATAAATTGTGTAAGTTCAACTAATATTTATATGAATTAGCAAAGTTTGTGTGTGTGTGTATGTGTGTGTATATCTGTCTGTCTACCTGTCTGTCTGTCTGTCTGTCTTGGGGGCACTGGACTTGACAAACATAGCTATGCTTTAAAATACATTTTAATTGTATCTTTAGAAACTCCAATGAAAATAGATATGTGGTTTAAAAAATCTTCAAATAAATTAAGTTTATAGATTCAAATTGATACCACTGACTATTCTTAAAAGTATGTCTTATATTCTCTAAAGATAAAATATCTAGTACAGTATTTTATACATGAGAGAAATGTCAAGAATATCAAATGAACACAACTCCATAATTTTATCATATTTTCAGCATATATCACATCATTATTATAGAACTAATTGTACAGTTAAAAATATGTGAAAAATATAACAAGAATTTCACATTTTTCTAATTCAGATTTTCTGGAAACTTTTATATCTATAATATACCAAAAGTTAGGGATGGGGTATTTGAAACATCTTAAAGACACTAATAAGATAAACATATTTTTATCTTTTATAAGGAAAAATTTAAACACTCAGACATCTATAAAAGTAGATTTGACTGTCAACAGACAAAGGTTCACCCACAGAGTAAATTCCCATATGGTGGCATAAGTGGCATCTGTGTACTTTTCTGACTTATTTCATGCCATGTACCCCTGGCCCAATGTACTGCTTACAGATTGAGTCTGTGGGAGAAAAATGTCCCAGCTGCTAACTTGAGACCTGCCAAGCACTGAAATCACTGGACAACCCAGTGCTGCTTCCTGCTTGAATATATCCCTAAGGGTGGATCCTGGGTGTTGGTACTCCCTGATGTGCACTTAAAGCAGGGAAAGTCAGCAAATTAGGACACTTCAAAGACACAGTGTAATTTCAATATGAGTTTGGAGCAGAGGAATAGAATTCTGTTGCTATTAAGTTAATTAGTTACTGCAACTTTCTTGTTCCATTTTCGGTAGCGAAAAATTTAGATGTGCAAAGAGGTTAAGAATAACAAGGAGAAATTATTCTGATCTTACTTTATGTATTAAATACCATTGATGTATGCAAACAACAGAATTAGAGAAAATGTTAAGATAATTTCCTTCTTATATTCTATATCGATGAGATTTAGATTTCTTAGTGCATTATATACATATATATACATATTGGCTACACCCTAAAACTGAACTGTAAACTCATTGCAAGTAAAAATTATGCTTTATTCTCTTTAGTAAATAAGTGTTTATTGTATGGATTTTAAAACCTACTTGAAAATAGAACATTTTCAAGCTTAAATCCTTAAGAAAAAAGAGATTAGGAGATTTATTGTTAAATATTTACTGATAGGTTTAATCCCAAGAAACAGCTAGTTATTTGTTTGAGATGCCATTACAACTAGGCAAAATTGTATGAATATTAAATCATGATATTGAGGCTATATTATACTAAACCAAAATATGTTCCTAAGAAATGTTCACAGTACTGCAATCTTTTGATTGAGAGGACAATCAACATTTACCAAAATTATACAAACCTTTAAAATTAAGTTCACAGTATGAGATAGACTTCAATGGTGAGTGAACTTTTTCTCTCTGAACAATCCAGATAGTTTTAGGGTTGCAAGCCACATATCGTTCTTGACCTGACTACTCAAATCTGTATTGTAGTATAAAAGTAGTAACAGACAATAATTAAATGGATCTACGTGGCTGTGTTCCCAACAAAACTATTCATAGAAATAGCCAGTCCTTAAATTAGATAATATATTACTGGAAGTAGCATTAAGTGAACTGGAGAAGGGATATTCTTATATTTTTATAGAAAGAGAAGTACTTGTGATGTTTTTTTTGTTGATTAAAAGAAAAACAAAAACAAAAACGTAAGTAGTACACAAATCTTACCTGATTAGGTATCCTCAGTGGGGGCCGTGGACCTCCAGGGTAACGAGGTGACATAAAAGGCTATTGAAGTAAAAAAGATAAACAAAACAAAAACAGCATGATGTAAAATGCATATCTGCAAGTAAACTACTTATATTTTTTTACAATTAACTCAAAAGCATAAAGTATTTTACTTTCCTTCCTGTGGGTGCCTTCACTAAAATAAATATGTTCAAGAAAAATATCACCTTATTTTTTTTTTTTACCTTGGAAAACATTTGGAAAGTTTTCAAAGAAATTGCTAAAAACATTAAGAATGACTAAAGTGAATACAGCAAAACTTTTTAAAATACAAATAATGACAGCTAATTGCTAACAAATAGTACTAAGAAAAGGTGATGTAATCTTAAGACTTCAGGAGAAAGCTTGTTATTTTGTTACACAAATTAAGTTCTGAAAATTAAGTTGAAAATTTTGCTTAATGCTTTCCCTTAATAATTTTAAAGTTTACAAATTTCATCTTTTCTTTTTATCTTTTTTATTTTTTATTTTTACATGTTTGTATTGTAAAAATACTGTACAGAGGGGTTACAGTTACATGAACAAGATAATGAGTACATTTTCTATCATGCTTTGTTACCTCCTCCTTTGTTTTTCCCCTACCATCCCTTCCCTCCCACCTCCACAACTACACTCCCCCGGCCCCAAATTATAAAGTTTGTTTTTCAACATAGTGTCTTGTGCATCTCATTGTTACAATGGGTCAGCCTGTATCCCTATTTAAGCATTTTGTTTTTTCCCTTCCCCTCCCCAAATTAGAGAAGTGTATATACAAGATGCAGGGCACCCACATCAAATACAGGGAAAACAAGGGTTATACCATGGGGGAAGAACATACAAAGAAACCAAAAAATCACATTATAAATACGTTAGAAACAATAGCAAGAAAGAAAAAACCTCTTGTGTCCCTATCTTGGGATTCATTTTGCTTAACATCATTTTATATAATCATATGTACATAGCTTTGGACCTTTTCTGCTTTTGCATCTCATTAAATGGCAAAGAAGCTTCTTTTCCGGGAGCCGAACTAAGCTCTGACTTTGTTTCATTATGGGTTTGCTATCATTTAAGACTGACCAGAATTTTTTACCTATTTTTTATTGTTAAGAAGTTGTACAAAGAGATTTCTAGTCCATAAGTCAGGTTATGAATACGATGTTTCTTGATTGATGGCAACCTTTCCTTCATTCATACCCACTTCATACCTTCCCATCTGGATGCTCAAATTATATAGTTCAAGCTTTACATAATGCATATTGAATATAATGACTGTATTTGTTCACCCCTTCTCCCTCCATTCCTGTGGCCCCCTCTCATTCCCTGCCCCCAATATATTTCTACTTCCTGGTATTCATTTTGTTGAACAGTTCATTAGTTGTTCTGAGGAGTTAACACCAGCGAGCTCTTTCCCTAAGTATACAATCTTCTCTTACTCCTGAGGAGCTGTGCTTACAGGCATAAATCATCATGCTTGGCCAAAGTCACTTTGAAATGAAATACAAGGTTGAAATATGAAAAAAAAACTACTAGATTCCAAAAGTTGAGACAAATATTAAATGTCTCTTTTGAAATAGAGCACATGAGATCAGTATGTTCATCTCAATATAAAAAGACATTCAAGTGTTAATTTATTTGAATATTTGAAGGGATGATATTTTCCTTCTAATGGATAGCCTTTGGGGATGAATGTATGTTAATGGGATTATCTGTACTTTCCTGACTGTGAGGTCCTAAAAATACTGATGTTAGGTATGGTCAATATATGTGGAGGTTCAGAAACTGACGGATGCCTACAAAATAAAAATGCAAGAGGCACAAATTATATCCACTTTTAGTCAACTTATTTCCTCTTATATATCTTCTTCT
This sequence comes from Dipodomys ordii, assembly GCF_000151885.1. NCBI lineage: Eukaryota > Metazoa > Chordata > Mammalia > Rodentia > Heteromyidae > Dipodomys > Dipodomys ordii. Next base: position 8,681,231 of record NW_012267244.1, on the reverse strand, counting down.
AAAAAATGCAAATTATGGGGCTGGGAAGGTAGAGCGCTTGCCTTGCATGCATGAGGCCCTGGGTTCAATTCCTCAGCACCACATAAGCAGAAAAGCTGGAAGTGGTGTTGTGGCTCACATGGTAGAATGCTAGCCTTGAGCTGAAGAGCTGAGAGACAGTGGCCTAGGCCCAGAGTTCAGGCCCCATGACCAACCAAAAAAAGAAAGCCAGCCTTGAGCTGAAGAGCTGAGGGACAGTGCCCAGGCCCAGAGTTCAGGCCCCACAACCGGATCAAAAAAAAAAAAAAAAAAAGAGAAGTAAATTGAATAGGTATTAAATTAGGAAAGTATCATAATCACTATTTCCTAAGAATACATGAGGAAAAAGGAAATAGAGGGCAAGTACTTTAAAAATAATAAAGAAATGAATATGACTAACATTACATTCAATTATGAATCTGAAATCCAAGCTTTTGTATATATCTGTGTGTGGAACTGGGGTTTGAACTCAGGTCCTTGAGTTCAGTAAGTAGGCACTCTATCATGTGAGCCTAACTTCCAGTACTTTATGCTATTGTTTTTTTAAACAGAATTTAACTTTTTGCCTGGACTGACCTGGCCTATGATCCTCATTTATACTCCTATTTACTAGGATGACAAGCTGTACCACCTTGCCCAAAAGTTTGTGCACTTTTGCTCAGCAGTGTCTCAAACTGTTATCTTTGCAGTCTCAGATTTGGAAGTAAACATTACAGACTGAGCAGTGCACTGTACCATGTAAGCTCTTACTTTTTTTAAGTCTTCGAGTTCTTAGCTAAATTATACACCCTAGACTTTGATGCTTAAGTTTCCAAGTCCAACTGTAAGTAAAGATGCTTTATTGCTGGTAAGCATTTGTTTAAAAATTTAGATTTCTGGATTTCAAATAATAATTTAAATGTTAATAATAATTATATAATAATATAATTATTATAAAGTATATGGTGTTCCTAATGACAGAAAGTAATTTTTGAATTGGCCAAAGAAACTACTTCATTTTATCATTAGCTGCTAATTTACAGATGCAGGTAAAACATATTTAAAATTTAAAGTTAGAGATCCCTATATACTAAATACTCCTGTTTTAGTAACTAGGATACTCCTATTATTTACTTAGCAGTCTATATTTCTTTTTATTCAGCTTAAGCCTTCCATTTCATATTGGTAAATAAACTAAATAAAAGTTAAACTAAAAACTTTTTACAAGGCTAGAAAATTACTGGCAAAAGATATGTAAGTAATGTTTATCTTGAATTAAAAAAAACATGAAGAATAAGTAGAAAGTTTAAAATATAGTATCTTAGTTACATGCTGATAGGAAAATTTTATTTTCCCTATGTAAAAAAAAGTCAAAAAACTTTTTCAATGCTCAAATGCCTATACTTTTTTTAATCTGAAAATTCATGAAGTCTTTTCAAAGTTAGCGTATGCTTACCAACTATTATATTCTTTTTCTTACCATATAGGAACTACATATTAACTATTAATAAAGGAGAACTTACCGACTGAGTTTATCAGAAGAAAAAAATCTATTTTCATTAATCTATATATGTAATTAATATCTTTTTACAATTATAAATGCAATATGTGTGCTTAATGAAATTTTAAAAATACTAAATTTCTTTTTTAAAAAATTCAAAATTTCCCAACCTAGAAATAAAGCATATAGTTTTTACAGTCATCTTGAAATTTATGAGCATGTGTATGATGAGAGATGTATAGTGAATGAGAGAAAACTCTCATATGGTAAGGGTGAGAAATACATGCTTTGAGCATATCTTTTAATATCTGCATGCTGTTTCATTATTTAAGTATATCATTTTTTAACTGCTCATCTATGTATTGGTAGATATATATATATATATTTATATATATTTTTTGGGGGGGGTCCGGTTGTGGGGCCTGAACTCTGGGCCTGGGCGCTGTCCCTCAGCTCTTTAGCTCAAGGCTAGAGCTCTACCACTTGAGCCACAGCGCCACTTCCGGCTTTTTTCTTTTTGCTTATGTGGTGCTGAGGAATCGAACCCAGGGCCTCATGCATGCAAGGCAAGTGCTCTACCACTGAGCCACCTTCCCAGCCCTCTAACAAAATTCTTATAACTACAGTCTGGGTAAGTATATACTATACATACACATGCATAAATGAATATATATGTACATGTATGTTTAGGATAAGCATGTACATATATACTATTTTTGTTCCATGAATAATACAAGATTTCCCATATACCTGGCTACTTGGACCCATATTTTCTAATTATGATTTCACATTTGCCTTATTACCCTGTCTTTCCTTCTCTCTCTCCCTCCATTCATTCTTGACATTCTTTTCCAGAACTATTTGGGAGCAAGCTACAGACATACTGCCTTACCACCTCTATGCACTACAAAATATAATTGCCCAAACAAGCATATTCTCCTACATAATTACCATGTTTTAAAAAATCAACAAAACTATCATCCAAGTTACAAAACTAATTTAAATTTACTAGTTTTTTTCAGTAACATCTCTTTTTTTTCCTTTTTGGTACCACGACATCATAGAACCTATGCTGCCTTTGGCATGTTTCTTTATGCCTGTTTATAGAACCCCTATCTATCATGTCCTCAACAGTTTTAAAGACAGTAAGCGTTGTACATTATCGGCTGATTCTGGTAAGTATACATGAACTTGACTCAGGTCATATTTTCCTCACAGAAATCCCATGGAAATGAGGCAATGCTCTTTTCAGTGTAGCACCTCTGTGGGCACATGAGGTAGATGCAGCCACTATTGGTAATATTCATCTTTATCATCCATTGTGGTGTCTACAAGGTTCCTACAACATAAGGCCATTGTGTTTCCCTCTACAATTAGTTGATTTTTATTGCTAGCTATTCTGAGATTGTTAATGTCACATTCCTCATTAGTCATTTGTTACTTCCATTAAAAATCCCTAATCTCAGAAATGGTTGACAAATGGAGACATTCTATGATTACCACTGTTACAAAGTTTCATAGTTGGCGTTTTCACAGTGAGGAAAAGCTGTCCATATTTATTCTAACTTAACTGATCTCTTAACTCAAAGCCCAACCACAGTGTTATCTGTGTGGCTCCTGCACAGTTCTGAATGACCCAGCACAGATGAAGGTAGAAACTCACTACATTTTCTCAGAGGAACTTATGCTTCACATTTATAGAAATTACATGCTGTAATTTCTCTTCATACTGTAAGTTCTGAAAGAATAAAGACCTTATTTGTGACTATTGACAGTAACAAATGTTTATTGAAGAACTAAAAGGAATAAATTTAGATTGGACAATTTTAGGCATCCTGAGTACTAAAGTAAAAAACATAGAATAAAAATCAGAGAACAAGGAGAAAAAGTAGAAAAAAGATTTAATTATTTTAAAATGCCAAAGAGAAGTAAGGAAATTGGGCTGGGAAGGTGGCTCAGTGGTAGAGCGCTTGCCTTGCATGCATGAGGCCCTGGGTTCGATTCCTCAGCACCACATAAGCAAAAAAGCTGGAAGTGGTGTTGTGGCTCACATGGTAGAATGCTAGCCTTGAGCTGAAGAGCTGAGAGACAGTGGCCTAGGCCCAGAGTTCAGGCCCCATGACCAACCAAAAAAAGAAAGAAAGAAAGAAAGAAAGAAAGAAAGAAAGAAAGAAAGAAAGAAAGAAAGAAAGAAAGAAAGAAAGAAAGAAAGAAAGAAAGAAAGAAAGAAAGAAAGAAAGAAAGAAAGAAAGGAAGGAAGGAGGAAGGAAAGAAAGAAGGAAGGAAGGAAGGAAGGAAGGAAGGAAAGAAGGAAGGAAAGAAAAAAGGAAAGAAAGAGTACAAATTATGTTTTTAGGAGAGAAAGGAAAGAAAAAGTAAACCACAAACCTGAGTTGCATATATGCAAATATATAATTAAAGCATACAGTGATTAAAGTCTAGGTAATTTTGATAAAAATCTACTTTTATCTAAACTAAAGATCGTTTTGCTTCAAGTACTTTAACATAAAATTAGTTGTTACAATACAGGCTCTTAACATTCAGATTGATCCTGAAATTGATTAGCTCATGTGACACAGTAGAAGGTTCTGAGAGTTATGCATGGGGCAACTGAGAATATCTAATATCTGTATTTCCCCATATAAAAGCCAATTTGCTTCCAAATATGATTCAAGATAATAAAGCAAACGAATTCTTTTTATGTAAAATGCTAATCTGTGCTAGAGATTATATGTACTGTTAGTACAAATTCTATCTGTTGGCAGATATTTTAGTACTGGCTGTACTCTTTGAAGAACCTGTTCAAAGAGTCCTTAGTTCTGAGAGTGAACTTACTTTTTATATTTGGGGCACTGTTTATTTTTTGTTTCATTCTGTTGTTTAAAAATGACATTAAATCCCTTTTTAAAAAGTTATTTATAATGAGCAAAGGACCTGCACTCTAGTTTTTCTACAACTACTACTATTTAACAGAATGAGCTTGGTGTGACAAGCTTTGAAGACTTTAGTTTTCTCAACCTGAAAATAAGGGAACTGCACAAATTGATTTCCAAAATCCTTCATAAAATAAAGTATTCAGGATTCTGTGTTAACCCTTAAATCTAAAGATGAGTATATTGTAGGTAGTTTAAATACCTGAAGTGTGTAGGGGTAGAATTAAAATATGGGGTGAGGATAAAAGCATATACACCCAAGACACAAACCATCTTTATCAATGAGAAAGAAAATTTTTACCATATCTTCGAGAAAAGGAAATCATAGTTAAAAAGAACTATTCTAGCAAACAATGATGTTCTTCTTTGTTGTTATACTAAAGGTCAAATGGGGAAAAAAAGGAATAGAACTTACTGATTAGAATGTTTGGTGTAGTTCATTCATTCAACTAAGCTTATGAAATCTTACCTATGTGGGTGGTAGTTATCAGTGAACAAAGTAAATAAAAATCGCTGCCCTCTCCTTAGGATGTTTTATGTGCATAGTTTGATAAGTATAGGAGAAACAATTTCCTGGAATAATTGTTCTCTACATTAATCCACCTATCTGTAACAAACAGAAATGTTCTCTTCACCAAATTGCAATTTATCAATGAAAACCCAAAGAAAATAGTATTTCAACCTGATGTCTTCCTTAGAGTCATTATATCATCCACAAATGACAGAACAAGAAGTGTTACTATGAATGATTGAAAATCAAAGCTACACTTTAAAAATTTTCCAAATTAGATAAAAGATAAAGATTATGTTGTTTATAATATAAGGAGAATTCTGGTAGCAGAATTAGTAATCTAACAGAAATTGTATTTGGAGGTAAAAGTTATTGTTTGTATATTTTTTGTTATGTATGTTGTGAACAAAATGTTTATATACCCATAGACTTTATATGCTAAAACTAATATCAAGTATGATGGTATTTGGAGGTGTGGCCTTAGGAACATATTTATAGATAGTGAGGGTAAAGCCTTTAGGAATGGGATTAGTTTCTCTCCCTCCATTCTTCCCTCTTCTGCCTCAGACCATAAAAGCAAACTACTGTTTGCATACCAGAAAGATGGCCCTCAGCAGGAACTGAATTCACTGCCAACTTGATCTTGAATGTTCCTACCTCAGAACTCTGAGAAATAAATTCTGTTGTTTAAACAAGGTTATCTGTGATATTTTTATAACAGTAGCCCAAACTGACAGATACAGTCTATAAGAAATAGCATAATCCAAAACAAAGAAAAAAAGCCATCATAAAACCAATAAATATTGATGATAAAAATGAAAAGAAATATTCTAACAAAAACACAAACCATGTGTCCAGAGTGTTTCCCCCAAGTAGTATTTTAGAGCAGAAAAAAAGCATTTACAATCATTTTTAGTTCAAAAAGAATGTCAATGAAGTTTAAAGAATTATTATTTTCTAATGTATTAGTCACGGAATTTTAATGTTTCTCAAAAGGAGATTTTCCTTTAACCCTTCCCCTTTATAATATTTATAACATTTATAATAAAATGTGACCTAATATTTGAATTTCTTTTCGATACATTTAAAAAAATAGGATTTTAAGAGTTTACTAGACCAACTTTCTTTTGTGCAAAAGAGACCCAAAGATGAAACTTCTTAACTCACAGTTTAGCTTCGATAAATAGATAGATAGATAGATATACTTTTCCTTCTCTGCTTCAAAAATGGCTATTAATTGAATAATGACATGTACATACCCTTCAAGTAATGACCACTAACCATAAACAAACTGCTTGACTTAGCATTTCCTCTCAGGCCTACCAGCAACTGTGCAGCCATTCACTTAATGTAGACTTCTTTACCCTTGCTACAACTCAAATACGAAAAATTGAAAACACAGTGAGATTTCAGGTAAGCAAGTTAATATGCATGTAAAGCACTAATTAGCATGTGATCTTGACAATCCTGACTAAAAGGAATACCATGAATAAAATAAATTTAACAAGCTCTATTTTTTTTCTTAAACATATTTGGTGGAGTTTGCATAATACCTACAATCTGTTTTATTTGTGTTTTTATGATAAATTCTAGCAGAGACTTGACAACAGGTAGAGAATGGTGATAAATGGATGTGATATTATTAGAAGATCATCCCCATTTAATAAAAATGTCCATTGTAATGTGATAATTTATAATGAGGTTCTTGAGGAAGGGAATGAAGCAGTTGGTACAGTCTTAGAATATACAGAGCAAGCATCCAGTACATATTTGCTTGGTTGATTAATGATGCATTGACAGTCATGAACAACAATGATGGAAATCTCTTAAAACCAGGCAAGGGTGCATTAAGCCCTAGTCCTTGTATATAAAATCTCACTTGGTCTCTTTATTTGTTTCATTAAAAGTAATACCTAAGCCAGCACAGGAGGCTCATGCCTGTAATCCTAGATACTCAGGAGGCTGAGATCTGAGGATCTCGGTTCAAAGCCAACCCAGTCACAAAAGTTCATGAGCCTCTTATCTCCAATAAACCACTCAGAAAACCAGAAGTGATGCTGTGTGACTAAGGTGGTAGAGCGCTAGCCTTGAGCTGAAGAGCTGAGGGACAGCGCCCAGGCCCAGAGTTCAGGCCCCACGACCAACAACAACAAAAAAGTAATACCTTTACCTATTGTAAAGAGTAAACCTCTGGTTATTTGATGAAAAAAGTGTTTATAAAATATGTCTACATAGAAAAATTCTGCCAAAATAGGATAAATTGTATCTTCCAGACAACCTAGTAATATTAAGAATGAACAGAGAGTAACCTCAAGAAGATATGGAATTATAATTACAATATCTATATAAACATATTAACAGAGCTTATAATTTAGATGACTAATAAGGGCTTCTATTTTCTACTTCTGCGGTCAGATTTTTCTGTTTCTGTAGTGTCCTATTTAAAATAATAGTTCTACTACTACTAATAGTTCTACCAGTGGTTCTACTAAGTAGATATATTTAGTAATTAACCACCTTTGGGTATAAAAAGTATACTAGGCAACTTATTCATGACTTGAGCAGAAATGTTTGGAAACTTATTTGTCTTTTCCTGAAGCATAGACCAGCCATTAGAACTGCTAACAATTTTAGATAGCAGTTAACTGGTTGGCTGTTAGTCTCATCTAATGTCACATTTCTATTCTGATACTAATATTTTTAAATATATTATGAAAGCTTGTATTTATTTTTTTTGGGGGGGTCCAGTCATGGGGCCTGAACTCTGGACCTGGGCACTGTCCCTCAGCTCTTCAGCTCAAGGCTAGCGCTTTACCACTTGAGCCACAGCGCCACTTCCAGCTTTTTTCTTTTTTGCTTATGTGGTGCTGAGGAATCGAGCCCAGGGCCTCATGCATGCAAGGCAAGCACTCTACCACTGAGCCACCTTCCCAGCCCAAAAGCTTGTAATTCTTATACCAAGTCTCAGCAACACATTTGCAAAAACATGTTTCACTAAGAAAAACTTCAGCATTTGAGTAAAACACACACACACACACACACACAAAACCAAACTGCTTTCTTTCCCTTTATTACTTTTTCTGGTGATAGTACTGAGTTTGAGGACAGGTTCCTCACACTAACTAGGCTGCCCTTCTACCACTTAAGGTTGCTGTGCTGGCTTCAAACTGTAATCCTCTGGCTCTCAGATTCCTAAATAAGTAGGATTTTACGTGTGAGCAGCCACTGGAGCTTGGCTAAATATTCTGCTTTCTTAGTACCCTATTGTGTTTAACTATCTTTAGACCAAAAACCTGATTGTTTGCCAAAAAGTAATTTGCTTTTCCTGAAATCTCAGGTAGAGATTCAAAGTACAAAGTAAAATACAACCTGGAAAAATATGGGCTATCTTCAGTAATTTCATTCACTACTTAAGTATCAAATATATGTATCTCTTGGTCCTATGTAAAAATAGCTTTTAGAACAGTAACAGTCTTTCATATTTTCAATATAGTGTTTTGAGCAAACTAGGACATAATTTGATAATAAAATAATTCTACAGTTTAAAATATCTTTTAGAATATGAAAAATATGACAAGATATAATTATTTATTCATGGGGTTCACAGTCTTAGCAAGTGAATAAAATATATTTACTATAAATTTAACCAAAAGCATAAACATTATTTTATAAACTATTTTTGTATTTATATTTTAAATTCTTTTAAATGATTTTCTATTATAGACTTCTATTATATATTTTACTTGCAATAATCCCCTTAAATTAAATGGATTAACTTTCTTTGAAGTCTTATGCTACTAATAATAAATAATATTGGAAATCATATTTTGGAAAAACCTTAGCATATTGTAACTTCCTTATTTCAACTGGGCTATATTTCATATGAATGTTTATATTTTTATTTTTATAATTCCATGAAATGTTTCATGAATTTTCTGCAGAAAAGTAATGATGCATAAATTATACATCAAGTGAATTTAAACTTCCGTTATAATTCATACATCTTAATTTGTTTAGTTCCTTTTCTGTTTTTCATGAACATCTCCATCAGACATTACTGACACCCCAATGAATAAGACACTCTTGATTAACACATTTTAATTCCAACTAGTACTAAACTAATTTAGCTCACAAAATGACATACTTGTACTGGCATATTCTGCTGATCAGCATAAGTATGTAGTTTGTCTCCCATACATCTTAGATATTCTTATCATCATCAACACTTAATTAAAATAACTCACATAAAATAACTGTAAAGTAATAACAGACCCGGTTTCCTTGATGGTATTTTGGCAAGGCTAATCCTACACAGCACAGTGTTAAAAGCAGAATACATACTTTGATATGGATTCAATCTAAATATCAAAATTGGTCCCGTACATTACAGCCTTTTCAAGAGATGAGACTATTTCTCATTATATTATCATATAATCATTGGGGATAGGTATACCGCAGACTTCTGGGTTGTAAATAGGGACTAGTCTAAAACACTGTAAATGTTTAAATAACATCTATAAAATTAACCATTTTATATTTGTATATTTATATGTATGTGTTAATAAATATATGGGATATATTTATTATTTTTAAGTCAATCTGTATTTCAAAATATGCAAAGACATACACTGTTTTGGCTTCTTTGAGATGGGTAGTTAAGGTCTTCTACAATGCACCCTTCTTGTTCCCCTGCTGGTACCCTGATGTTAGAAAATTTTCTGAGTAAACAGTAATCCTTTCAAATGCCCAACAGGTTAAAACATTTATTAAAGACATTGGCCTATAGCTTGGTCTTCTAATATAACTGGCTAATTAAAAACAAAATCATAGTAACACATTCGTTTGGTGATATGGTTATAAAGAAGTCCATATTTAAAGTTACTTAGTTCACATGTGAACTATATGGGTATTTTTCTAAAGAATAGATCTTCAAATAAATTATTGTTGCATCAAAAAGTTTGTTTGATATTAAAGCTTTCTACATCACTTTACACAGCTGAACATTCTCCTCCTTGAACACTTTATTCGGTTTGAAGCTTACCATGCCACTTGATTCATTTCCTATTTCATTTGTTCTTCCTTCCTTTCTTTTCTTTTCTTTCTTTCCTTTCTACCTTTCTTTCCTTTTCTTTTCTTTTCTTTCTTCTTTTTTTTTTTTTTTTGTTGGTTGTGGGGACTACACTCTGAGCCTGGTGCTGTCCCTCAGCTCAAGGCTAGCTCCCTACCAATTGAGCCACAGCGCCACTTCCTGCTTTTTCTGCTTATGTGGTTGGTACTAAGGAATTGAACCCAGGGCTTCATGCATATGAGGCAAGCACTCTACCACTGAGCCAACTTCCCAGCCCGTGTTATTCTTTCTTAGTTCTTTGATGCTACTTTTCCATCTCCTTGACTTCTTAATGTTGAACTCCCTGGAATTTCTCATTATATAGTTTCTTTTCTCCAATTACACCCACTACCTGGGTATTGGCATCTAGGCTCATAGCTTTAAATATAATCCCTATGCTAATGACTCATAAAATTACATTCCAGCCAGTCTCAACCAAAAATATCCATGCTCTGGTATCTTATTCTTTACTCAATATCACTGGTATGATTAATAGCCATCATATCCTTAGCACATTCATGATTAAAATTCTGAACTTTCTTCTCATACATTTTCTTGAAGTTTTACCTCTATGAATAAAATGTCAACTCTTTTTTTTCCAGCTGAAAACATGCCAAATATCTCTGCAGTCATCCTTGACTTGTCTTTTTAATCTCTCCAACAAAATTCCAGACTGTCACCAAAATCTGTTTGCTGTAACTTCAATATATGTAGAGAATCCAGTCACTTTTTCTCTGCTGCTACCTTGGTAGCATTATTCTCTTCTAGGACTATGTAATGAAATCCAACCTGGTCTTGTTTCTACATTTTCCTTATACAGATTAATCTCAACATATAGTCAACAGGATTCTGTTAAAAGCCCACACAGAGAGAGTAAAAATTGAAGCATGTATAAGAACCTACAATGTTCTACTCAGTAAGGCTTTCTGTAACCTACAACTTCATATCTATTCACCCCAGTTCACAAACAATTTTAACTATCCAGATCTCCTTGTTCTTTGAAAAAGAAAAAAAAGGTCATGCTTTGAACCCATGGCTTGTTTGTTTCTCTGCTTACAACAGTATTTTCCTATTTATCAAAAGATTTGTTTCCTTATTTCCTTCAAATCTTTACTGAAACGACATCTTTTTTAATGAGTCCTTTTCTGACCACCCTAAACAAAACTTTTGGAATGGTGTTTATTTAACTTTACTTTTTATTTTCTTCCAGAGCCCTTATTACTAATAGATCATATATTTTAAAATAATTGTTAATTTTATTTACTGTTTGTTTCCCTTACAGACTTTTATGTTCTATAAGGATATGGATTTTTTGTTGTTGTTGGATGAGTAGGAGGAAACTATTTTTTAAGAGATGTACAAGATGTTATGTGGAAAATGAACTTTACAACTTTGGCAAGGGAAGTGGGAGATGGGAAGGAATGGGAAGGGAAACAAAGGAGGAGGCAACAATGCTTGATAAGAAATGCACTCATTACCTTGCCCATGTAATTGTAACCCCTCTGTACAGTATTTTCACAATAAAAAAACAAAACAAACAAAATCATTGGCAGTCTCAGTGTTTCTCCAGTTACAGCTTGTACGACTCATCTGTTAAACATAAAATAAACAAGAACAATTAAACATGTAGATTTCTAATACCAGACTACCCATCTTCAAGAATTCTGATAGATTAAGGGCTCAGTAACAATCAGGATTCTTAAATTAGAGGTCCATCAAATACATGGAGAGGAGCACAGCCCTGTGGGTCACTCATTAACTTTCTCTCACCAATATCCATATACATCAGGAGAGGGCCAAATATGGCCTGCTTTTGTAAATAAATGTTTTCTGGAACATAACGATGCTTGCTAATTTACATAGTATTTGTGGCTGGTTTTATGCCATAATAAAAGAACCGAGTGACTTTGATAAAAGACCATGTGGTTCACAAGGTCTAAAATATTTACTCTCTGGCCCTATTTACTTTCTAGCCCTTTATAGGGAAAGAATACAAAGCCCTTGACACAGAATATAAACTAATTATCCTTGAACATCCCCTACTGGTATATTACTTAAAACAAAAAAGAACCAGGTACCCATGGCTCATGTCTATAACCCTAGCAATTTAGGAGGCTAAGATCTGAGGTTCAAAGCCAGCCCAAGCAATAAAGTCCTTGAGACTCTTAGCTCCAATTAACTACCCAAAAGCCAGAAGTGGAACTGTGGCTCAAGTGGCTGAGTGTCAGCCTTGAGTGAAAAACTATGGGACAATACTTAGACCCTGAATTCAAGCCTAGTACACAAACACACACACACACACACACACACACACACATACACACACACACACACACACACACACACACACATTTGTCAGCCTTGAGTGAAAAACTATGGGACAAAACTTAGACCCTGAATTCAAGCCTAGTACACACACACACACACACACACACACACACACACACACACACACACCAAAACAACAACAAAAAAACAACTACCAAATGACAGAAGAGGCCAAAGGCTTTCTAAGACAAACTTCATTTAATATTATCCACCAAATATATTAAATATATTTAGTTAAATATATTTAGCAACTGTTCATTTTTAATTCCCAAAGAATGACCTTTTATCACTTTACATTATGGATGGTAGGAAGGAAGAAAGGAAGGAAGGAAAAAAAGAAGGGAGGTCATTTTTGTTCTGTAACCAACATTAACTAAAAATTTAAATTATGCTATAAATAGCCTTGACATACTTGTAATTTGCTCTATATAAATTTTTTATCAAGAGACTTTAACAAAAACAGAAGCAATCTGGAAAATATTTTCAATAATATGATAATTCCCAAAACAAAACTACAGTTTCAAATTATGTGAAAAATAGTAAACTCAACATATTTGATTTTCATACACATTTATTAATTCAAACTAAAAATCTTTGAAATCTTTAGCTTGCAGAAGTAGCATGAAAGTGAAAGAAAAACCAAACACTAGTCTCAAATGGTCAATCTAACTTTGTCTCCAGTATTTGGTTTAACAAACAAGTCAAAACTTAAAAAAAAAAAACACATGGATTTCTAAGACAAAAATATTTCATTCTGTTCTAAGTAAAAGAACCACATACAGATTCCCAACACTTGATACTTTTTCATTGGCTCTCTGCTCATCTAGTCAGTGCTGAAGGGTCTTTGGTTGTCTGAACTGCAATTTTTAAAAAAGCTTATTTAGTTACTCAAGCTGAGAAGTTTTAATTTGTTCTAATAGTTGAGGCCAGAAAAACTATTACCACAGCTGCAGGATAGCATTATCAAAGCTAGCAGCTGTCAGACACCTTTATATATTTTCCAGTTGCTTTTATCTTTATAATAAGGAAAGACTTCTCCATTTTCAACATTTAGAATCTTCTTTAAAAAGATTCAAAAGAAAATAAACCCAATTTTTAACTGCTTGAACTTTGATAAATAAGCAGTCTTTCCTACTATCTAAGTCTGGTCCATTTGTTTCTCAGAAATATTATGACTAATATCTGGTTTTAGAAACTATAGATAAGTAGATAGAGCTAAATGTTTTAATAAGTTCATTCTAGTTGAGATTTTTCAGAGCTCTCCTCACTCAAACTAAGAAATGTTATAATAATCCTTTGTTTCACAATACAAGATCTACAACTTATTGAGAATGGAAAGCAAGTTTCTCTGGTTTTAGAATATTTCTAAAGACTAATTTCTCAGGAATAAAAGTAAAGAAAAATCATGGGTGCTAAGCGAAATGAACCTCCAAAATAGGGACACAAGAGGTTTTATCTTTGTCTCTGTTCTTCTTAATGTACTTATAATGTACTATCTGATTTTTTTTGTTTCTTTGTATGTTCTTCCCCCATGGTACCACCCCTGTTGTCACTGTATTTGATTCTGGTGTCATTTATCTTGCATACGCATTATTCTAATTTGGGGAGGGGAAGGAAAATAACAAAATCCTGAAATAAGGATACAGGATGACCCATTGTAACAATGAGATCTACAAGACAGTATGTTGAAAATGAACTTTACACCTTTGCAGGGGCAGGGGAGAACAGGGGCAAGGGAGGATTTAGGGAGATGGGGAGGAAAGGGATGTAGGGGAAATATAAAGGAGGGTGTAACAATGCTCAATTGGAACTGGACTCATTACCTTGCTCGTGTAACTGTAATCCCTCTGTATAGTATCTTTACAATAAAAATATATATTAAAAATAATAATCTAATAAAAATAAAATCAGAAAAAAATGATGGGGAGAGAAGACAAACCAAATTTAATAGAAGAAAGGAAGTAGGAAGATATTCAGACTACATAACTACCTGCATAAATATTAGAGTAACACAGACGTTTCTGATAATATTATTGCTAGATTCTGAGAACCTGAACAGGAACAACATACCAGGTGAATATGGATCTTAGGGCATCTTCAAAGTGTAGTACTTATTCCCAGAGAAAAAAACAAATATATTATTTGTTTTAAAGATACATTTAACAATAGATTATTTTTCTTTTTCAGTTTCAAGTGTTAAATAATTTTTCTCATATTTGATGCATTTGAATCCTTTTCTTCTAAAAATATCAAGAGTATTGTGTTACTTTGAGCTTCGTATTTTTTTCATGTCGGTTTATAAATGCCATCAATACTGAGCCTTACTAGTAATTAATAATCCCATGGAGAAAATGGGAAAATTCTTACTATTTTTTTCTCTATGCATGATTGCTCTGTCAAAGCATTAAGTCAGTTTGCTATAGTGACGTCTTGCTAAAAATAGAACCTGTGGAAATAAATCTTGAACAAATGGAGAGATCTTCAAACTACCACTAGATGGCAAAACAGGTTTACCATGGCTACTAGACCTGAAAACAAAATGTGACTTACAAACCTGCTGCAACGTATTTTTTAATGCATCAGTGTTTTGATCAATTTATGTTATAAAATATGGATGGCCACTTTGGTTTGAAACTAAAGTACTTGGTATACTTGATCTTCAGCATGAATTTATAATCTTATCATGTCAAAGCTTTCATTTACAACCGGAATCAATATATTATTAATTTCAACAGTTTTACTCACAAAAACTGATTTAGTGGTTACAATATAGCAAATGTATCATGATAAAATATCAGACAAATGATAAAAATGAACAAGTCTATACATTTTTATACACTCAAATTGAATATTTACAAATGTTTATGTCCCTCACTACAGATTCAGGTATTATCAATATTAGTACTTACTAAGATATTTCATTGAGTTTTATATAAAAGATATACACGTGCTTAGTTAATAGAGTCACAAATAGATTATAGCTTCTTATAAAGGTGTTTTGTGGTAAAGAGAAGAGGAAAAAATAAAGCATTTCAGTCCTCCTCAGAAATAAGAAATGTCCTAATGTTCTGTAAATTATAATAAGCTCACAAGAAAAACTTTGCTACTTATCCATAAAATTAATAGAATCAAAGCTAACAGAGTTAATAGTCTAAAATTTTAAAGCACAAAAGAATTAGTACTTCCATTGTTTCATGTAGAGCATTTTACTAAATTATTTTGATCATTTCCTACATTGTTTTGATCACTACAAATGAATGCTATGAGAATGAATAAAGAACAGGCTGGTGCTATTAATAAATAATTTAAATTTCTTAGTACACTCTGAAACTTTTGAATAGAGCTAAGCAAGATTATAGACTCAGTTCTGTGTGCCACTCATGTGTATTACAATACTTATGCCATAATACGATGTTGTATTTATTCTGCAAGAAACTGCCAAACTATTCTATGGCTACTTCTATGGTAATCCTCATGAGTCTGAGCAGCTAGACTTCCCATTTTCAAAAAAAGCTGCTCTGAATGCACTCATCAGTTTCCTGATAGATGTCACTTTGGGGAGTTATAGGAGTTCTTATGCAAATCATTCTTCTGGTAAAAAAGACCTGAAATACATATATGCTTTAAATGCCTTGATTTCACTAATCCAGCATCTCCTTTTGCATATGTAAAAAGATCTACTGATGTTATTTAATTGTTCTTTCACTCAGCAACTGAAGCCACCAAAGTTGGAGTGGGAACAATGTCATGAAAAGAAAAGATACTCCATTGCAACAATGAGATGTACAAGTTGTTATGTCGAAAAACGAACTTTATAACTTTGGTGGGCGGAGGGGGAGGATCGGATGGGGGGAGGGGGGAGTTTGGGAAGGGATGGGAAGGGGAAACAAAGAGGAGGCAACAATGATTGATAAGAAATGTATTCGTTATCTTGCCCATGTAATTGTGACTCCTCTGTACAGTATTCTCACAATAAAAAAAAAAAGAAAGACAGACAGCCTTCCAGAATGGACAATCTGGAGTATTTATTAAATTTAGAGTTAAAGTTCATTGCAATGATGAAATTAAAAGTTTAGAATCTGTGATAATGTCACTTGGTAATATTGTGTCTGCACTTACAATGGAAAAGGGGACTTGTTTTGTAATGCAAATAGGAATAAAGGAAGCTTATTTAAACTGTTTCAATGTACTTTTTTACAGTAGAATCACCAAGTGAGTACAATTCAAAACTATTCTAGGTGGTACCTGAATTGCTAATCATAAATTCTTCTTCCTTCATTTAATTCTACTATGCTTAATCTGTTTATAGTCTAGTCCTATTCCAATGATCCTCAAATACACTTTTCATCTCTTCACTAGGAAGATAAATATAAAACTAAAATATTCTCTTAGAAGGTGAGGGTAATGTGGAGGAACTACCTTTTAGAATTGCATAGTAAAATAAAAAAAGGAGGATAGAAAAAGTGTTTGATACTCCCTTTGAATTAAGCATTACCTGATATTGTAGTCTCTGGCTTCTAAGAGAGCCTTAGTCTCTCTTCTAGCCAGTCTTCTGCACTTGATATTTTCTATTTGCTTTCAATCTCCATTGTCTTGCACTGACTTTAGGCACTGACTGCACTTGATCTTGAGTGCTCACACTCTCCATATTTAGATCATTCTTAGAGGACAGTATCTCTTTGAAACTGGTTAGAAATTATGTGAATTATGATTATTTGCTATTTCTATTCATGAAAGTCAGCTTCTCTTCATTAACCACATGCATGGGACCAGAATTATGCTGATATATGATTCAATCATTGTAAAAGAAACAGTGTTAATATTTAGGAAACGAGCTATCTCATAACTATATATACTAAAATATAGTAATAACACGTTTTGTTCTTAAGAGTCTTTTTTTTTCAACATTTCAAAGAGGTCTTTCTAGAGAGACAGACATTTAAGTGGTAAATAGGTGGAAAGGGTCCATGGGATTGGCTGAGATAATCCACCTGAATAAATGGTAAAGACTTGTGAATCAAACTTTACTTATTTAAATTTTCCTCAACTTTATGGCTTACTTCATATTGACAACAACACTACAATTATCCAGAGATTCAAAATAGGAATTGCAGAACAAACTTCTAACTGTCTTCTATACTTAATTTGATTAATCATCTAAGGATCATCAAGCATAACTAACAACTATTTTTTCCCCTTTGTCATCCTATAGCTCCAGTATTGAATATGTTCAAAAAGTTGCTTCCTTGGGCTAATATAATCGCTAATCTTCTGAAACCCTGTACCTAAAGTCTGTAATAACTTGTTTCTTGTTCATTTTTAAATGTTATTATTTTTGTAGTATTTATAGTATATCCTCTGGTCTTTCCATTCTGTACTTTCTCCCTGAGCAATTAGTCTGTCTATATAGATTCAGGGGCCCTTAATATAATGATGATCCTGTATTTTTTTTTCTGTCCTAGGCTTCAAACCTATAGGTCCATCAGTTTAATGAACATCTCTACTTGTTAGTGTTGCAGGAATGTCATCTGCCCAACACAAACCTATTTCCCATGCTGCAGTTATTTCCTCAGAAAAGAATATCTCTATTTGGTTCGATTAGGACAAGAAGCCAGGATATGACTTTTAATTCTTTCATTCACACCTTTGGACTTTATTTTTGTGTCTAAAATCTACTGATACCTTTCCATATCCACTATCACCATTTTAGTAAGAATCATCATGAAGTTGCACCTGTTATTAATGTACTAGCCTGCTAAATAGTATCCCTATGTTCAGACTTGTTCTTCTGAGATTCTAAGACTAGCTGGAGTTAATTTCTTTTCTAATAATGCAAATATGAACATGTCCTTCTCCTGTTTGAAATCCTTCAACAGTCTTTTCCTGCGTGGAGGACCAATTTCAAGCTCTTTACTAACCTACAGGGTCCCTTATAGTCCCTTTCAAGTCATTACCGGTTATTTTCTCTTTAGCTAATTATACTTCACTTTTTCCTGATATAACTGGGTTTCTTTCTCCTTTCCCCTTTAGATTTTGGAATCTTTTTCTCTCTTCCCAGAACATTCTCCCTTTGTCCAATTTGCTTAACTCTTATCTCATCTTTAGACAGTAATTTTAGTTCACGTAGTATTTCCACAATACATTCCTGCCTATGCTTCTCCCAAGATTGGGTTTGGTGGTCTGATTTTCTAAGAACAAATCTCCCTATTTAATTTAGCCATTACCACATTTTCTATACTCTAGCAACTTATTTTTCTCATTTGCCATATTATAGGCTTGAAAAATTTTTTATTATCAAGGTAATGTACAGAGGGGTTACAGTTACATAAGTAAGATAGACAGTGCATTTCTTGTAGAACTTGTGTTATGCCATCCTCCTTATACCCTCCCCCAAGTGGTACAGATCATTTCCAACACATTGTCTTGTGAGTATCGCTGTTGCATTGGGTCTTCGTTTGTCCTTTTGTCCCACCATTTTGTTCTCCTTCCCTTCTCTGAATTAGATATATACAATACTCAAGGTACCAAAGTCAAGTACAGAGACAACAGGCTAAACCATGGGGGGGGGGACACAAAAGAAAAAAGAAATCACATAGTACATTAAAAACAACAATAACAAAAAAAAACCCTCTTGTGTCCATGTCTTAGAGTTCATTTTACTCAGCATCATCATGTACATATAGTCAGATGTACATCATTTTACATAGTCATTGGGCTATTAAATTTCTTGTCTAACTTGTTACCCTCTCCCTTATTTTTCTCCCTCTTTCCCTCTCCCCTATCCCCTCTCAAGTTGTACAGATCATTTTTCAACATATTGCCTTGTTGCCTGTTGCACAGATTCCCCCTTTGTCCTTTGTCTCACCATTTTGTTGTTTCTCTTCCCTTCCCTAGTTCAGATATATGTATGTGTGTATATATATATATATATATATATATATATACATATATACATATAATACCCAGAGTACCAAAATCAAATGCAGTGAGAACAGGTGAAAAATCATAGGGGGAAAAACACAAAAGAAGAAAGAAATCACACAGTACATTGAGAGCAACAACAAAGAAAAAAACTCTTGTGTCCATGACTTGGAGTTCATTTCACTTAGCATCATCTTAGTCATATGTACATAACTTTTGAGCTATTCTATGTATCTATCAAGATTATCCTAGATATATGGGGATGGGAAGGTGGCTTAGTGGTAGAGAGCTTGCCTTGCATGCATGAGGCCCTGGGTTGGATTCCTCAGCATCACATAAGCAAGAAGAAAAATGCCAGAAGTGGCGTTGTGGCTCAAGTGGTAGAGCGCTAGCTTTTAGCTGAAGAGCTGAGAGATAGTGTCCAGGCCCAGAGTTCAGGCCTCACAACTGGACCCCCCCAAAAAAGGGAGAAGATTATCCTAGATATATACTAATTATTACAAATAAGGGAGACCATGGGACCTATTTTTATTTGGGTCTGGCTTACTTCACTTAATATGATTTTTTCCAAGTCCTGCCATTTCTTTACAAGTGAGGCAGTGTCATTATTTCTGATGGAAGCACAGAATTCCATTATATATATCACATTTTCTTGATCCATTCATCTACTGAGGGACATCTAAGTTGACTCCATCTTAGCTATGGTGAATAATGTTGCGATAAACATAGTTGTACTGGTAGCTTTGGTGTGGCCTTGTTTGTGGTCATTTGGGTAGATGCCCAGAAGTGGAATTGCTAGGTCATAGGTAAGCTCTTATGTGTAGTCCTTTGAGGAACCTCGATACTGCTTTTCAGAATGATTGAACAAGTTTACACTCCCAACGGTGTAGCCTTTTGGCCACATCCTCTCCAGCATCTGTTGTTATTAGCTTTCTTGATTATAGCCATTCTAACTAGGATGAGGTGGAATCTCAATGTTGCTTTGATTTGTATTTCTTTTATGGCCAGAGATCTTGAGCATTACTTCATTTGTCTATTGATCCTCCATGCTTCCCGAATAAAGGCATTTTAAGACCCTTCTAAACAAACTCAAGTATATCTTTCCCATTTTATGTCCAGGAACTCTTGCCTACTACTTTTCCTACCCTTGCTTTCTCTGTGTTACTCTGAATATCTCAGCATAAGTTGTTTTGATGTGGCCACATTTTCACTTAAAGTGCTCCCACAGTCTGGAATACCATTGCTTTGCTTCGATTGTATCCCCCGCACCCTACCCCCACAACCCCTACACGTTTTTCTAATATGCAAACTCTCTTTTCTCCAACTCATGTAGACTTAATGATTCTTTCTTCTTGATCATCACATAGCTTTTTATTGTTAGCTTTTTAGCAAAGACACTGAGCTTCATAAAGACATAAATTACAGACACTACAGTATCCGATATCTAGTGGTACTCAAATATGTATTACATTGGAATAATTCTAGTTAACTCTGTTTCAACTACACTTAACAAGTCTTGGATAAAGAATGTAGGCAAATAGAGAATGGTTCTTTCTATCAAGTGAAAATGCATGGATTCATATATCTTGGGATAGCCCTAGCATGAAAGAATTTGCCATCCTCTTTAATCAGCCTTCTTTTATAACAGTATCACTTAAAGATATTCTAGTAGCACTTAAATAGATAAAACTCTTCTGATTCATTCCCAATCCAAGCCATCTTTGGCAAGAGAAGAGCATGAAGAAAAAAATGAAATAAAATGAGCTGGAAATATTTCATGAATAACAATCAAGTTGAAAAGGTAAATTCAATGGCATAAATCCAGACTGCCTTGATTCAATTCCCAATCCTGTCACTTTCTGATTTTGTGCAAATCGTTTATCTATCAATGCTTTGGTTACTCTATCCACACAGGGGGAAATATTATAATATGTAATACTTCACACTTAGGGTTACTGTGGAGATTAAAAGTTTATGTAAAACATTGAGAACAAAACATAGCACACAGAACATAACAAGTAAGGGTTAGCTAATATTGTTATGTTAATTGGTGGTTGTTTAATTACTAAGTTATAATCTGTTCTTAGATTTTCAGGAAGGGCCTCCTAGGCAGAATGTATGCCTTGATGAATACTCTGAAATATTCTAGACTACCTGGGTAATAACATAGAGCAGCTAAGTAAATAAGAATGTTTTAAAAGACCAAAGTTGGTACCAGGTCTAATTAAAGCCTTTTAACTGAATTCAACTTTGTAAGATTAGTTACAATTTTATTTCTCCATTTTCACATTTTAAGTACAATATAATGATGGTATGGGTGGACTAACAAATTATCACAACTTTGAAATATAAAAGCTGAAGGGAAAAATTAGCTTATAAGTACCTAACTTATTAATAATATAGCATATTATATTAATGCCTATAAAATGCCTCCCAACTCTATTCTTAATTCCTAAATTCTTAATTTTCATAAAATTCTTAATTTCTCTGAGTAAAAATACATTTTCTTTAGCCTGGGACTGGTGGCTCACATCTGTAATCCTAGCTACTCAGAGGACTGAGATCTGAGACTGTGGCTTGAGGTCAGCCTGGGCAGTAAAGTCAGTGAGACTCTTATTTCCAATAAAACTACTCCAAAAAAGCTGGAAGTGGCACTGTGGATCAAGTGATAGAATACTAGCCTTGAGCAAAAAAAGCTAAGGGACGACACCAAGGCTCTAAGTTCAAGTACCAGCACCAGCAAAAAATAAAATAAAATAAATAAATACATTTCTTATCAAGTATAAAAATAAATTTCAGAATCTGTTGGTTTGAGTTAGAATACTATCAGATTTAATATGTGGATTCTGACAAATTAACAATTATTGTAATTTAAATTACAATTCTAAATTAGCATTGCTAAAACAACATTATTAAGATCCTAAGAAACTAAAAATATATTTGAAAATCAGATCTTTAAATGTTATGTAATGGTATGAATAAAAATTCAGCTTAAAAGCCACAGGGATAATTCTCAAAAGTACTTTGAGATAGCCTATAATGACTTAGCTGTTTATTGAAAGTACAGCCAATTCTTGGTTACTTTTGGTCTGTAGAGATATGGATAGCTTGGAGAGTTAAAAAAACAACAACAATAAAAACATCAACAAAAAATTAAAAATCTACATCTCTTCCTAGAATGTTATTTTTAGCTTCTCCCACAAAGTATTTACCACAGTTAACTTAGTGGACTAATTTGCATTCAACTTCTTCACTATCTTAATTGAACAATGAGATGGCTTAATTAATCAACAACAAATAAAACAGAAAGGAAGGGCAGTAAAGTAGATAACAGTCTGAACAATCAAGAGTTGGCTGCATAGTATTATAACTATATTGAAAATTAAAACAGCCTCATCCTCTTTCATTATCTTTAAATAAAATCAAACAGGAGTTCCTATGCCTTAACATTCCTAGTCAAGTCTCTGAGTACCTGAAAGAACCCTGGTGGTACAGGACCTACTGGCATGCCATCTCCTGGGGGAATGTTTCCTAGCACTGGACTGGGAGCTGCTGCAGCACTCTGCAAAGAATAAAGGAGAAACAAACCTAGATCATTACAGAGAAGGCACAAAACCAAAAACTAATGATAATAGAGTGTAAGAAGGGCTGTTTTTTCATTCTTGGGAACAAATGCCAACACTTTTTTCCAGTCTAGAAGTAAAGTAAGGCATAACAGTTGGGTGGTGAATGACTAAGTTTAGTTGGTTATAACAGGCTTCTTTAAATTTAGTGAAGTCAAGGAACTTTAAAAGATAATATATTTAAATAATACATTAAAT
The DNA here is from genome assembly GCF_000151885.1 of Dipodomys ordii. NCBI lineage: Eukaryota > Metazoa > Chordata > Mammalia > Rodentia > Heteromyidae > Dipodomys > Dipodomys ordii. The sequence continues at coordinate 8,658,112 of NW_012267244.1, read as the reverse complement.
GCCATTAGTAATAGGACAAAAGTTTAAGTAAGTGACTTATTTTAGGGCTGGGAAGGTGGTTCAGTGGTAGAGCGCTTGCCTTGCATGCATGAGGCCCTGGGTTCAATTCCTCAGCACCACATAAGCAGGAAAAAAAAAAGCCGAAAGTGGTGCCGTGGCTCAAGTGGTAGAGTGCTAGCCTTGAGCTGAAGAGCTGAGGGACAGCGTCCAGGCCCAGAGTTCAGGCCCCACGACTGGACCCCCCCCAAAAAAAGTGACTTATTTTAAGGCATAGTATCTGAAATGGTAACCTCATTAACAAATAGGTGAATATGCAGGTAAAAAGTTTAAAGATGGTGGTCATAGAAAAAAAAACTCATTTATTTTTTAGGTTACATTTTTTTAATGTCATAAACAAGTACAGTAATTTCTGAGTATAAATGGCAAGAAAGTCTGCCATAACTAGTAGTCCAAAAAAACCTGTATGGGGGTAAGGATGAAAATTTAAATAGGACACTGAAGAAAGAAATTAAATGTGGAGCGATTTGTCTCATAAAATCAGATTAAAAAATTCAAAGTCCACATACCTTACAAACTGTTTCATGAAGTCTTGTTATTTCATGAAATATGAATATGAAAAACTGTGGAGTAGCCTCTTTGTAATTATAAATTTAATTCTAACACACAACACTTATATATACAATTGTTCTACAAAGGTAAGATTTCTTCTCTCAACCTGGTTGCACATATTACAAATACAAAAAAACAGTCCAGAAGGGACCAGATGGGAATGTAAATTACTATAGCCATTATGGAAAAAATATGTAAACCCTTCAAAAAATTTTAAAAAGAATGACTGTACAATTCAACAATCTCTACTGGGTCTATGTATTCAAAGTAAAAGAAATTAGTATGTAGAGACATCTACCCCACCATTTTTTATTGAGGTACTATCCACAATAGTGAGATGTGTAGTCAACCTTTGTTAATAGATAAATGAATTAAAATTGTTCCACATATACTCAATGGAATATTGCTCAGATATAAAAAGATGAAAGTCTGTTATCTATGACAACATGGATGAGCCTGTAAACCAAATTAAAGTAAAATAAGCCAGGCAGAAACAAACGAGTACCATTTGACTCAAGTATAGAATCTAAAAAAGTTGATCTCACAGAACTTGAGAGTAAAAGGAAAAGCAGAAAGTAAAAGATGGAAAAAAGGTTGGTCCACAAGGACAGCAGCACAGAGACGGAAAGAATAAGTTTGAGTGTTATATTAACCGTAGAGTAACTACTGCTGACAAGAATGTGTTTTGTCTGTTTCCACCTCCTCTCCTCTTCTTCTAACCCTTTCCCGTTGAGCCTACCCCACCACGTTAGAGTATCAGCTTCCTGGTGTTTTATTTTGCTGAAATTTGATTTTGGCTTTCTAAGGAATTACACTATCTGAGATATGCCTTGAATCTACTGTATTTCAGTTAATACATTTGTATACACTTGCATATCACCCATATTACTTAGGAGTTTGTAAGTTAAATTTAGCTCATATACATAAGGGAAAACCTGCATTCTTTGTCTCTCTGAGCCAAACTTAACATAAATTTTTCCAAGTCTTTCCAATTCTTTACAAAAGATACAATGTCATTCTTTCTAATGGATGTGTAAAATTCCATTGTGTACACATTTTCTGGATCCATTCATCCACTGAGGATCATCTGAGCTGGGTCTATAACCGGGTTCTAGTGAAAAATGCCATCATAAACATGGTTGTGCTAGTTTATGGTATGCTGGTTTGTAATCTTTTGAATAAATCCAGAGATAGAATTGCTGAATCATAGTGTAGTTCTATATTTAATTTTTTTGAGGAACCTCCACATTGCTTTCCAGAGTGGTTGAACAGTTTATATTCCCATCAAGTGTATTAGGGTTCCCTTCTGACCACAATCTCACCAGTATCTGTTAATGTATATCCTAAAAAGTTAAGTAGAGTGAGGGAAAGGGTGGATAGGGGAGAAATGGATGTGAATGCTGAAAGGGATGACACAGATCAAGATATATTGTATTCAGAACCTGCTTATTTAAATGGCAACTGCTTTACACAACTATCTAAAGGTAATAAAAATAAAAACGAATGTATTTTGTATAATACCAAAAGATGATTTTGAATGTTTTACCAATAAAGGACCAGAAATATGCCCCAAGACAAACCAGTTGTAATATAATAGCTCTTGTATGAAAGAAAACCAAAATAAGTCCTATATTTAGCATACCTGCTGCACTGTCCTCACTGTATATTCACCCTGTACTAATATTCCACTAAAAGACGTAAAATCCCAGTTTATCACAGTACGTATTTCCTAGTATACAAATTGACAAAGGATGTATCCTCTAGTATTTGGCACTTGTTAGCAATTAAGGCTAATGATTTTAGCATTTTCTGAGAAAGCCTAGAAATGTTGCTTAGATGTAAATGCCAAAATTTTAACTTCATATAAGGTGTATATTTTAAACGGAAAACAGTATTTCTTACATATTAAGGATAAGTTAGTCTTATAGCAGATAAAATTTAACATATAAAGACAGTAGCAAAGAAGTAAGTAAAACTCTCAGTTAAATACTGTGATAAGTGCTATATTATAGTGTTTCATTCCAATCTATATTAGCCAATATTCTAGTAAGTGGAGACAGAAAATGATAAAAATGAAGAAATAATAAAGTGTATTTATTCATAATCCAAAAATAAAAAGAGCAGGGAAGATAATTCACAGTAAAGAAGATAAGAGTTACAATTTTGAACCAAAAACAAGCAAATGGAAGAGGTAACGGTGGCTACTGGTTTAAATGTGCCTTTTACACTGTTGTTTAGGGTCCTCATCCAACATTTGAAAATGGACTACATTTTTACAGTTTACATTTATTCTCTCACATGGAAAGATAATTCTGGAATGATTCCACCTTTTTAATATTTTGGGCATAATAATACAGTTGCCTTGAAAGTCCGGAGTTTGATAGCTAGATGATTTCTAAAATATGGCATGATGAATTAGTTATCTGGTGTGACAGTAATTTTTAGCCATTGCTCTAAAGTGAAGTGAACAAAATCCTGGCAATTATCCACCACACAGTATGTAGCCCACATAGTTATGGCCCAAACTTTACTTTGGAGATTAATTAACAACGGATTATCCCTCCCCTTCTTGTATTAGGTGGACTCAGCTTAGATCACCAATTGGTACTCAAAGTGGTATAGGTGTAGATTAGAATCTATTTGGTACACCATACTGATCATTAATAAATGCTGTTCTTATGGCCAGCATAAAGGTACACTTCCTGGTGCTTCTACATTAGCAAATGGTACATGACTCAAACTGCCTAACTTAATAATTTATACACAGTAACTAAATGACTAGTACATGCAATGAAACCAAAAACTAAGCAAGAATTAAGCTTTTAGGATTAAGGTTTTATATAAAAAGAAAAGTTCCATTCTTCTGTTTAATTGGTGGAATTTCATAGACTTGTTTCTAATTTATTTCCAACACACAAGACAAATGTATTTATGATATAAGGATCCACAGAAAGTTGTTGTTGGACCAAACTCATAAAGTATGTATTTTTCTGTGGTGTGGTAACCAAATGACAACAGAAAAGCAAGCAGTTTAATTATATTAAGAACTACTACAAAGCATTAGTTTCACTGGGTTTACATGAACTCTCATTAGTGTACCATGGAAAATCCTTTATTATGCAATATTCATAATTATTTAGGGTTGACTTTTATTTTACTGTCTTTTGAAACAATAGCTACAAACAAGGCATTAAGATATTTCTTGTAACAAAATGGAATGTGTAAGATCTTCAGTGCTAATGCAAATATCATTTAAAAATGTTTTGTCTACTCTACTGCATTACTTTGTGTGCTTTTTTGTTTGTTTCTGCTTGTACCCTGTTCTGGGGCTTAAACTTTGAGCCTATGTGCTGTTTCTGAGTTTTTTTGCTTCATGTTAGCACTCTACCACTTGGGCTCCACTTCTGGCTTCTTTAGTGCTTAATTGGATATAAGAATCTCATGGGCTTTCTTGCCCAGGCTGGTTTTGAACCACACACCTCAGATCTTAGCCTCCTGAGCATATAGCATTATAGGCATGATTTATTGGCTCCCAGCTACTGTATGCTTTTAGTATGTTAGTACAGTCCAACATGCATTTTTGGAATTCTTTGTTTTGTCATATATATTAGAAAAATTGAAGTTTTAAAGGAATAGGCATAAAATAAAACTTTGTATAAAAAACGAATTATCACATATTTCTGACAAGACATAATTAGTTAACATTTATCAAGATTCCATACATTTAATAATTAGGAGTTTGATTTACTAAAAATGTTAGAGAAATTGTTGCTTAATTATACAGGAGAGACTAAAGGAAGAAATCTATTTGGTACAAAAATATCATAATGAAAGCTTTTACTTTGTATAACTAATGTAAAAACAAAGTAAAATAAAAAATAAAAAATGAAATGTGTATTTGATGGAGTACGAAAACTATTCTTTAGTATGTAGAAAAATCATGAAGTAATACAGTCTAAAATAATGGTTAGATTATGAGAAGTTCCTAAAGGAGTTAAATGGAGGGGTGAGAAGAAAGAAGTTGGAAATGGGACTATTGATTTTTATTATTAAGACATCTGTACTATTTTTTAAGCTGGTAAGATTTCACAATGTGTTGCCTCAAAAATGCAGGTATTAGCCGGGCGCTGGTGGCTCACGTCTGTAATCCTAGCTACTCAGGAGGCTGAGATCTGAGGATCGTGGTTCAAAGCCAGCCCACTCAGGAAAATGCCTGAGACTCTTATCTCCAATTAACCACCAGAAAACCGGAAGTGGCGCTGTGGCTCAAGTGGTAGAGTGCTAGCCCTGAGTTGAAAAGCTGAGGGGCAGCACCAAGGCCCAGAGTTCAAGCCCCACGACTGACCAAAAAAAAAAAAAAATGCAGGTGTTAATAAAAGAACTAGTGCCGTGGGCTGGGAAGGTGGCTCAAGTGGTAGAGCACTAGGCTTGAGCTGAAGAGATGAGGGACAGCGTCAAGGCTCAAGAGTTCACCCCCCCCAAAAAAAAGAGCTAGTGCTCTTAAGAGATGATTGGTCCTCTATTGTGAACAGGGCTATGTATTCTTATAAAATTGATTTGATAGAAGGAGTTTAGTCTCTTTGCTGTTGTGTCTTCTCCACATGAGGACACTGAAAGATAATCCTCAGCCTTGATCTCACTCTTTCCAGCATCTGGGAAGAGTTAAAAATGTTCTGCTCTTTACAAATTATCCAGTGTTAGGTATCTGCTATAGCAATACAAATCCCATAGCTACATATGTGTGTATATGTGCACATATATACATGTGTATATGTAATGTGTATATACATATATGTATATGTAATATGTATACACATAAGTAATATACATACACATGTGTATTTCTGAGAAACATTAAAAATTGGAAGTGATTCTGGGCAGCTTGTTATGATAATTATGATGCAAAACATACTTAAAATTTTTGAGTTGTGGTTGAAGATATTGTTTAGGTATCTTTCTATGCTGAGTGCTGTAGAAACAATTTTCAAAGAAATGAAGAAAATAGGAAAATCAGGAACAGAATAGGAACAATTTCCTATTCACAAAGAACAGAAGATAATGCTGTTGCCTTTTCATCCTTAATTTATATTGCTTGGAGATTTATTGGGGGAGGAGGGGGACATAATGTGAGTAGACATATGTTATCTTTTATTAAACCAGGCTTATATGTTTGAGATAAACTATGCTTGATCATCATGGGTGATCTTTTTAATAGATATTGAATCATATTTGTTGATATATGTAGGATATTTACATCTATGTTCTACTTTGATATTTTATCTATATTTTAATTCTAAAATATTATTTGCTGCTTTGTATTTGTCAAATTTAAATATCAGGATTAATTTGCCTTTTCAACATGAATTGGCATCAAACTGTTTTTTTAAATGTTCTGAAGAAGTTCATACAATATGGTCTACTCATATGGTGGAAATTCAATGATTTAATCATTGAAAGTTAAAATATGCAGTAACAAAACTGAATACACAAAGACAATTTTTGGAAAAAAATTATGGTCAGTATTCTTTTTATATTCTCTACATCTATTTTCTTCATTTAAGGTTTTCAGAACACTTCATTTCATTGCAATATTTAATCTTACCCATTTCCATTTTCACAGACTTAGAAAAAAAGGCTGAAGCTGTGACACACACATCTTAAGAGACCCCAAAATATATGTTTCTGTAATTCCTGGTAAAAGGACTATAGCCAGGCAGATGGCATCCCATCTATATGTGCTTCCTACTCTCCTTGATCTCATGAAGTATCAAATTCTTAGTATAGAAACAGAGATGAGATATATGCTATTTCTAGGTCTTGGTTTTAAGAGTTTCTCTATAATGACAATGAATAGGATAAGGAAGAAATCAGGAGAATAATTTCACTTACAATTGCCTTTAAAGGAAATTATTAGGTATAACCACAGAGGTAGAAGACCTCTATAATGGAAATCAATGGCAAGAAAAAAAATATTTTTTTGTCGGTCGTGGGGAAATCAATAAAATTTTAAATAAAATAGAAAAATATTAGAGACTCAAATTTTAAAAATTTTACTAATTCTAGATGTAAAATGATATGGTGTGTTTTATCCAAAGTTCAGATGGAATAAATTCATTATTCTGTAAAAAAATTGACAAAAGAAATCTAAGAAGACATGAAAAGGTAGAAAAGACTTCTCGTGCTTATGGATTTACACAATTTTCATCATGAAAATAGCTATACTACTGAGAGTAATCTATAGATTTCATGTAATTCTCATCAAAGTCCCAATGTCATTCTTTGTAGAGAGAGAAAAAAATCAACTTTAAAATTCTTAGCTGGGGGCTGATGCCTATAATCCTAGCTACTCAGGAGGCTGAGATCTGAGGATCAAGCTCCACAGTCACCCCAGGCAGAAAAGTCCATGTGACTTTATCTCCAATTAACCAACAAAAAGCCAGAAGTGAAGCCACAGCTCAAGTGGTAGAGCACTAGCCTTGAATAAAGTATCTCACAGATAGTTCCCAGACCCTGAGTTCAAACCCTACCAAAACAAAAAACAAAACAAAAAAGATCATATGGAAGCATAAAGACCCCAAACAGCAAAAGTAAATCTTAAACAAAAAATGAAGAAACTAACAGTAATAATGGAGGTATCACATATCGAACTTCAAATTATACTACAGAGTAATAGTAACAAAAATCAGCATGGTACTGGGACTGCATCATTATCTTTGCCATGAATTGATAGAAGTTTACTTTTTCTGTTTTATTAATATAGTTACTTTTAATACATAAAGTATTTCTAATCTTCTGAATTTCAAATTTATTATTCTTTCAAACTTGTTAAATTAGTAACTAACACTTTTTTCTTTTTATTACAATGCAGTATACATACACAATAAAGTTTTTTAAAGAACAAAATTAGTCATCTCCCGGAAAATGACTGTAACTGAAAATCATCACATCATATAAAATAAGCCAGATATAGAAAGGCGAGTATCACATGAAAGTAGAAGAGCAACTATTTGGGAAGAGAAAAGGGATCAGTATGATCTCTGTGATCAGATATGATCACAGCATACCATAAACATGTATGAAAATGTCACCATGAAACCCATTAAAATATATAAAACAAAAACGTGAATTCTGGTAGCTCGCACTTATAATCCTAGCTACAAGAAAGGCTGAAATCAGAAGGATCACAGTTTAAAGTCATCCTGGGAAGAATAATCCAAGAGATTATCTCTTCAATTAACCAGCAAAACACTGAGCTGGAGGCATGGCTCAGTGGTAGAGTACCAGATGTGAACAAAAAGACCAAGCAAGTGTGATGACCTGAGTTAAAATGTTTCAGAAAAAAAAAAGTGTATCCACACAAACACACAAAAGCACATAGATGGGTGTACACACACACACACACACACACACACACACACACACACACACACACACACACACACCAGAAACAAAAAGAACCCAGTTCAATAAAATAAGATAGGAAACATTTTTTTTAGTTTGTACACTATGACATTACATTTTTTTCTACTTTAGAAAGTGGTTGTAAACAACCTGGACATCACATTATTCTGTGGTGTTTGTTTACACACTAGTTTGTCTTTAGCATCACATAGTTAATTGCCTTAGGTCACCCTGCTCATTCACTCAGTTTGGAAAACTAGCATTTATGACCACTGTGCTGCTTTTTTTTTTTTTAATCTTTGTGTTGCTTTGGAGTTTTTTTGGTCAGTCTTTAAATCGGAAACATATTTTACATGTTGCTTTCACAAAATGCTAAATATCCACATTTAACCCTGTAGGCTTCCAAAAGAACAAGAGACCCAGAAACAGCACTGAGAACAAAATCAAATAAACAAGAACAAAACATCAGTGAAGAAGTAACCCATGAAAACATATAAAGTGCCATAGTGTTGGTGATCTAAACATCGTAGCTGCTATTTGTAAGACATCAGACAAAACCCGAGGGAGAGGGTAGGGCTTTAATTAGGTGGCAATATCTACAATTACTTTCTCATATAAAAGTAGAGGAAGCATGACAGACACCAGAAGAAGCTGTTCTTAGTAAAATAAAAATACCTATGTATAGGAGAAATGCAAAAGGACCCTGAAAAACAGCAATGATTTCATTTAAAGGAGAAAAGTAGTTCAGGAGGCAGCCTCTGAGTGAGTTGTTAATTTTCTGAGCTGCAGCTGCTGCATTGTATAGAAATCAGGCTCCTTGCATGCTGTAGTTTAATAGCAAAAGGCAGATTATATTTGTGGCAAGAAACACAAGGGATTCGCTTTTAAACACACACACACACACACACACACACACACACAACAAAACAACTTCTGGGTGATATATCTACCTACATACCAGTATCCCATTATGCCGGGGTTGTTCTAAGATGTTCATAATCATCCGACTCACACAAAATTTAAACTTACTCAGCAAACAAATACCTGTACCTCTAATAATGATTTCATTTTGAAAAATATTTTTCAAAGGACACCTACGTATTAAGGAATTCTATAGCTCCTTAGAGTTTATTGTACTTGACCTGGCGTACAGTATGTATTTGCTAATTTTATTATTTTTATTTAATTACCTGTCCTGGTTAAATAAGCAAATAAAAATAAGTCTCAGGTTTATCAAAGTATACTTTTGTGGTTCTTTGGTCCTATTTTGTGGTTCTTTGGTCACTTATTTAAGTGACTTTGAATCATGCTTTATGTGAATGAATTTTTTCCTTTCCAGAGCTAACAGTGGAAATGCTCAGAAAGGGGGAGAATAACAGATATAGCATCTCTTCTTCAGGAACACTTGCCAGCCAGCCTCTTAACTGCCTTCTTGTCATCTACAAAGGACTGGTCCCTGAACTGTTAATGAAAGTAACAGCAATTCTATCTAGACTCTAACTAGGCTAGTTTGTAGGAGAAAATATAAACACAATTGCATAGTTTGGGACTTGGCATTCTGTCAAAATGGCTGATATTTCTATTTTACCTTACACTCTGAGTCAAAGTGAATAGAATTCAGTCTAGTTCTTTTATCAAAAGATGGTCAACTTCTTATTTCAATTTACTTGATCCTCTGCCTCAATTTGTACCAACTAATATCCAAACATCTCACAGACCAGAGCTAATATGGCATGAGAGTTCTTTCCTTATGGTAATTCAATGAAATAAGTTTGAGATTAGACTTCCATCTCCACAGCTTAGTCTTCACCAACTACATAAGGCATTCCTTGATGTTGGTAGTTCACCTACCTAGATCTCTACCTATTATTTCTTGTGTTGGCTGCCCTGGTACATAGATCTTTTCCTGCCTGTAGGGAATTTCCAATACTCTTATAATATCCTAATGATGACACTTGCACATGTCTTCCTATGGCCTACTACCAGCTATAAGTTCCTCAAGGCAGCCCTACTTTCTCCAACTTAACTCTCTTTCAATTGCTTACTCTGTCAGCTTGCAAGGGACCCTCCACAGAATCCCAGGCAGCACCCCAGCACTTCTATTTAACAAGTTCTTTTAAATATCTTTGTTACATAGCACACTACCATCATAGATGGCGTAACTTAAATTTTTGTGTCAGTGTTGTATCTTTCTCATAGAAAGTTAATCATTATATACTTATCTTTTAAAAGTATCATACCTCAATAAAAAGTTTATGTAAATGTCTCAGTTGGGTGTGGTGGCACACACCTGTAATTCTAGCACTCTAAAAGCTGGGTAGGAAAGTTAGATATTCAAGGCCAGCCTGACATACATATCTTATCTCAAAAAACAAGAAATAAAACAATTTATTTCCCCCTTTTAAAATATTTTAATGCACAAATATTAAAATCATAGGAAGAAATTTAAAGTGAACAACTGCTATTTTTTTCTCTTAACATTATCATGAATCTGAAATATGATCAACTAATAAATAGAGAAAAGTTCTTAAATTATACCTAGAACTAATAATTAAATATGCTTAAATAAAAATTTCAATAGGTTTTAATATATAAATTAAAAATTATTTTACTATATCACAATATTTATGATGAGTTGCATCAATGAATAATGTTTACAGCTTCATTTAATTCAACTTATTTAGAGCATTCCATATTCCATGAAAGTTGTTATTACAGATAAAGAATAGAATGTGAAAATAGCAGGAACAGAAATATTATCACTTAACTTTAAGATGGTTTAAATCCTAATATTTATAGTAACTATAAAAATTTAATCATACTAAAATGTGAAATCCAGCTAAAAACTGGTTTCCCTATTAAAACAGAGCAGAGGTTTAAAAAAAACACCCTGCTAGTGATGTGCCTTCAAAAACAAAAGCAAACTCTTGTAGGACAGAGCTTGAGGCATACTTAGCAAAAAGAATCCACTTTTTATTTTTTTGGGTGTGGGGGGTCCGGTCATGCGGCCTGAACTCTGGGCCTGGGCGCTGTCCCTCAGCTCTTCAGCTCAAGGCTAGCGCTCTACCACTTGAGCCACAACGCCACTTCCGGCTTTTTTCTTTTTCCTTATGTGGTGCTGAGGAATTGAACCCAGGGCCTCATGCATACAAGGCAAGTGTTCTACCACTGAGCCACCTTCTCAGCCCTAGAATCCACTGTTTTAAAAAAATAGTCTCTACTAATATGCCCTATAGGAGTCACTGATGTTCAGACATGAAATTTGATGAGTTGAGTGCCAGAAGCTCATGCCAGTAGCCTTAAGTACACACACACACACACACACACACACACACACACACACACA
>NW_012267244.1:8642201-8646594 GCF_000151885.1 Dipodomys ordii | reverse complement strand
AAGTGGCGCTGTGGCTCAAGTGGTAGAGCGCTAGCCTTGAGCTGAAGAGCTGAGGGACAGCGCCCAGGCCCAGAGTTCAGGCCCCACAACCGGACCCCCCCCAAAAAAAGTAGCTAATTGTTCAAAAAATAAGGAGCTAATGTACAAATACATCTGCCAGGTACAATGGGGCACAACTGCAATCTTAGTTACTTTGGAAGCAGCGACTGAAAAAATTATGGTTTGAGGTCAGCCCAGGCAAAATGTTTGTGAGATTCCATTTCAACTAATAAAAGCTGGGCATGGTGCCATGTGCCTGTCATCTCAGCTTCATGAGAAATATAAATCAGAGGATCTCTCAATCCAGGCCAGCCTGGGCATAAATACAAGATCATACCCAAAAAATAACTAAAGAAAAAGGACTGGGGGTATGATAGCGTATCTGTCTGGTAAGTGCAAGGTCCTGAATTCAAACCTAAGATACACACACACACACACACACACACACACACACAAATGCATGTATGTATGCACACACACATATGCATGTTGTGTGCATACATATATATCTATAAAACCTCATCTATTTTGGCGATGGTTTATTTCTGGCTAAAATAAATGTTGTGACATTTATACAATTAATAAGTATATGAAATCTTAAAGTAGCCTATACTACTTCATATTAAGTACATTATAACATTTCTGGGAGACAAATCAATAGAAGTTAATTTAACTGATGGTTCACTAGTTTCTAAATTGTCTTAAATAGTTTTAAATAACACTAAAGTGGAATACATTATACAACCTCCACATTAACATTCACTCTGATCAACATGAATTATGATACATACTGTTAAACACAAAAAGTTGACTGATTTGTTTCATTTGAATATTAATCTGATCACTGCAAGATGACCATATAATTTATTGTAATCTGATCATTGCAAGATGGCCATATAATTTATTTGTAAGATCAAGTTCATACAGTGGCAGCCAATCACATTTAGCCATTAAGTAAATATGGTTTCAAATACCATTTTAAAAATAAAGCTTATAATCATTCCTTTCACTGTGAAATCACTCATCAGTGATTGTTCAACTATTTCAAATTAGATATTTAAAACAAATAAAATTTGAGGCCAAAAGAAACAGATACAAAAATAGTCTTTTCATAATAAAAGGAGTATTTTACAAGTCAGTTATTGAACTCAGGCACTGTCTCTGAGCTTTTTGCTAAAGGCTCACACTCTACCACTTGGAGCCACAGCTCCACTTTCAGTTTTTGAGTGGTTAATTAGAGATAAGAGTTTCATGGGAATTTTTCTCTCTGGGTTGGCTTTGAACCACTACCTTCAGATCTCAGATTTCTGAGTCGCTATGATTACAGGCATGTATAATAATCTTTAATGTACTTAAATAATACAAAAATATATAGCAGAATTGACAAAATAATAAAAAATTAATTAATAATCACAGTGAGCAATGAAGAGAATTAGATTTGTCATTCTAATTAACAACTTTGATTTAATGGAAACTTACAAAGTCCTGTTTTCACACACAGAAAATACCTATTCTTTCAAGTAGATCTTTTCTCTAAATATTTACCATGCCAAGGAGGGGAAGGACTCTATAAATATTCACACAGTGAGACCAAGTAAGGAAATTCTTAGGAAAAGATCACATGATCACTTATTGAAGTTTATCAAAATGAACTCTAAGAAATGGAAACAAGGTTTGTTGTTATTTTGCTTTCCCCCCCCCTCCTTTGTTGATGTTTTTGAATTCTGTACCTTTTGCCTTGTATGTAAGTTTATCTGTTTGGGAAGGATATGGGGGAGCACAGAAATTGTGGGACAAAGGGTGAACAAATGCAGCCGTGATACTCTCTAGACACTATGTTGAAAATGAACTATATGCTGGGCTCTGGTGGCTCTTGCCTGTAATCCCAGCTACTCAGGAGGCTGAAATCTGAGGAATGCGGTTCCAATCCAGCTCAAGCAGCCCAAGACCCTTATCTCCAATAAACTACTCAGAAAAAGCTGCAGTGGTACTGTGGCTCAAGTGGTACAGCACTAACCTTGAGCACAGAAAGGCTCAGAGACAGAGCACAGATCCTGTGTTAAAGCTATAGGACCAGAAACAAAACTGTGCAGGAGGGATGTCAGGAAGGAAAAATGGAGAAAAGGATGGAAGAGGTGACACTGTTCAAAAAAAATGTACTTATTACCTGACTTACATAACTATAATCTCTCTGTACATCACCTTTACAATAAAAAATAAAAGATGATGCTATATATTAAATATAGAGTGATAAAAATGTATAGTTGTGAGGCAAATCCATGCAATGTGTATCCTAACTCCTTAAACTTAAATGAAATGAAAAGTAAATATCTCAGAACAAAATAAACCCTATCCTGTTTGGAGAAGTTATCATAAATGGTAGTGATTTGTCTCAGTTAAAAAAATTATTTGTACACTTATGATAAATATGGAGATTTATGCCTAAGCAAAAACACTGTCACTATTTTGCACACATTAGTACGTTTACAGAGTTCACATAAGTTGGAGCAGGCTCAGCCCTCTCCCAAATATCCAGTTGACCAATAGAAAACAACTTATTATAAGAGCTGTCGGCATTCACAATAAGGAGAAAATAACCAAATGGAAGACAGTCTTGGCAAGGCTAAATCAACTTTTTTTAAGGTTCACATTAGCATAACTACATGCATGCATACATACAAAGAAAGCACTGATTTTGAAAATAAGTAGAAAGAAAACTATACCCTCCATGACCATCAAGAGGAAAAGGTTGTATAACATGACATAAGACTACTAATGGAAATTCTTCAATACCAAGATATATATGACTCAATGAGTGACAGAAGTATTCTATATCTCTATGCATCATCAATAACATGGTGAACATGATTATTTCTCTGACAGTAAAAAGAAAAAGAAAAAAGAAAAAGAAGGGACTATGAAAAACTGACAGCAGCAGTATCAATATGGAAAATAGCCCAGGCTGGGTGGTAGAAGTCATGGTACAGAAAAGCAAAAGCAAGACAAAGGTAAAAGAGAAATGACCAGGTCAAGTTTCAGACAATATAGTTTCAAAAAACTGGACAAATACAGATCTGTGTGACATGGGTCCATTATTAAAACTCTATAATGTCATTTATAGAATTAACAAGGATATGAAAAATGTAGAAACTGATAGCAATTATTCTGTGCAGCTGTAAGAGGATGCAATGGGTTAATTTAGATAAAGCAATCAGAATAGTATAGCATAAAGCATAGGATTAATAAATTTAAGTTATTACTATTAGCACTATTTATGTCAAGTTCAAGTTTATATATAATGAGATGAGTTTTGGAATCCAGTCAAAAATATACATTAACACATGGGTGAAAGGACATGATAGATAAATACCTTTGATATTTCTGATATTCTTGCCCCAGTACTACTGTCACAGGCAAGATTTTTTCATCTTTCATATAGATTAGATTGCTTGAACAGCCTTGTTTGTCTTTCCTCTATTTATTTTCCCATAAGTTTATACTTTTAGCTGCCAATAGTTGTTTTTCTCTTTTCTTTTCTCCCCGTCCCACCCGTATCCCCGCCCCCCCCCCCCCCAGTTATGGGGCTTGAACTCTGAGCCTGGGCGCTGACCCTCAGCTCTTCAGCTCAAGGATAGCACTCTACTACTTGAACCACAGGAACACTTTCAGTTTTCTGGTAGTTTACTGGAGGGAGATAAGAGTCTCACAGACTTTTCTGCCCAGGCTGCCTTTGAGTAGTCAGGATTACAGGGGTGAGCCACAGGCACCTGGCAACTTTTTGTTTTTTTTTTCCAAGATGGTCCTGAGGATTGAACTCAGAGACTGGGCACTGCTCCCCAGCTTTTTTGCTCAAGGCTAGCACTCTATCACTTGAGTCACAGCTCCATTTCTGGCTTTTTGGTGGTTAAGTGGAGATAAGAGTCTCACACACTTTTCTGATGAGCTGGATTTGAACTCTGATCCTCACATCTCAGCCTCCTGAGTACCTAGGATTACAAGGCATCAGATACCAGTGACCTGAAATAGGTAACACTTTACAGGCACAAATGTAATATCATTTCAAGTGGAACCTAAAGAAAAATCTCCCACTTCTTATAGGAGGAAGAGAACACTAGTCTAAATAGTGAAGTGTATACCTTACTATAATCTCTTGTATTTTTCTTTATCTCAAGTCATTGAAGTTCTCAGTTGAAGGAACTTTGACTTATTAAATGATGAATCTGTACCTACATGCATGGTAGGTGTTAAAAATGTTCCTATTGAATGGGAGGGCTATCCATGCCGAACTTCAAACTCTACTACAGAGCTATAATAACAAAGACAGCATGGTACTGGCACAAAAACAGACCCGAAG
>NW_012267244.1:8612489-8640831 GCF_000151885.1 Dipodomys ordii | reverse complement strand
AAGGGATGGTAGGGGGAAAACAATGGAGGGGGAAACAATGCTCAATAGGAAGTGTACTCATTACCTTACTCATGGTAACTGAAACCCTCTGTATAGTATCTTTACAATAAAAAAAATTAAACAATAAAAAAAATGTTCCTATTGAAAGCTATAAAAACATATACTTTCATAACTGTGCAGGACAAAAGAAACACATCAGAAATTACTTAGGGTTGAAGCAGTTCATTTATTATTTATTAAGATGGTTTCAGGGGGCTAGGAAGGTGACTCACTGGTACAGCGCTTGCCTTGCCTGCATGAGGCCCCGGGTTTGATTCCTCAGTACCACATAAGCAAAGAAAAAAGAAAAAAGCCGGAAGTGGCACTATGGCTCAAGTGGTAGAGCGCTAGCTTGAGCTGAAGAGCTGAGGGACAGTGCCCAGGCCCAGAGTTCAGGCCCCATGACTGTACCCAAAGAAGAAAAAAAAAGATGGTTTCAGTTTTCTCTGTCAATAATATATAAATTTATCAGCTGTAATGGAGAAAAAATGAGATCGAGAGTATTTGGAAGGAAGACTAAAACCAACTCCATAGAAAGAAAATTATCAATTAATTAATGACTGAAGAGTACTATATTATGTTTATTTTGAAAATGTAAAAACTGTATGATGACTCTGTGTGTAGTGTACTACTATAAAAAGGATTAATTTTTACTTAAAAACTATTACCTTCAAGCTATAACTTTGTTGGTTTAAAATTCTAGTAATTTGATTAATTAGTGTACATATATGCAGTCCATACCAGGCATAATTTTGTAAGTCTGAATATTTTCTCCAATGAAAATTATATTTAAAATCTAAATCATCACTAATAAAAACTTAACAAAAGGTATGCCCAATAGTAGAAACAAAATGGAATATTAAGAAACTAAAAGTTAAAGAATTTTTAAAATGACAAAAACAATAATAATAAGCCACATTCTAATGGCTCATGCCTGAAATCTTAGCTATGGAGAAGTTTAAGATCTAGAAAGGGAGACTCCATTCTCAATTAACTAGCAAAATGTTGGATTAGATGGTAGAGTGCTAGCTATGAGAAAAATTGCTGAATGCGAGCTCGAGATCCTGAGTTCAATCCTCAGTAATTCCCCGCTGCATAAAAATTAAAAAGAGGATGAAAGTATTAAATGAGATAAACAAAAAATAAACTACAAAGATTTATAATTCAAATAAAATTTATAAACTTAAATAAACACTGTAATTAAAGGCATAGATTTGGAGGTAATAAAACAAGAAGTAATCCATGCTGTTCTGAGAAGCATAGCTTTACAAAAAAATACAAACTCAAGGTAAAAGCAAAAAAGCAAAAAAAAACATAGACCAGCAGATATCATAAGAAAGCCAGAGGGCCTTTGTAAGTACCAGATAAATATGGGACAAATAACAAAGAAAGGAAGTTTTACAATAATAAAATAGTTAACAGTTAAAAATAAGAAAACAGAGGGCTCTGGTGGTTCATGCCTGTAATCCTAGCTACTCAGGAGGCTGAGATCTGAGGATTGCCATTCAAAGCCAGCCCAGGCAGGAAAGTCCATGAGACTCTTATCTCCAATAAACCACCAGAAAACTGGAAGTGGCACTGTGGCTCAAGTGGTAGAGAGCTAGCCTTGAGCTGAAGAGCTGAGGGACAGCGCCCAGGCCCAGAGTTCAAGCCCCACAACAGAAAGGAAAGGGGAAGGGGGAAGGGGGAAGGGGAAAAAGAAAGGAAAGGAAAAAGGAAAGGAAAGGAAAGGAAAAAGGAAAGGAAAGGAAAGGAAAAAGGAAAGGAAAGGAAAAGAAAGGAAAGGAAAGGAAAGGAAAGGAAAGGAAAGGAAAGGAAGAAAGAAGAAAACAGTCTGAAATAGTAACCTACGAAGTATTAGGTAAAACATAAAACAAACCAAGTGGGAAATTAAGGAAACATATCACCATGAGGTATCTAGTATATGGTGTATGTCTGTAATTCTAGCTACAGAGTGGGAATCAGGAGGATCATCATTTAAAGCTTGCCTAGACCAAAGTATAAACCTCTATCTAAAAACAAAAACTAAGGTAAAAAGGAGTAGTGTGTGGTTCCAGTAGTAGAACTCTTGCCTAGCATGCAACAAGCTCTCAGTTCAATTCACCCACTCAAATTACATTGAACACAATAATGGAAATATAGATGGAGCTAAAACACTGCTACAAGGATAATGCCATGAAATCTTACAAAATAAAGGATAATTCTAAGAAAACCAATGACCACTGGCTATGGTGGCTCATACCTACCATCACAAATACAAAACTGAGATTGAGACAATCATGATTCAAGGCCAGCATAGGCAAAAAGTTAAAGAGACTACATTTTAACAATTAAGCTAAGTATGGTGGTGTGTATCTGTGATAACAGCTACAAGGGAGGAATATGGTCCAAGCTCAAGTACAGCAAAAAGTGAAACATTATCTAAAAATGACATAGGAAGCATAAATAGCAAGGTATGCTCAATTGGCAGAGCACTTACCAAGCAAATACAGTACAAGTAGTCCCTGAGTTCAAACTCAAGGTCCACATTTAAAAAAATAAAAAAGGAAAAGAAAAATCAATGGTCAGTAGGATGTGATGGCACAGGCTTATAATCCCGTCACTGGGAAGGTGGAAGGAGGGGTAAAGCAACATCAAGGCCCGTCTGGACTATATAACTCTTCTCAATATAATTAAAAAGGCAAATGACAAAAAATTCTATGGAAAAAAGCTACAAAAAGATAACAAATTAACAAGGGGTATGAGGAATAGGAACGAGAGTAAGAGAGAATATGTGGGGGTATGTGCATGACAATGAATATTAATATAACTAAAAGGCACACTCACTGAGCAGTCACTAAAACTGATAAACCAGACTGAAGAAAATGAAGGAGAGAAGACACTAATTAATTTTATCAAGGCAGAATCAGAGGTTATCAATATTTACCTACCTGAAATGAGAAGAAAATGTTATGAGTAACTTTATGCCAGTGTGGTAACATGAATGAAATACACAAATATCTTTTTTAATTTAATTTTATTTTTTATTGTGAAAATACTGTACAGAGAAGTTACAATTACATGAGCAAGATAACGAGTACATTTCTTATCAAGCATTGTTGCCTCCTCCTTTGTTTCCCCTTCCCATTCCATCTCCCCCCTGCCCCCCCAACTCTTCCCCCTGCAACCAAAGTTGTAAAGTTCATTTTCGACATACAACTAAAGGTTGTTTTCTTTTTTCTTTTTTTTATTTTTTGGGTCCGGTCGTGGGTCTGAATTCTGGGCCTGGGCGCTGTCCCTCAGCTCTTCAGCTCAAGGCTAGCACTCTACCACTTGAGCCACAGCGCCACTTTTGGCTTTTTTCTTTTTGCTTATGTGGTCCTGAGGAATCGAACACAGGGCCTCAGGCATGCAAGGCAAGCACTCTACCACTGAGCCACCTTCCCAGCCCTGAAATGTACAAATATCTTGAGAGAGAAAAATAATGACCAAATTTAATCACTATTGAAAGATATAGAATATCTCTACATTTAATAAATTATTAAGATTCTGGAGGGGATGTGGCCAAAAGGGAACCCTACTGCATTGTTGGTGGGAGCGAAAACTTGTTCAACTACTCCGCAAAGCAGTATCAAGGTTCCTCAAAAGACTAAACATAGAGCTCCACTATGACCCAGCAATCCCACTTAGGCATTTACCCAAATGATTACAAACAAGGCCATACTAAAGCTACCAGCACAACTATGTTTATCGCAGCATTATTCATCATAGCTAAGATATGGAACCAACCCAGATTCCCCTCAGTAGATGAATGGATCAAGAAAATGTGATACACACACACACACACACACACACACACACACACACACACACACAATGGAATTCCCAACCTTCCATCAGAAAGAATGATACCACCCCATTTGTTAGGAAATGAAAAGATTTGGAAAAAATTATATTAAGTGAAGTAAGCCAGACCCAAAGAAACATAGGTCCCATGGTTTCCCTTATCTGCAATAACTAGTATATGTCTAGGACAAACAGAAGAGGTCAAAAGCTATGTACATATAACCATATAACCTGATGCTAAGTGAAATGAACCCCAAGATAGGGACACAAGACATTTTATCTTCCTTGTGTTGTTCTTTTTAATGTACTTATAATATACTATGTGATTATTTTTGTTTCTTTGTATGCTCTTCCCTTATGGTTCAACCCCTGTTTTCACTGTATTTGATTCCAGCGTCCTGCATCTTGTATATACATTTTTTAATTTGGGGAGCGAAAGGGAAATAACAAAATGCTGAAATAAGGATACAGGATGACCCATTGTAACAATGAGATGTACTGGACAGTATGTTGAAAACAAACTTTACAACTTTGCAAGGTGGGGGGAAGGGAGGAGTTGGGGATGGTAGGGGAAAAACAAACATGGGGGGAACAATGCTGGATAGGAAATGTACTCATTACCTAGCTCATGTAACTCCAACCCCTCTGTACAGTATCTTTACAATAAAAATATATATTAATAAAATAAAATAAATTATTATAAAAAGATTTTCACTAACAAAACTTTAGAACCATATAATAATTCACAACTCATTTAATGAGTTCAGAATTACTATGATAGTAAAGCCAGGGGTGAAAGTGATAGAGATATAATGTATTCATAAACTGTTTGTTGAATGGTAACTCCCTCACAAACTATTTAAAGATAATTAAAGTATTTTTAATTACACAAGAGAAAATATTCATCATTATCTATCATAAATTTGACACAAATATTTGATATAACATCAGTTAAATTAGAACCCAACAGGGGGCTGGGAAGGTGGCTCAGTGGTAGAGCGCTTGCCTTGCATGCATGAGGCCCTGGGTTCGATTCCTCAGCACCACATAAGAAAAAAGCTGGAAGTGGTGCTGTGGCTCAAGTGGTAGAGCACTAGCCTTGAGCTGAAGAGCTGAGGGACAGCGCCCAGGCCCAGAGTTCAGGCCCCATGACCGGACCAAAAAAAAAAAAATTAGAACCCAACAGGTGCAGTGGACCATGTAAGGAACTTGAAAGTTACCATTCTACCCTAACAAAAAGTAAAAAGCTAGGTGAACTGAAGAAAAAAATCAATGATTCATCTTACATCTTTAAGAGGGATCAGGTCACTGGACAAACCATTGCCCTCAAACTAGAGACAAACAGGTAGACCAGAAAATCACAAGTCATCAACATAAAGCAACAACAATGAAAAAAGCCACTAGCAAAACCATTCAGTAGAACCAGTACAAGGGTAGAAAAACCTCCTATATTACTGACAAATTTCTGAAGGTTAAGGTGGGCAAGATGGAGTCAAAGATTCCAGGAAAACCCAGTCATAGGTATTTCTCAACTATGTGAGTTTTGTCTCTGGAAACTTGGCTGGGTTCTTACACAGTCTGATTGCTTCTGGAAGGAAGAATGGGGAAAGAAGCATTTTGAACTATGGTTCCCTTCTTAACAAAGTGTATCATCAATCTATTTAACCAGAATATAATCTGCTAGGCCTTTTTTTGGTGTGTGTGTGTCAGAGCCCAGTTAACTGAGGTAAGAGAAATATTTTTATCCAGACCACCCAAACTATCCCGTTCCACATAAGGGGTGGTGGTGAAAGGAACTAAGAAGCCTCTTGGAGTTCAGTCCAAAGACATAGGCTCACTACAAGAATGAAATGTAATCACAAGACTATAGGTACTCACTCTCTGTTGTCATGTGGCTACTGCATTACTAGAGGTCTATTTATACCAGCTCCATTTATCTAGTGTATTAAATCTATCTATCAAGAAAAAATTACCTTGAAACAGAAATGGCTTTAATTATTTTATTTTTACACTAAACGTATGTAAGGCAAAAAATTCTCTGAGTTTGAGGATATGACAACAGAAAGTGGAAAAGCAAAGAGAAAAAATATCTAAAACCAAAATATCCAAGATCTGTGGACAACTACAAAAAGTATAATATATATATACATATATATATATATATATATATATATATATATATGATTTAAGAAACAGAAGAAGGAAGAAACAAAAGCAATATTGGGACAATAAGAACTAAATACTTGAGCCAGACCTCCAGCTCAACATTTTGGTCATTCACTTATCTTCCCAAGCTGGCTTTGAACCTCCATCCTCTAGTTCACAGCTTGGATCCAGCATGCTACATAACTCTGTTCTAGAATGCATGTTTTCTGAGAATTGGAAACATTGCAAATCTCCAAGAAAGGTGTTCTTTTCTTTTTAATCTCTGGTTTCTTTCAAGATTTTTTTCTTTACCTCTGTTTTCTGTAATTGAAATAGTGGTTTTGTTTGTTTCTGTTCTTTGTGTTTCCTGTTTTATATGTCCTAACTATGCATATGGTATAGTTATATAAAAATGTTTGTTTTATTTATCCTCAAATTCAAATTAATCTAGGTCTTACTGTACATGTATCACATATTTTAAAATCTGTCAGCCTTAAAGTATAGGCGAACCGTGATGAGTAGAAGAGGTGAGAGGTTATTGAGGTATTTCTCCCTTTTCATAGCTCCAATCATTTGGTTGGGCATTACCTTCAATATTCAATCAGTATGTGAAGAACAACAGAGCACACTGTGTCATATATTTATGGACTAGTGCTGGAAGCATGGTATTACATAGCTGTGCCACACAACTAACATAAGGAGAGCTGGTAAATGTAGTATATCTTATGTCCAAGAAGAAACATGTATAAAGAACAACCAGCACCTACCAGATACCCTTGTTTGTTCACCAACTCAATGACATTATTGCTATTGATTTTACTTCATTTTTTCCCTGAACAATGGGCTTTATGATCATGTAATATTTAGGACAGGCTGGTACTATAAATTTTCTGTTGCTTCTCTGAAATACAAATTTTATTAAGCATCTTATATTTTATCTGACAATCCCAATTATTGTAGACTGTGACATAACAAGAAATAAACTTTTATTGTATTAGAACATTGAGACTTGGGGTGGATTTTACATCCACTTGCCTACATTGATTAATACAAAACAAAATATTATTTTAGGTTAGACATGCCTTTAATCCCAGCACTTAAGTGGTGGAAGATTAAAATTTAAGGCCAGCCTGGGCTATATAACAAGTTCGAGATCAATTTGGGCCACAGAGAAAAGCCTTGTCTAAAAAATGTATTTTATACCTAATTTCAAACTCTACTACAAAGCCATAGTAATCAAAACAGTTTGGTACTAGCACAAGAACAGACCTGAGGACCAATGGAATAGAACTGAAGACTAGAAATGAACCCACAGATTGACAGCCACCTAATCTTCGATAAGGAGCTAAAATAGAATGGAAGAAAGACAGCCTCTTTAGTAAATGGTGCTGGCAAAATTGGTTAAACACCGGTAGAAAACTAAAGCTAGATACTTACATATCACCCTGCACCAGAATCAGCTCCAAATGGATCCAAGACCTCAAAGTCAAAGCAGACATCCTGAAAACAACAGGAAGGAAGGAGAAATTCTAGGGCTCCTTGGCACAGGCCAAATTTTTCTTAATAAAGACCCAGAAACACAACAAATCAAAGAAAGGTTGGACAAATAGGATTGCATGAAACTGTAGAGCTTCTGCATGGCAAAGGACATAACTAGCAAGATCAACAGAAAGTCCACGGACTCGAAGAAGATCTTCACCAGCCATACTATGGATAAGGGCTTCATATCTAAAATACACTTAGAACTCAAAAATTAAATCCTCCAAAAACAAATATTCAAAGAAACAATCTCCCCATCAACAAGTGGGCTAAAGACTTAAAGAGGAAATAAGAATGGCCAATAGACATATGAAGAAATGCTCAACTTGTCTGGCCATAAAAGAAATGCAAATCAAAACAACATGAGATTCTGCCTCACCCCGGTTAGAATGGCTATAATCAAGACCCATTGCAACAATGAGATGTACAAGTCGTTATGTCCAAAAATGAACTTTACAACTTTGGCCGGGGGAGGGGGGGGCCGGGAGACAAAGGAGGAGGCAAAAGTGCTTGATGAGAAATGTACTCATTATCTTGCCCATGTAATTGTAACCCCTCTATATGGTATTTTCACAATTAAAAAAAAGAAATTTAATAGTTTTGTCTAAGTTGACATTTTTCATCACAATCAATAGACACTGCTTTAGTTGAATTTATTTAAGAAAGAACAATCTAAATGCTTTACAAGCATGGCATATCGCAGACTTTAAATATTCAAAGTAAACTTTCAATTGATAGGCTGCTATCTGGCTTCAAGTCTTAAAAATAGTTTCCAAATCACCTCTCTCTTCAACTATAATGCTGAAGCTTTAGTCCAGTCATTACCATGACTTAATTATATCACTAAAGAGTATTTGATTTATTAACATTGTACTGATAAATAGCTTTTGACTTCCTGCTTTTATTATTCCCTTTGGCAATCAGTTCTGACATTGCCACTCAGACCTCGGTAATCTCTTCTGTGATCATGTCACTGACGCATCCAAATACTTTCCTGAGACCTATTTATCTAGGATAATTCTGGGATTATAATCTTGTAATAAATTGAAATGTGCTATGAGTAACTAGTTTCTAAATCGTCCATCCATTCATTCACTCATTTATTCATTTATTCACGCATTCATTTATTTTGGTGCCCATCACAGGGCTTAAAGGCAGGGCTTTATGTTCTCACTGGACTCTCTTGCTCACAGCTGGAAGTCTACTACTTGAGCTATATCAAGATAGCATTTTGCTGGGTAATTGGAAAAGAGTTTTAAAGATTTTCCTGGCTAGGTTGATTTTGAACTGAGATCCGCCAGGTCCTGAACTTTTAAAGCATCAAGGATTATGGGCATGAGCCATAGGAAATCTGCTACCTTCAAATGTGTATTCCATATCATGTTACAGTTTTATGAAACCTTACGTGAACCTACTCCCTGAGCTAAAACTGGAAGCTCCTGCAAAAACAACAGTGACTACCTTAATTCTTTCCATAGAAAAGACTATTGGAGAGAATATATAAATGATTAAGACAAAATTATACCAAAAGGCTCCTATTATTTATGATACTTGTTGTTTTGTTGATTATTTCCTTTCAAATTATTTATTAAAATGGTTGATATGTAAAATAATGGGCATATTTAATGTACACAAGTCAATGTGTTTAGGAATAAATATTCATACATGAAACTATTACCACTAAAGCCCTAATTACTGCTCATTTATTGATTACCTTTTAATATGACAAAGTTTTGTTTTGTTTAAGTACCATGATGTTCAGAAGAACTGAGTTAAAGTGTATACATTTTCTCTTTCTGTGCTATTTGTCTAGACAGCAGTCTTAAGAGGATTCTTTGTTTTCTTCCTTTTTATATTACACTTCTCTATGCTCTTCCACCCACTTTTTATCTTTAAAAAACTAGTCATATTAAAGACATTGGAGACTATTTTTCATGTACTTAATGTTGCTTGCTGATGAATTCAACATGAATTTGGTCTCTGTTGTGTTATAAGAAAATGAATATTATTTAATTATATTTTGTATCCTAAATTTGCTTCCAAATATTTGGAAAACAAAGCTATGCTTCAGAAACTACTTTTGTGCTGATATCCTGTGATATTAACATTTTCCATCTGTTTAAATTTTCATGTTCCAAGGGGAATTGGCTTTCTAAATTGCAACTTCCTTTAGCACCACAATCATGCCCTGTATTCTTGTCTTACCTACCAAATCTCACTCAGCATCTCACATTGATGCTGAGTAAATACCACTATGAAATATTATGTTAAATTATTCCTTTTCACAAAGTAATTTTAAGGGAAAAATTAAAATAACATTTTTTTGTAAGAAGAGGAGCATGAAAAATCACGTTCATCTACTCCTTGACTTTTATTTTCACTTTGTACAAACAGTCTAAAACCTCAAGATAATCACTGGCTGATTGTAACTGAGTGGAAAGAGGTCAGTTAATTTTTTCATATTAATCACATGATTAACATATTTCTATTTGACTTAATCATGTAGATGTAATTTCAGGATTTTTGCTTCTTGTTTATATTCCATATAATCAGGGATAGGAATGTATCAAGCTAGTGCTGGGTCCCAAAACATTGGCATAATAATTTACTAAAAAAGAAGTTTAATAATTATAGGAAAAAGGAAAGCTCCTGTTATTAACTAAGAATCTATCTCTTTTTATTATGAAAACAACAAATTATCATTTCTATGAGTTTCTCTGTTCCATGTCTTTACACTAAAAATATTTTTGGTTTCAGGAATTTGAAAAACAAGACATTTTCTTAAATATACATATATATACATATATAATATAATCTGCTTCATAACAATAGGTGTGATGATTTCATATTTAGAGAATATTTAAATATTCATAAGCACAGCTTTCCTAATTAATAGTACTTCAAGTGAAGTACCTTGGGTATCCATTTTTGGAATATTTTGTTTTTCATAATTTTAAAACTTTTGAAAATGCAAATGATTTTATACATAGTTAATGCAAAATTCTAGTAATGTAGAAGCAGTCTTTCTGAAAAGAAGATATTAATACTAGATATCAAAATATTTATTCTATTTGGGAGATTTCTCTCTATACTACACACATTACTAAAATGAAAACATTTATTATTTACACCAGGTGGTTATTTACATCAAATGAACACAATTGAATTTTCTTCAGCAAAATTCTTAACTTAAATCTTGTATAATTCTTTTGTTTTTCACCAGGAAGTATAAGGTTTAAAAACATTATTTCATCACTGAAAGCAATGTAAAATTAGGTTTCTGAAATTTTATCAAGGATAATTTTCCAATTCTAGAAACAACTGTAATTTATTTGAACTTTTATGTCACTGTCTTGGTAATTTAAAAATTCTCTATAAGAATTTTTTAATGCTTAGTATTAAATACACCTACAGTAATTATATATATGCTATATATATACATATATATATATATACTTACTATATATATATATATTGTTTTTCATTTATTTATTTTTGGTCAGTCGTAGGACTTGAACTCTGGGCCTGGGCACTGTCTCTCAACTCTTCAGCTCAAGGCGAGTGCTCTACCACTCTACCACTTCTGTTTTTTGTTTTGTTTTGTTTTGAGAGATCGAATCTTGGAGTCTTAAAGGCTAGTGAATACATGGTGGATTCCTGTCTCAAAGACCAGCAGCCAGCAAATACACTTCACATTGCTAGGAAACGGAGCCAGGAGGGCCAGAGAGGCAAGAAAGAACAAAACAATACCAACAAACCAATTCAACTCTGATGGACAGCTAAAGGAGGACGCCATGGTGACCAGAGATGAGCCAGGAGACAGGACACAGGACAGGAACATGGGGACGCGTGGCATGGCGCAATGCCGACTGAGCTGGTCCAGGCCTCCCACTTCCGGTTTTCTGGGTTTTTTTAAATATTATTTTATACGTTTTTTATTGTAAAAATACTGTACAGAGGGGTTACATTTACATGAGCAAGATGATGAATACATTTCCTATCAAGCATTGTTATCTCCTCCTTTCTTTATTGAAGATAAGAGTCTCATAGACTTCCCTGCCCTTGCTGGCTTTGAACCATGATCCTCTGATCTCAGACTCCTAAGTAGTTTAGGATTACAGGTATGAGCCACCGGCACCCAGTTAGTAATTATAATTTTGAAGCTAGTTAAGCGTAATAATGGAATTCCTAGTAACTTGGAATGTTTTTTTCTTTTTCTAAAAACAGCTGTTAAATAGTATGAGATAAATGTTTCAACATACATTTCACTGATCATCTTCTATAAATATTTATGACCACTCTCATATCCCATTGCCAGACATACTCATTGTAATTCAGAAAGGAAAACTGATATAATTTTGTTTTGAAGCTGTTGGGGAATATGTGAATCTTTGTATTAATTATTGTATAAGGAGATACATAAAAAAACAAGTATGTTTAACACTACTTTGTATAAGGAGATACATAAACAAACAAGAGTCATAAAGTATGTTTGACACTACTTTAAAAAAATGTATCTGATAAAATTGTGCTCCTATATTCTCAGAAAATCTCTACCTAAGAAGTTGAGTAAACCTAATTTTTAATTATAATCAGAAACTGTCATAAGAAACCTCAAATTTTATACAGTAAAATAAAATAAAGCAAGGTTTACTTTCTGTAAAACTTGATCAAGAGTTTGAAGCCATTAGAGGAGGGGGAGGAAAAGAGAGGGGGGGAGAAGAAATGAGAGGACAAGGGGGAGTGGAAGGAGGAGGAAGAGAAATGCTAACAGTTATTACTGATGTAAATCTGAAATTTATATAAATGGCTAGATGTATTAAAGCACTTTAAACACATGTATAAAATATTAAAATGAAACCTGTTGAAATTGTTTTAAGAAGGTGAGAAGGGAGATAAGGGGAGTGGTAGAGGAAGTGAGGATGATATGATACATTGTATTTATGGAAATATCACAATGGCATCACGTTATGTAGTATATGCTAACAAAAAATAGAAAAGTAATACAAGTAATTAGTAGCTATTTTCCTGCAGTCATATGAAAACTCAGAAAATCTGTAATAAGAATAAATCTCCATTATTTCTTAATTGCTTATTAATTAACAAGAAAAACTTCATTGTCAACACTACACATATGCTTCACATATTTATATACAAATAAAATGATATCCAGTCATTAGAGAGTAAAGATGAAACTATGACATTATCTTGGTGCTTTAGTAAAGCATTTTAATATTTATCTATTTTAATAAAAGTTAATAATTATAAGTAACTTTCTTGTTTTCTTCTTTTCGCTTTTATTCTCTTTCCTACTCTCTTCCCTTCATCTTTCCCTTCTCCTACTTTCACTCCCATCCTTTTTCATTATTCCTTTTCTTCCATCCAACACTGTTTTTTGGCAGCAATCAGTTTCAATAAGAAATAAAAACTACAGTAGTCAGGAAGGAAGCTAATAAGCTTTCCTTCTTCCAAATGCCATTAGAGACTTCCTGAATAAAGAAGAAATACAATAATTAATTTTTTAATAAAAGAAGAGCTGGTACAAGCAAGAAAAACAGACTCCAGTCTTCATTATGATTAAAATTATTTTGACTTGTAAAAATCTGATATGAATAAGGTAAGAATATATTGTATAAGTACGGGCAACGAAGTTTGCTCCCAGTTATGTAGAGATATTTTTAGTTCACTGCTAATTAATTAAAAGGAGATGGTCTAGCATTCCCCTTTAAAATATGTTCCTAACATAATGGATCTCATTAACATAAAACTTTTTGTAAATATACTGTGAAGTTCTTTTCTTCAAAATCATTTCATTTTCTGTGGCCATATTAGTCAATGGAAGGACACACACACACACACACACACAATCTGTATAATTTAAATACATGATTATACTTATTTAGCTTTACATAATCATCATTTAGTTTTATACACTTGATGTGTGATCATATTTTATGTTTTACGTGCTATACACTGTGTATATAGCACATAGTCTATAGTCTTATTCTGAGGCTCATTCTCTACTGATGTAATATTTTTCTCACAAAGTTATATTAAAGTTCTTCCTACAAATTCTATATTAGTTAAATTCAATGAATCACCAGCCTACTTAACTTATATTTAAAATACAAATAGATAAATGTTTAAACATGTTTTTTCTTCTTTTTCTGCTCTGCATGACATCATATAGACAAGCTAGTAGTTTGGATACTAAGCTTCAATCCTGAAATTGCTCTTAATAACTGATTTGGTCATTATAGAGATAATAAATGCCATTCACAATGATAATTTAAATAATCTGTGTTGAGTTGGATGAAATTTGGTAAAAATCTGATTTCCTATGATTCCTAACAGTATAGCCACTGAAATCAACTTAAATGTCTGTTAGAATTCATTGAGCTTTATAGTGAGCATCTGGGAGGAACACTCCAGAGCAGATGTTGGAATAGAATACCACAGTAAAACTACTTTACATTTCATCTGGCTAATAACAGTACTTCATTGCAAAGATTGCTTTCTCTAATTTCTGGCTTAATTTTGCCAAAATAAAATCTGTTTGTCTATTTTTAAGACATATTATGACTGCTTATGTAAAACAAAGTACTCCACTTCCTAATGTATTTAAGTACATACTCTATAGCAAAATAACTAAATTTTCTAATTCAGAATATATCATTAATATAAGTCAATATTCAAAGCCACAAAATTAGGAACATCTCCATGAACTAAAACTTAAATAGTATATCTGTAGAAATAAGGAACATTTCCAAACATTCCTAAATGTAATTTATCCTTTTAAAATTCTTTTATTTTATTGCTTTGTTGAAAACTATGTTCCAGGGGTTTGCTCATATGCAAATTCTGGTTAAATATAAGGAATTAAAGAATTTGAAAATATTCTTAGTGACATTATGACTTTTAAAAAAAAATCTCTAACTCTTTGGCAATTGGCATATGCACTTTTCTTATGAATCCTTCAGGATACCTCTTCATAACTTTGGTTTCTACATTATCATCCTGGTTGACCATCAGTTGGTTTTATTAATAACACAGTAAAACATTCATGCTATGTAAAATATGTAAAAGCGAGAAAGGAAAAAATGAAGTATAAAACCATTATTCAGAACCATTTTTAACATTTTCATTTAACCCTGAATAAAAATTAACATATAACCTATCAGTATCTAAGATGATATTTTTGTTTAAGGTGTATTCTAACTATCCTCTAATTTTCTAATTCTCTCTTATTTTGGGGGTGGGGGTGGTCAGTTATGGGGTTTGAACTCTGGGACTGGGTGGGCACTGCCCCTCAGCTCTTCAGCTCAAGGTTAGTGTTCTACCACTTGATCCACAGTGCCACTTTTGGCTTTTTCTGCTTATGTGGTACTGAGGAATTGAACCCAGGGCCTCATGCATGCAAGGCAAGCACTCTACCACGAGCCACCTTCCCAGCCCCCTCTTCTCATTTTTTATATCTTAATTTCTCTTTTTCTCAAAAAGTTCTTCTAAGGCTTTACTGCTTTATTATTGCAAACACAAGGAGATAGTTTAGTCTTTTCAGGTCTGACAGTCTTTACTGCAATCCTTTAATTCTGAGAATGTACTACAAAAGTACTTACAAACATATATCAAAATGGACATGATTGTTCCAACCAGCTCCAAATAAAATTTTATTGATTAGAAATAAGCAGTCCACTACAATTTGCAGACCTGCATTCTAAACAGTTGCAAAGATATACTGCATACCATGTTTACACTAATCTCTAATCTCAGTAATCTCTAGTTGAAAATTTCATATACTAGTTTCGCATATTAACCTTTCCTATTAATACAGTAATAAAATAAACAAAAAAACTAAGACCCTATAAAAATTAACTAAATCACAAAAAATGGCTGGATCATTTGTGGCACAGTAAATGTAAAATAAACAACAACAACAAAATACTAAGACCCTACAAAAAGTTAACTAAACCAAAAAAATGACTGGGTCAATTTTGGCACAAGTAATAAAAAGAAAGAGAATCAAAAAAATAAATGTGTGAATGAGTAAATGTATGTTTGAAATACTATCAAATAATAGAATCCTTTAATAATCTCATCTCTAAAAAGGTATGTTATCTGTTTTATTATGGGAAAGGATTATAACAACAAATAAGGAAATAATAATGGAAAAGAAAGAGAATAGAAGGAGGAAAAAATATTTTGCAAATAGTCTTTAAATTTAGAAAACAACAATGAGTATTATCTGTAAAATGTACTAGTAACTATCATTAAAAATGTTTTCTTCTTATTTATGGAAACTCTGACAACATAGTATCTTAAGAAAAAACAAAGTTCATGATTTTTCATTTATCATTTGTTCCTAAAAAGTTATTGCATTTAACGGCTTTTGGTCTAAAAGTTTCCTGAAGGTTCTGTGGCCCACAAAAAAATATTGCCTGAAAATAAATAACTAAATAATTAGACAAGCAATACTATTAGATAAATGCCTTCTACCACATATAGAACCCACAAGAAAATTAGAGTTTGAGGCCTAAATGAAATAAGCTAGGATCAACTGTGCTTTGTTTTCAATGGCTGTATTACTGAGAAGAAATCCTGAGTATGACAACACAAAAGGAAAGAAATCAATAAAACACTGCAGAGTAGAATTGTATCTAGATAACAATTGTATCTTGTAAATGCCCCTCATTCATCACAATGAGCATTTAATCTTTAAAGATTCATTTTTAAAGTCTTGAGAACTCACTAACCAATGTCACAACTTTTAACTAATCACATACAACATGAAAGCAGCCTTAAGTACAATTAAAATACTTAGATTTTTTTAAAATTACATAATGATAAAGACTAATCAGTGAGTGGGACTCCAGTGACTCACACCTATAATTCTAGCTATAGCTACTCAGGAGGCTGAGATCTGAGGATCGTGGTTCCAAGCCAGCCAGGGCAGAAAAGTCCCCATGAGACTGCAATTAACTACTCAAAAACTAGAAGTGGTGCTCTGGCTCAAGTTGTAGAACACTAGCCTTGAGCACAAAGAGGCTCAGGGGTAGCATCCAGGCCCTGAGTTCAAGCCCCAGACCCAACAAGGGGGAAAAAAGACTAAGCAGTGAAATAAAGTACAATTCTATTATTTATCTCAAGGGAGAAAGATACACATTCTCCAAACCCTATTAATAGACAGGACAACCCAAAACAGCTATTTTTCATTATGACATGTAACATAACTATGAAGGGTATTGCATTATACTTGAGATAACCAACTTATTGATATTAAAAACAACTAAGCTGAAACAAAGCATAAGAACAATGTATACACATAATAAACAATGATTTCATGTCCTAAGAAGCTCATGAAACTAAAACAATATTGTTTTGAACCCTAAGAATATTATTGTCTATAAACTCAAAAGAAACTTCAAGGCTCAGTATAGTGGTTCACACCAGTAATTCTAGCTACTCAGGAGACAATCATTAGAAAGCTTACAGTTTGAGGTCATCTCAGGCTAAAAGTTAAATTATCTCAATTAATAAGGTGGAGATGGTGGTACAAGCCTGTCATCCCAGCTACACAGGAACATACAGATAAGAAGACTGCAGTGAGAAGCTAGCTCTATGTCATAGCATAAAATCTTATCTCAAAAAAAGCTAAGACTACACATAGAGCTCCCCTATGACCCAGCAATCCCATTTTTGGGCATTTACCCAAACGATCACAAACAAGGCCATACTAAGGCTACCAGCAGGACTATGTTTATTGCAGCATTATTTACCATAGCTAAGATATGGAACAACCCAGATGCCCCTCAGTAGATGAATGGATATATATGCATACATACATACATACATACATACATATTTATATATAATGGAATTCTATGCCTCCATCAGAAAGAATGACATTGCCTCATTTGTTAGGAAATGGAAAGACTTGGGAAAAGAATATATTAAGTGAAGTAAGCCAGGCCCAAAGAAATATAGGTCCCATGGTTTCCCTCATTTGCAATAACTGGTACATGTGTAGGACAAGTAGAAAAGGTCAAAAGCCATGTACATATGACCAGATAAGATCATGTTAAGTGAAATGAACCCCAAGATAGGGACACAAATATTGTTTTTCTTGCTATTGTTTTCAACATATTTATAATGTACCATGTAATTTTTTGTTTCTTTGTATGTTCCTCCCTTACGGTATAACCCCTGTTTTCACTGTATTTGATGTCGGTGCCCTGCATCTTGTATATACACTTCTCTAATTTGGAGAGGGGAAGGGAAATAACAAAATGCTTAAATAGGGATACAGATTGACCCATTGTAACAATGAGATGTATAAGACACTAATGTTGAAAACGAACTTTAGAACTTTGGCGGGGGAGTAGGGGTAGTTGTGGATGTGGGAGGGAAGGGATGGTAGGGGAAAAACAAAGAAGGAGGCAACAATGCTTGATAGGAAATGTACTCATTACCTTGCTCATGTAAATGTAACCCCTCTGTACAGCATTTTTAAAATAAAAAACATACACACAAAAAAAATAAAGCTAAGAGCCGGGCACTGGTGGCTCACACTTGTAATCAGGAGCCTGAGATCTGAGGATTGTGGTTCAAAACAAGCCCGGGCAGGAAAGTCCGTGGGACTCTTATTTCCAATTAAGCACCAGAAAACCAGAAATGGCAAATGGCTCAAGTGGTAGAGCACTTGCTGTGAGCTGAAGAGCTAGGGACAGTGCCCAGAGTTGAAGCCCCAAGACCGACAAAAAACAAAAACAAAATAGCTAAAAAGGGTTGAATATGTAACTTGGGTGGAATACTTATCTAATACTTGAAAGGCCCTGGATTCAATCCTCAATATCAAAAGAAAAACACAAAGAACGCAAAGAAATAAAAATACTTAACAGAACTAAAATGATCTTAAATAAAAAGTCAGGTAACAAACAAGCATTTCTATAAATAGGCAATGAACATATAGATATTGAAATTATAAAAATATCATTTACACCATATAGACTATTAAAATATTTGATACAAATTTAACAAAATATGTTCACCATCTGTGTGAAGGATGCCACAAACTGTGAATAAAAGAAATGAAAAATGATTTAAACAAATGCAGAGACTATAGTCTTCATGAAAGGGAAGATAATATTGTTTCTACTTCAAGGCTCCTCAAACTAGCTCTGGAATCTACACAATTCCAATAAGTAACCCAACAGTATTGTGTTAAAAAAAATAACCAAAACAACTTTTGAAAAGATCAGCAAAAGAGGTTGCACGCTACTAGATTTCAAGGTTTTCTGTGAAACATAGAAAATAAACACTACATGATAATGGAAAAGGAAATAATACTGGAATAATTATCAATATGCATATGCCAAAGCTACAAAATAAAACAATTAAGAAAATCCTAATCTAATACTTGCATAATATACATAAATCTATGTATTACCTAAAACTTAAAATATATCATATATATCATATATACACAAATACACATATATGTAAATATATCTTTTTATATGTATATATCATATATTCTGTTATATGATATATAAGATACATATAACTATATATTGTAAGTTACATATTAAGTTTGTATATTGTATATATTTTAAGTTATAAGTATATATAATGTTATATTTTATGTTATATTTATATATACATATAACATAAAATATATCATAGAACAAAATATAAAAGTTTCTAAGAGGATACATAGGAAAGAAAATGGCCTTGGTTCAAACAACACTTCCTTGGATATATCAGCAAAAGAAGAAACTGGGTAAACTACATCTTTTTGTGCTCGTCAATCTATTTAAACTGTGATAAATAAGTGTGGTAGATAACAATGCTTTATCATATTAACAAGTATGTATAAAAGGTTCTGACATAAGAAATCTGATATATCTCATTGTATCTATATCCAACAATAAAGTATACTTAAATGAGGATAGATTTTATTATGCTAAGTAGTCTTACCACATTAAAATTTTTTAATCAAGTTGAAAAACTACTACATAGCTATTAAGGTGGCTTAACAACACAAAATGGACAATAACAAATACTGTTAAGGAGCAGATTAACTAGAACTCTATTATATTGTTGTTGAGAATATAAATTTGTATAAGCATTTCACAAAACAGATAATACTTTATCAAAGATAATACCTGATATGACCTGGTATTATGGGGGCAAGGCGCTTTCTTTATTTATATTTATTTATTTGCATGAAAGCCTACTTAAGGATGATTTTAGCCCAGAGTGAAAGAGATCTAACTCTTCCCAACTGAGGAATGTACAAACTAGTATATTCATATACCAGAACACTATTCAGTAATAACAAGAATAAACTACTAATATATGCAAAGCCAAAGGTTAATCTCAAATACATTGTGACTGAAGCCTAACCAAAAATTCTACATACTATATGATTACATATATATAATATTCTAGACAGTCAAATTATATTACAGAAGCCAGGCACCAGTGGCTCACACCTGTAATTCTAGCTACTCAGGAGGCTGAGATCTGAGGATCATGGTTCAAAGCCAGTCCTGGCATAGAAGTCTCTAATATCCAATTAACCATTAAAACTAGAAAAAGAAAAAAACAAACACCAAAAGGGGAGCTGGGACTGTGGTTTAGTGGTTTTGCCTAGCATGCATGAAGCCCTGGGTTCAATTCCTCTGTACCACAAAAACAGAAAAAGCCTGAAGTGGGTCTGTGGCTCAAGTGGTAGAGTGTTAGCCTTGAGCAAAAGAAACTCAGGGATAGTGCCCAAGCCCTGAGTTCAAACCCCAAATCTGGCCAAAACAAACAAACAAAAAAACAAATAAAGGAGTAGCTCAAATGGCAGGAAAGAAGGAAGGAAGGAAGGAAGGGAAGAAGGGAGGAAGGGAGGGAGGGAGGGAAAGAGAAAGAGAATAAAAAGGAAAGAGAAAAGAAAATAGAAAGAAAGCAAGAGAGAAAGAAAGAAAGAAAAGAAGGAAAGGAAGGAAGGAAGGAGGCAGGCAGGCAAGCAAGCAAGAAAGAGAAAGGAAGAAGGAAGAAAGGGAGAGAGGAAGGAAGAAAAAGAAATGAAGAAAGGATGGAAAGAGTAATGGGGTAAAAACTTCCAAATGCACTATGGTCAGGTATGGAAATATAGTGAGTCCTTTCACTCTTTACAATTAACATATGCTATTGAAATAATTTTTCTGATAAAAGGATGTCTGTATTCTAAAACTTTTAATTTTTATATTATAGTAAAATTCACTCGGTGCTATAAAAGTGTCTGTGTGCATGTATATATACATATTTCTATGAGTTCCCTCAAAAGCACAGTGTAATCACCATTGTAATCAAGATACAACAGATTTAAATATTAAAAATCTTTGAATTAATGAAACAGCTTAACAAAGGTAAACTGGGGAGGTAAGACAGGTGATTAACTACTTTCAGGTAAGTTTTAAAACTCATGTGCAGGGGATGGGAAGGTGGCTCAGTGGTAGAGTGCTTGCCTTGCATGCATGAGGCCCTGGGTTGGATTCTTCAGCACCACATAAACAGAAAGAGCCAGAAGTGGCACTATGGCTCAAGTGCTAGAATACTAGCCTTGAGCTGAAGAGCTGAGGGACAGTGCCTAGGACCAAAGCTCAGCCCCCACAACAGACAAAAAATAAATTTAAAAAAAACTGTGAGAGAGAAGGAAGAGAACAGTATTATTTTTTTAATTGTGAAAATACAGTACAGAGGGATTAATTTTACCTGGGCAAGGTAATGAGTATATTTCTTATCAAGTATTGTTGCCTCCTCCTTTGTTTCCCCTTCCCATCCCTTCCCATCTCCCCCCCACAAACCTCCCACCTCAATACCCCCCTCCCCCCCGCAAAGTTGTAAAGTTCGTTTTTCTACATAATAACTTGTACATCTTCTTGTTGCAATGGGTCCACCTGTATCTCTACTTAAACAATTTGTTTCTTCCCTTCCCCTCCACAAATTATACCAATATCAAATACAATGAAAGCAGGGATTATACCGTGGGGGAAGGACATACAAAAAAACAAAGAAATTGTCTTATAAATATGTTAGAAACAATCACAAGAAAGAAAAATCATTGGAACAGTATTCTTAAAAATACTCAATCCCTGTTTTCACTGTATTTGATATTGGTATAATTTGGGGAGGGGAAGGGAAAAAACAAATTGTTGACCCACTGCAACAATGAAATGTACAAGATGCTAGGTCGAAAAACGAACTTTACAATATAGGCAAGGTGGGGGGGTGTAGTTGTGGAGACAGGAGGAAAGGGATGGGAGGGGGAAAACGAAGGAGGTAACAATGCTTGATAGGAAATGTACTCATTACCTCGCTCATGTAATTGTAACCCCTCTGTACAGTATTTTCACAATAAAAAAAACTTGTTTAAAAATAAAATAATAAAAAATAAAATACTTGGGGTTGGGAAAGAGGCTCAGTGGTAGAGCGCTTGCCTTGCATGCCTGAGGCCCTGGGTTCAATTCCTCAGCACCACATAAGCAAAAAGAAAAAAGCCGGAAGTGGCGCTGTAGCTCAAGTGGTAGAGCGCTAGCCTTGAGCTGAAGCGCTGAGGGACAGCGCCCATGCCCAAAGTTCAGGCCCCACGACCAGACCCAAAAAATAAAAAATAAAATAAAATACTCATGCACAAAATATATGTATCCATATGTGTATATGTGTGTGTGTTCATGTGAAATCAATATTAACAGCATGAGAAATCCTCCATATCTCTGGCAATCCAAACAAAAACAACAACAAACAAAAACAAAACAACATAATACAACAGGTATTTTTCATGTATGCTTGATTATTCTCCATACTGAAGGCCTGCACATTTGTGTCATCAAACCAAATCGACTTTGTTCCACAGAATTAAATCAGCAATATCCTTAAAAAAAGACACACACAACTAAATTCAACATCTCCAAACATAAACAGAACTAGTACAGTAATAATTTAAAAGGCATAGCAAACTGCTGTGTGCTGATGAGTTTTTAAATCTTCTCACAGGTAGAGCAACAGCTGTTGCCAAATAGTTTTAGTCACCAGAGAATTCCTTTTAGCACAATT
This sequence comes from Dipodomys ordii, assembly GCF_000151885.1. Taxonomy (NCBI): domain Eukaryota; kingdom Metazoa; phylum Chordata; class Mammalia; order Rodentia; family Heteromyidae; genus Dipodomys; species Dipodomys ordii. Next base: position 8,618,199 of record NW_012267244.1, on the reverse strand, counting down.
TGATATCATGGCCTAAATTCAAAGTGACACTGAATTAAAGCTTGTTATGATAATAATCATGGCAGGATAAAGTGGTTTAGGAAAACCTGAAGTCTGAGTCTTCAGAATTAATTTGAGTATATTACCCTTGATTGGCCAGATTCAAGCCTGAGTTTAACATAAAATTATAATGACTTTAATAATGACTTTTAAAAGAATGATACCACATAAGTTTACAATAAATTAATAATAAAACTTTAAGCCTAAGGAATAGATAGGATAGATATCTTTTCAGTGGCTAGATACCTCACTTTGCAAAACTACTCATGCTATGAAAACTATAAAACATTTACCAGCAGTTAAAATATAATGATATAATGCACGTCTACACGTACACATTTACACATCTATAAGAACAGTGTACTGCTAACTCTAGAATTAATAACTGGTATAAGAAATAATATAATCAATGTAATGTTTCAATCCTTTCTGCTTGATTACAAACGTGAATAATGTCAGATTTGTTGAAAACAAAATACTCAAGGTAACTGAAACCAGGCAAAACAAATTCTATTGAGGAAAGAACTGTGGGTACAATGTTTATTCATTTTTAAATTTTCCATTATTATAACAGTGAGACGAGCAATCAGAGATATACAACAAGATCATATCACACCTGAAATCAGTCTAGAGAGAAATTCTGTAACTACATTGACCACAAAACCATCAAATATGCTGAATATATTTTTTCAAGGCATATACAATTTTTTGGATGATAAAGTAAAGGAGACTGGAGCAGAACCCACTTTACCAGTTAAGCCACATTCCTGTAGGGATAACTCATAGAAGGCATAAATATTACAGAAATTTCTGGAAACTATTACATTATCGGATCCCTGTTAAAACAAGTAGTTCAACATGGAATTGTCTGAGGAAGATTTCAGATCGGATCCTAAAATCAATATTAATCTTTGATCATTGCTACTGCAACTCCCCACACCCAGTGAAGCCCATCATACACCATTCTAATCTATATTTGACTACTTCTAAGGGCACACATATGTAGTTCTTTGTAGTTAGCATATTAAAAACTCCTGTTGTTTGCCACTGTTGTTTTTCCACAAGATAAAACTAAAAATTTCTAAAATCAAATATCACATTTGTATTTTTCTCATTTCCCTTGCAAAGTTCAACTCCTCCAATTTATAATTACTTGACAGTGGCCACCTCAGAGTTCCACTGTAACACAGTTGGGGGTATTGTCTTGAAAAGTATGAGACAATTTTTCTTCTCCTCAATCATTGTCTAATTACTACAAAAGGAGATATGGCGTTAACTTAGCTTTTAAATTTATAAGCTCAATGACTAACAAACCAATAAATTTATAAGCTTTCATATACCAATTTATAGGTTCTAAACACATACTTTCCTATTTCTCTCTCTCTCTTTGCCTTTTGATGCCTTTAGTAAGGCATTGAGGGTTAGAATCTGAAGGACAAAAATGTATTTTATGTATACTTCTATTAGCATATAGGCTAGTCAACATTCTCCTTAAAAGGTCCTATCCTTTTAAGAAATTCAAAAAAAAATGTAGAACTTTTCCTTCCTCCAACACTGAAGTACTGTACTCAACTTATAATTGTCAAAAAATTCCCAGTTATATTTTCCCTAAAGGGCTACTGTCCAGTAATTTTTGTAGAATTTATATTTTATCTCCTAACTGGAACTTAAAAATGGTTTTATTTATGAGACAGGAGTAAATTATATAAAATATATAGATAGGCAAATATTTGGATATGTATATGAGTGCTTGTGTGTGTGTGTGTGTGTGTGTGTGTGTGTGTGTGTGTTTAAGAGAGAGAGAGAGAGAGAGAGAGAGCACATGAGTGCCTGGGTCTTAAACTCAGGAGCTGGGCACTGTCCCTGAGTCTTTTAGCTCAAGGCTATTACTCTATCACTTGAGCCACAGCTCCAATTTTGGCTTTTTTTTTAATCGATGGAGTAAGAGTCTCATGGCTGGCTTTATAACATGATCCTCAGATCTCCTGCTGAGAAACTAGGATTATAGGCATTAGCCACTGGCACTTGGCAATATATTTTTTAAATTCAAATACAACATTCAATTGAGGTACATGAAAGACTCAATTTGTTTTTGAGATAGCAGAGTTAAGAGTGTAAGAATAAATGAAATATTTAATCATATTGTCTGGCATAAAGTCCTTTAGGACAAATTTTCCTGTTCTTCCAGATATCTTTTCCTACTGCAGTTCTAACAAACTAAAATAAACTTAAATTTCAGCAATATCATCTTACAAATGAAATGTGGTTAGTTTCTACTAATCATGTTAATGCGTATGTTTCAAAATAAACCTTCTAACTTCTCGTGTGTGTGTGTGTGTGTGTGTGTGTGTGTGAGAGAGAGAGAGAGAGAGAGAAAGAGAGAGAGAGAGAGAGAGAGTAGTCACAGGCTTGAACTATGGGCCTAGGTGCTGTCCCTGAGCTCTTTAGCTCAAGGCAAGCGCTCTACCACTTGAGCTATAGCTCTACTTCCAGTTTTCTGGTGGTTAATTGGAGATAAGAGTCTCATGGACTTTCCTGCCTGGGCTGGCTTTGAACCGCAATCCTCAGATGTCAGTCTCCTAAGCAGGTAGGATTACAGGCATGAGCCATCAGCACTCAGCACTTTCTAACTTCTTTAACTATATGAAACTGATTAGCTGAATTAAAGTGTTATTAAAAGTTTAAAATTTTTAAATTTCCAAGAAATAGCAAATGGCCAATTTGAGAAAAATCAGGTCCCTAAGCAAAATACTATACCAGAAACTTAATGAAAAAGGCATTTTACTTTCACGTCATTTTTACAGTCAAGTGCATACATTTTTTTCTAAAGAATATGAATTTTCAATATAGTGTCTTATACATCTATCTCATTACAATGGGTCAACCTGTATCCCTATTTAAGCATTTTGTTATTTCCCTTCCCCTCCCCAAATTAGAAAAATGTGTATACAAGATGCAGGTCACCGGAATCAAATACAGTGAAAACAGGGGTTATAAAAAGATAAAAACCATTTGTGTCCCTATCTTGGGGTGCATTTCGTTCTTTACAACTTTGGCAGGGAAGGGAGTGGTGATAATTGGGTAGGTAGGGAAGGAAGTGATGGTAGGCAAACAACAAAGGAGGAGGTAACAATGCTGGATAAAAAATTACTCATTACCTTACTCGTGTAACTGTAAACCCTCTGTACAGTATTTTTACAATAAAAATATATTAAAAATAAAAAATATGAGTTAATGACTTTTTAAGAAAAGGCAGAATAATCAATACTTCTGAAAATAAATCTTGGTATCTCAGGAATGTAGTGAATGTTCTGTGTTCACAACAATATTTTAGAGCCTTCGGGATATATGGTGAGAAATATATATGTTTTGGTTTCTAATAACAGTGAAACCCTATGTGGCAACTTTCAAGCCACAGAAATCCTATTTGGAGACTATAATTCTCTTATAAGATGCACTTCACAATTAAGAACTATAAATAATGTCAATAAACATTATGGCTTCATGGATATGTCCCGAAGGAATATTTAAATAGCCATTAAGAAGGTGGCTTATTTACCTTAGATTTATAAATCTGCAAGTACATAGCAGCAGTAAAGAAATGGTTTGCTGGTATTAAGAAAATAGGAAATAGTTGCCAGCTGGCTAATATTTTTGGCTGTATTTTTTTTAAAAAAGAATATAGGAAATGTCTTAGAGGAACCACAGGATCAATGTCTTCCAGTGTGGAAAAGAAAGTGTAGAGATTACAAAAGAGGTATGTCAGAATATCTTTACAAAGCTAAAGTGATTTTTCCAAGGGCATAGTCATCAATTTGAAATTTGACCTCAGCACTTTTCTTGTCCTCATTTCTAGTATCTCTAAAACACCCTGACAAGACAACACCATCCCCACACACTGAGCTACGTAATTGGTAATTCAGAATAACACTGCAAAATACACACTGCCATCATTTCTGTTGCCTCTGTGATTTGGTAGCTTCACCCCACATCCATCAGACCTACCATGATGGAAATACTTTTGTTTATAAGAGAATGAAGAACGAGAGTTTCTTTTCTGACTTCCCCAAAGATCCACTGTGTATTAAAGTTTTGAAAAGTATACACAAGACACAAGGTTCCAAAATCCAATACAGTGACAACAGGGGATAAACCAAAGGAAAAGAGAAAGAAAGAAAAGAAAAAGACATTCACATAGGACATTAAAAACAACAACAAAGAAAAACCTCTTGTTTCCATATCTTAGAGTTCATTTTGCTGAGCATCATCTTCTATGGTCATAGGTACACAGCTATTGAGCTATTGTGATCCTCTTCTAGGACTAAAAAGCACAGCCTTGGGAAGGGAGTTTGACAGACGGGGGGAGACTATCTGGAACACATTGTACACATGTGTGGTGATAGCACGATGAAATGTGCTCCTGTGTAACTAATACATTCTCGCAAAAAATAATAAAAATTCTTTTCTTTTCTTTTTCTTTTTTTTTTTTTTTGTTGGTCATGGGGCTTGAACTCTGTCAGTCAGCTCTTCAGCTCAAGGCAAATGGTCTACCACTTGAACCACAGAGCCACTTCCGGTTTTCTGGTGGTTTATTGGAGATAAAGAGTTTCATGGCCTTTCCTGCCCAGGCTGGCTTTAAACCGCAATTTTGAGATCTCAGCCTCCTGAGTAGCTAGGATTACAGGCTTGAGCCACTGGCGCCCAGCTTCAATTTATTTTTAAAAATAAAAACATATATGTCACGGTCTTCTGCCTGATGTACATAGAACTAGTAGACCTATCTTAACAGTTAAGGAAATTCCTTTGCTCTGCATTTCCACAGAAATGTACACAAGTGCACTAGAGACAAGTATTAAGATTGAAAAATGATTCTTCTTTTCCAGAAGTATGCATTAAAGTGTTTTAACATTTGAATCTTTTACAAAAACAAAAAAGTATTTTAAACTGAGTAACATCAATACCTGAAATGCCTGGACTTTCATTTGGAAAATGAAGGCATACTTTGTGAGAGATTACATAACTGGGGGGTAGGGAGCTAAACAGCCCTTCTCTAACCTACCAGCCTCTGATAACCAGTGTGCTAATGCCATAATCCACAACTGGGTGCCACAGGACACCTTTAATTTCAATGGTAGCACATAAATACATGTCGAGTAGTTCACAGTCAGGACATTAGAGTGCATGAAAATCAATGTGAAATGGGAAACATGTCCAATCTAATTCCAAGACTTGAGCCCAGCAGGTGCTTCAAAACCTGTATGTTTACATATAACTGCATAGTATTTTTTAAATGACTATAAAATTGTTAGATCAGAGATATTTATGAAGATGATTATACCAATGCTGCTCAGACCATCACTCACAGGAAGTAAACTGCTGGTGCTCCTGGAGTTACTATTTGTCAGAGGCAAATACAAATTCTTGTTGGAATAACATGAATCAATTGATTTTTGTTCTGTTTTATATGTAATATCCAAGACAGAAGCAAAGAAGATAGCAATGAAAGTTTTTGAAGCCATATAACTGTGGAATCCAATAGTGGAGATTTCAGTAGTGAGCTTAAAAGCCTTAAAGAAGGAACAATAAAAGACCCCGAATAGCAAAAACGCTCCTCAACGGAAAGAACACTGCTGGAGGAATATCAATACCAAATTTCAAACTCTACTATAAA
>NW_012267244.1:8541418-8610979 GCF_000151885.1 Dipodomys ordii | reverse complement strand
GGAGGAGGCTGCAATGCTTGGTAAGAAATGTACGCATTATCCTGCCCATGTAATTGTAACCCCTCTGTACAGTATGTTCACAAATAAAATTAAATTAAATTAAAAAATTTAAAAAAGCCTTAATGAAGCCAGGCACTTATAGATCTTGTCAGTAATCCTAACAACTCAGGGGGCTAAGAGCTGAGGATTGCGGTTCAAATCAGCCCAAGCAGGAAATTCCATGGGACTCTTATTTTCAATGAACTACTTAGAAAAGTCCAGAAGTGGCGTTGTAGTTCAAATGATAGAGTGCTAGCCATGAGCCAAAGAAGCTCAGGCATAGCACCCAGGCCCTGAGTTCAAGTCCTAGGACCAGCACAAAATAAAATGAAATAAAATGATAAAAATAAATAAATAAATAAAACTCATAATGATTAATATGACCAATACTTAAAGTAGCAGAATTGCAAATGTCAACAAAAGTTTGGAAAAACAAATAAATAAAAATTCTAGGACCAAAAACTAAGATAAATAAAATTAAGCAACAGATACAGCACATAAGAACAACTGAAAAAGTTAATGAATTAAACATAAGTGAGAAGAAAATATGACCATTAAAATGTAAAGAAAAATGAATAATACACACATAACATAAAACTTCTAACTCAAAGGACATATAGAGTATGATTTTTAAAATATCTAGCACATAAGTATTTGAACTCTCACAATGAAAGAAGTTAAAGAAAGATTTAAAGATATAATGACTGAAAATTTTCAAAATGCCAATTAAAGACATTAAATACCAAATTTATTAACATAAGTACTATAAAATCTAAGAAAGCGAGTACAAAGAAAATAATACCTAGTCTTATAATAGTAAAAACTGATGAAAACTGAATACAAAACAGCCAAAAATAAAACCACATCAACAACAACAACAAAAACAAAGGAGGCCAACAAATGGAATTTTATCTTTAAGACACTGAAAGAAAAGTCAACCTAGAATTTTACATCCAACAAAAATGTCTCTCCTCTGTCTCAAAAGTGGAATGAAACATTTTAAAAATAAACAAAAAATGCAGGAAAATCACTAGAATATTTACACACAGTATGACTACAAACTAAAGTATATACTTTAGGCAAAGATATACTACTTCACAAAATTGCAGAGCAGCTTTTCTGTACAATCAGCACGAATGCTTCTAAATACATACATTTAAAAAATAAAAGGAAACCCTTAAGTGAGGTTTGTAAATGTATAAAAATGAAAGGAAATTTATTAGAATAGTAGTTATAATCCTATTTTTTATCATCATCTATTGTCTCTGCCAGAGATATGTGGTGCCATAATAGATAATCCAGAAAGTAATAACGACATTAATACAAGATGGTAATAGTGGGAGGTGGAAGAAAGGAGAGTCAAAGAAAATATGATCTAAAATAAAACAAGGAAAGGAACACGTAATATAAATTGGCAGAATGAATATAGTTTTAAGCCCTAATATTGGTATTTACACTAAATGTAAACTAAATACTTTCATTATAAACACTATATTATCAGAGTATATGTTTAAAATCTCAACTATATATAGATAACAATAAGCAAGCCTTAAATATAAAGTTGTAGAAAATCTGAAAGTAAAAAGATATCATGTATTACATATAAATATAAAAAATACAATAAATACTAACCAAAAGAGAAAGTATATTTTCAGACGAAGTACATAGTCCCTGCACTCTGGGGCAGTGTTCTATGGAAGTCATGGGAGAGAAAGCTTATAAAGGGAGAATTTTTGTAAGATAATACATTTCTTCATATTTTTCGTCGATTAAACTTGGCATCAGATGTAGGATAGAGAAGCTTTTTTTCAATATTCCAAACGTAAAACAGGTGAAATTATAGTCCAGAGATATTACCATAGACCCAGCTTCAGTTTATATAACCAGTTTAATTCTTGCTAGTATTCAGACTTCTCAGTGCTATACTGCATGGTCTCTATCTTCTTCATAAGACTTCTGGGTTTTTTAAAAAATCACTTCTTATAAAGAATAATGATCAGTTTTGCTCTAAAAATCTAAAACTTTTAATGCATTCTTTTTCTGGACTAATTTTATACTGTATCTGAGTTTACCTGTTGGAATATCAACAAGTATATTTCTTCTTGGTTTCACGAGTTTCTGCTAACTAAAATGAAAATTATAAATTAACAAATTTTTTAGCTAAAAGTGGCTTCAGGTCATTTAATCAAATGCCTTCATTTTGACTTTCAACCAAGATCTTGGCTCAATCCTTGAATCCATTCTTTCGCCTTCATTAGTATTGTTACATATCCTCAAGAATTATATGCTCAAATTTACAGCTTTAAAACTCTTACCCTTGAGGATTCTTGATCTCAGTTGCTGCCTATCTTACCTACTATTCTTTTCTCTATATTCCTTACAGATCTAGGCAATAAAAGCCTGAATTGTAATCAACTGATGTCTATCAGGTATCAATCCATTAGTATACTCACAATCAGAACACCATATTGCAAAAGTGATCTATAAAATTTGTGTTTTTCTTTATCTTTCTTTGGATTACTGATTACTGAAAGCAGAAAAGCAGAATTTTTTATTTTGCAATTGGACTACATCTCTTCTTTCATTTTAGATTGAAGATATTAAGTGGTGTGCAGACCTTCACAATAGACTTAATTATGGCAAAGATTATTGATAATGATTTTATACTTTAAATAATGGTGTACTGGGATAATAGTGGAATAAAAAATGAGCACTATTAAAATTAACATTTGGTGTTAACATATGGTGTCATTGTGTGTCCTTGCTCTTCTTAACAAGGCATTTTTTCTTCACCTACACTTGGGATTTTTTAGGAAGATCCCAGCTAAAATGTTTTCTCTCAGAAGTACCTTGACATTAACCATATACAAATTCAATACAGTGCACTAAGCCTGAGACAGCACTAGAGCTGATAAGAAGATATCTCTCTTTCATATAATCCACTGGAGTTACATAATAATTCTAACACAAGCATATAAATGCCTGTCATTCATAACTGTAATCCCAGCTACTAAGGAGGGAGTAATCAAAGTAACTCAGTTAGAAGCCAACTGGGCAGAAAAGTCTGAAATACTCCATCTTATTAATGGGCAAAATGCTAGAATAAAAGTGTATCTCATGGTAGACACCAATAGTAAGAAAACAAGCTGAGAGAAAATGTAAGGCCCTGAATCCAAGCCTTGTTACTAGTACCAAAAGAAAAAAAATGAAAGACAGAAATATGAAAATTTGGGGAACTGAACCCAGGGTTGCTTTTTAAATTTTAATTTGATACTTAGAAGTTGAACCAAGGCTATTGTGATTCCCTGCTAAGAATATAATGGACATATTCTAGTTATTACAAATGAGGGAAAGCATGAAACATACAATTTTTGGGGGTCTGGCTTGCTCTGCTTAATATAATTTTTTTTCAGGTCTTTCCATTTCGTTAGGAATAGGGCAATGTCATTCTTTCTGATGGAAACACAGAATCCACTGTGTGTTAAGCAAAAAAAGCTGAAAGTGGTGCTGTGGCTCAAGTGGTAGAGCGCTAGCCTTGAGCTGAAGAGCTGAGGGACAGCGCCCAGGCCCAGAGTTCAGGCTCTACAAGTGACAGAAAAGAAAAGAAAAGAAAAGAAAAGAAAAGAAAAGAAAAGAAAAGAAAAGAAAAGAAAAGAAAAGAATCCATTGTGTATATATACCATATCTTCTTGATCCATTCATCTACTGAGGGGCATCTGGGTTGGTTACATCTCTTAGCTATAGTAAATAATGCTGCAATGCACACAGTTGGGCTGGGATGTGCTAGTATGACTTTGATTGCAGTCATTTGAGTAAATGCCCAGGAGTGGGATTGAAGAGTCATAGTCTTTTTATTTTTTTTCTTTATTGAGATTAAGTGATTACATAAATTTCATAAAATTCATAGTATTGTGGGATAGTGATACTTAAAGTCATGAACACATTTTAACCTTCACAAAGTGCATTGTCATGATTGTGGTCTATAAAGTTTATGGACTCTACAAACTTTGACACCATAGCTATTTTATTTCCAAATCGGTGATATGTACATTTCTTTCCTTTTGCTTAGTGTGAACAATTCCTTCTTTCTCTCTCATTCTCTCCCTCCCATTGCTGCCCTTGAGTTGCTTAGTTCACTTTCATCATTGTCCAGTGCAGCTGATGGGCCCCTCTGTTGTATTTTTTTTCTGTTTCCTCTGATTCTGTATCCTTCTGCTAGCTTCTCTCAGATGTGCACATGTATATACCATATGTGAGGTCAAGAGCATGGCGTCAGCTAAAGAGTCTCAGTCTTTTGAGGAACCTCCAGGGCATCACATACCCCAATCACTAGGTATTTCTATTTGTTTCATTCTGTTTTAGTTTTCTGTATCCTTTGTCTTGTATAATAAGCTTTATCGGTGGAAGGGAAAAGGAATCACAGAAACAGCAGGACAAAGGATGAACTAATGCAACAATGATACTCTTGGGAGGGGAGGGGAGTGGGGGAATGGTAAGTAGGAGAAAATGAGGGAGGGGGTAACAATGTTTACAAAGTAATGTACTCATTACTTATGTAACTGAAAGCTCCTGTTCATCACCTTTACAATAAATTAACAAACAAAACAGCATAAAGAACTTTAATGAAAGCTGTTGATCAGCAGGGGCTTGAAAAGGAAGAGAGAAGCCCTGTTGGGGAGGGTTCTAGTACAAAAAATGAAAAAAAAAGTTGAATCTAGAATCTCATACTTGGTAAGGTTCATATTTAAGCTATGCCTGCAGCCATACTGTCTTTACTTTGTTTGGGGTTAGGTCTTACTAACTACCCAGGCTGGGCTCAAACACTAGCCTCTATCTCCATACTAGGTGGGGTCACTGGTGCATTAATACATTAGATACTGTTAATAAAACATTAACTCTTTAACTAAAGGCTAAAGGGCAGATACAATAAAAACTGAATTATTAAGTCATTGTCAAATTAAGCAAAATTAAGATAAAGCATCAGGCAGATACAGGGCTTTTTTCCTAAAAATTAAGATTTAGAGTTTAAAAGTAACATAGAGGGCTGGGAAGGTGGCTCAGTGGTAGAGCGCTTGCCTTGCATGCCTAAGGCCCTGGGTTCGATTCCTCAGCACCACATAAGCAAAAAGAAAAAAGCCGGAAGTGGCGCTGTGGCTCCAGTGATAGAGCGCTAGCCTTGAGCTAAAGAGCTGAGGGACAGCGCACAGGCCCAGAGTTCAGGCCCCAGGACCGGACCCCAAAAAATAAAAAATAAAAAAAAAGTAACATAGAAAACCAGTAAGTATTTTCATTAGCACTATTTATTTTTTGCCTGAAGTATGAACTGATATACCTTTAGGCCTTAACTAGTAGTCCCTAATAAATAACCATGAGCTAAATAATTGCTGCAGAGTTAAACTGACTTCTCTTGAGTTCCTTTTAAATAGACCTTTTAACAGCTCTGCTTTAATAGCTTGCATCATAGGCTATAATTTATTAATAAAATAGGAAGAGTCTCATCCCAAATTCTTATTTGTCCCTTCCCTATAATTCAAAATTTCAAAGTGGAAACTAAAACCATATAAATTTTGGTTGTTTTGTAGAACATTCCTGTAAGAATATAGAAACATACTCATGAAATAATGTTTCCTTTCTATATTAAGTATTATTTATAGAACATTAACTTCTTAACTAAGTTTATAACTAACTTAATATATGTTTTAATTAATTTGAAAACTGTTGCTGGCAGTTGATCTAGACAGGAACTGGCAACAGTGCTCATTCACTAAGTAGTGTCTTGGGTCTATCTGACAGTTTCTGTTTCCTATTGTGAAAGCTCTTATCTGACTATGTAAGCCTGTCCTGAGGGGCCCAGGGCTGTTTCCACTGCCAGCCATCTGAAACCATATAGTAGAAAACGTAGCTTTCATTGTCAAAATACTTCCACCTCTGTTTCTATAGTGGATGAGGACTCAAGCAGGTAAAATTAAAAATATAATATTTAATAATATTCTGAATGAGATTTATCATTCAGAAAAAAGTGATCATTTGTTCATTTTCTTCCTATGACTTGCTCAAAATTGTCACTCTGATGAATTTTTCTTTTTCTCTCAAAATTCATTTTATCATATCGTGGGATAACTTACTTTGGGATAACTAACTTATCTCTTTCAAGCTCTAGCCTTGCTTTTTTAGTTGGCCCACTGAACACTAATTTTTCTATAATGCTGATGCTTTATATCCAATGTTTTAAAAACTATCAGTACCATCCAAATCTGTCAAACCTAAAAGAAAAAACTTGAACACTCTTAATAATTTTCCTGTTTCACTGTTTTATTCTTACATGAAAGAAAACTGTGATGACTGACCCCACTCTTTGTGCAGTATCCCTAAACTCTCCTTGCCCCTTGTCTCCAACATTCTATACTTTTATTCAGTACTCTTCATTACAAAAATAATTAACGATTTCCTAGTATTTTCAAAAAGATAGGCAGATTCCTTTATATACCATTCATTTTTATGAAATTTTTATTCTCTGAAGTTTTCCTCCCATACACTGCACCTCATCTTGCCTATATAAATATACTTGAAATCTATGTTTAACTTCCTCTTAAATCAATGCAGCTTTGGAAATGTTTCATTTAGATTTTCTAATGATCAAACTCCACCACACTTAATCTTTCCTTTGACATCCTACCTAGCTACCATTTTCTTTTTAAGGCTGCTCTTGATCCCTCAGTAAATATACTTGTATACATCTACCAAACAACTGAAATCTCAGAGGAAAAAATAATGAAAAGATCTATAGTAAATTGACATTTGCTTTTTGTCTCATTGTTTGCTGATGGTCTACTTTTTGTGATTGATTTTTAACCTACGTAAATTATTTTTTGTAAATTTATACCTTAATTTTTGTAATCTTTTCTCTATCTTAAATTCTCCTTTTCTCTTTAACCCATTTCTTTGTATTTCCTTTTTTCTTTTTGCAATCACCCTTATGTTCTTCTTTTCTTTTTATGGTCTTCTGTTCCCTAGTTCCTTTTTCCTTTGGCCCTTTCCTTTGTTCTTATTAAATTATGTAAATAAAAAAATCCAAAAGCAAATTTAAAATCAATTACATAGCAATCTTTCAAGTAAATTTTTTTCAATTAACATAATAGGCCCATATGGATTTTGTAATGCCACTTTATACTTTCTAAGCACTGAAGTTCTCAGGAGTATTTGAGTAGTAAGAGGGATCAATGGGAAGAGAGCACTTCACAGAATTGCTGTCAATACAGGACTCCAGTAGCTCTGAAATTCAAACATCCTGTTTCTTATTTGAAAATCACTAATGTGATATATGTGCAATGTTAATTTATACATGTGTAATTACCTACTAAAGGAAAATTCGAACCTAAATTAGTAATTTAGAATTATAAAATGATAATGTTATAATTTTGAAAAGTTTATGACTTTGCTCTTGGTTATATCTACCTGGGTTTAAATCACAAATGGACCATTTACAAGCTGTTGGATTTTGGGCATGTCACATCATTTTTCTAAATCTTTAAGATGGGGTTCATAATAATGTCTATCAAACAGAGGTGTTATAAAGGTTAAATATGGCAGTTTCTGTAGTGTGTTTAGCACAATCTGGTGCATAGTAAGCACTTAAGTTCGCTATTGCTTCTGCTATTATTATTGTAAACAACATTCCTATTACAGGTTGAGCATCCTTAATCAGAAAATCTGGAATTCAAAAAAAGCTCCACAGCCAAAGAATTTTTGAACTCCAACATGACACAAGTATAAAGGTGACAATTAACCTCATGTGATCAGTTATAATCAAAGTCCAGGGAGGCTAAAAATGTGGCATAATTACCTCCAGGATTTGTATATAAAGTATGTATGGGATATAATTTCATGGTTAGACTTGAATCCCATCCCCCAAACATCTCATATGTGTGTGAAACACTGATTTACCTTCCCCAAAATTTGTTCTCAAAATGAGGTCTCTGTGTCCTGTCTCACTATTCCCCATTTGATTGGCTTGGTTTCCTTTAAGCAAGTGTATTAACAGAGAAATGCGATATAAAGTTATATAACAGCTTCAAAAAGAAATACCTCAATTAACTTGAACTCTCCAATCTATAAATTCTAACTATAATTCTAAAGTGAAATGTAAAAGAAACTTTAGAAATTTAGATTTGAAGTTATTAAGATTAAAATGACAAGAAGTCCTTATCAGTAGTAAACTCATTCAATCTCAACAAAAGCCTTTGATTTCACCTGTTTTTTCACAGGGCTTTTAAACAAACTGAGTCTCAAAGTAAATAGCCTTTCCCCTGGCTTATAAACTCAGTTTGTCTAAGTATTAAGTAAAATCTCTGGTTGTTTTGTCTAAGAAAAGCCATCTTTACAGAACACAGCATTCCCTTTTGTTTAGAGTTGAGGTCTATGAGTTGGTATTTTTTTCCTTTTACCAAACTTTAAAGAAATATGAAAAATGAAATAGTTAATGAAATTTTATTTTATTTTTATGAAATTCACGCTTTTAAAAAATCCATGATTCACTCCCAGACCTCAAACTTTATCTCAGAGCTATAATAATAGCAGCTTGGTTCTGGCATAAAAATAAGCCCCAAAATAAGTGCCTATTGGCTAGAAGACCCAGGAATATATGTGTGTGTGTGTGTGTGTGTGTGTATGCGCGTGTGTGTGTGTGTGTGTGTACACATACGTACATGCCATCTGAAATTTGACAAGGGAGCCAAAAGTAGAGAGTAAAAAGGGTGCAGCCTCTTCAATAATAATTGGTGTTGGGAAAACTGGACCTCCATATGTAGAAAACTAAAATTGCATCCCTGTTTGTAACCTGGCACTAATATCAACTCAAAATGGACCAAAGACCTCAACATCAGACCTGAAACTTGGAAACTAGTACAAGATAAAATAGGAAAGATATTAAAACTTATCAACATAGGCAGAGTGAGAGTCCCAGGGGCACAGAAAATGGATAGAGACTTGACAAATGAGATTACATCAAACTAAAAAAGGTTTTGCACAGAAAAGGACATCCTTACTACACCAAAAAGACAGTCAACACATTGGGAGTAGATCTTTACCAGCTATATATCAATAAAGCATAATACCTAAAATGCACAAGGAGCTCAAGACCCTAAACCCTTTCCCCAAAATTAATAACCGAATCAATAAATGGACAAAGGCACTAAATAGAGACTTCTCAGAAGTAGTAAAAACAACCAATAGAGAATGGCCAACATGAGAAATGCTCAACATCCCTGGCCATAAAGGAAATGAAAATCAAAACAATACTGAGATTCTATCTGACCAGCATCTAATATTCCAACAATAACAAATGTTGGCAGTGATGTGAGGCAAAAGGAACCCTATTATAGTGTGGGTGAAAATGTAGACTGGTACAGCCTCCCTGGAGAGCAGTTTGGAGACTCCTCAAAAAGCTAAACGTAGAACTACCCTATGATCAGCGATACCACTCTTGGACTTCTATCCAGAGCATTGCAAATGAGGGTATGGTAAAGACACTTGCACATTCATGTTCCTTGAAACACTGTATTCTCTCTACCAAGTTATGGAAACAACCCTGATGCCCTACAATGGATAAGCAAATCAAGAAAATGTGGTACATATATACAATGGAATTTTACTGGTCCATCAGAAATACTATTGTATCTTTGCAATGAAATGTATGGACCTAGAACAAATCATGTTAAGTAAACCAGGCTCAGAAGGATAAATCATGCATATTCTAAGGATAAATAGCACATATTCTCTCTCTTATGTGGAAACTAGATCTGAAATACAACTATGCATAACATACACAGGGATCAATGCATTTACACACAAACTGACTAAAAGAGGATATACTTAGGAGAGGAATACAAAAGGAGTGGCCAAAGGGCACATAAATAGGAGGAAGGGTCATATTCAATGTATATTATATAAAAATGAACTATATTATATAAAAAATGAACTATAACTTGAGGGTAGGGATACATGGGGGAGAACTATGAAATGTTGACACTGACAGTGAAACACTTTACCCATAACCTGACTTGCGGAATTGTAACCCTTTGTACATCTAAATAATAATAATAATAAATTCAAGATAGAAAGGGTAATGCTTTCCATTTTAATAATTTTTAAAACTAATTCAATAACTATTCTCATAATGCACAAAAACACCATATTCTGGGTAATTTATGTTAACCTAATGAAATAAATTTGTACTAGACATCTATTAAGAGGTCTATTAACAGGTGTAATTATCCTTCATTTAAAAAGTAGCTGTTTTATACATTTCCTATCTGAAACTGGCTTACCACTGCTGTCCTGTTCTTTACCCGAGTAAATTAGATTATTGATGATGCATACAGATACTACTTCTAACAAACAGCTCCTTATATTTTTAACAGACATGGCAGTCATACTTAACTACCAAATGTCCACTTTATTTTAAAAGGTCCACTGTATGTCACATTTTTCTTATTTCAAATCTTATCTTCATCAAAGGAAGTAAACCACATAATTAGCACTAACATACCATATATGAAACACAGCAGTTTCTTTTTCTTTTTTTTTCTTCTTTTTTGCCGGTCATGGGGCCTGAACTCTGGGTCTGGGCGCTGTCCCTCAGCTCTTCAGCTCAAGGCTAGCGCTCTACCACTGGAGCCACAGAGCTACATCCGGCTTTTTCTGTTTATGTGGTGCTGAGGAATCGAACCCAGGACCTCATGCTTGCAAGGCATGCACTCTACCGCTGAGCTACCTTCCCAGCCCCGAAACACAGCAGTTTCTATCCTTGAATTTTTAATGTCATACCTATATTTTATCCATTTTTATATTAAAAACTAGTCTGATACAAGGTATACAAGTATAACATGGGTATATGCAACTTAATAAGCTTTAAAGAGGCTTCTACATCCTTTCTTAATTGATGACATGCCTTTTCTATTATCTCAAGTATCTTGATGACAAATCTGAGTTATATAATTATGAGAAAGAAATGGCAAAAGAAAAACATATAATACTTTATCTCATATACTATTAAGAAAAGTACACTTTCCTATAAATGATTTTAGAATCCACAAAAGCAGTTGAATTCATAAATACTAATACAAATTGGTGCAAAAAAAAGTGCTTTCAGTCTCGTATTTGCTTCAGAGTGACAATACACAATCAGTCCTCCCTGCAAGCCAGCCCAGACTCAGTCCTCTCTTGGTCACGTTAATCAATTTCTCTGTTATGTTTTTTATCCTTTCTTTCCTCACGCCCTTTCCTACCCTATCATTTCAGTTTAACTCAAGTCCCTGAAAACTTTTTTCTAATGAAACCAATCTATTCTCATTTCTTCCCTTTCTGTAAGACTGATATGAGATATATTTCTACTGATTATAAGATCACTGTAAATCTAAATTCTACTCTAAAATTTCACTTTCACATTGATTGAAACTTGGAATAGAGTTTTACCTAATAAAACATGTCATAAAAATTTGTCAAAGGTCTGTGCTATCACACAAAGCTGTTAAATTTTTCTTTAAAAACAAAAGTTACATGTTTTACCATACAAAAAGTTTTGGTATATGTATACATTGGAAAATGGTTAAATTAAACAAACTAACATGTCTATTACCTCAGATATTTATCTTTTTTCAGAGAAAGGAGGACTTGAAAATCTACTGTCACACCAGAAATTAGTGTCTCACTGCTATAATCCTAGGTACTCAGTTCATCTATCCTGTACAAACTACAGAATTTTCTTCATTTTCTAAGGCTTGGAAGTGGCACTGTGGCTCAAGCCATAGAGTACTCGCCTTGAGCTGAAAAGAGCAGGGACAGCAAACGCCCAAGCCCAGAGTTCAAGCCCCATGACCGACCAAAAAAAAAAAAAGAATCTAAGGCTTAATGGTTTTCTCTCATGCATGTATACCATCTTTCATAATTGATTCATCTATCAATGTACTGATCTCAGTGTTTTCTATCATGGCTGTATTGCACTCCTACCAACTATGTACAAGGGTTTCTTTTTCTCCACACTGTTTTGTTTACCTGAAATAACCACCCTAAATAGACTATGGCATGATATTGAATTGTAGATTTAGAGTGCCTTTACTCAAAAAAAAAAAGCCTTTTAAACTCACAACAGTAGGAATACTACTTCAAGTGTCTAGTAATAAATTATTTCATAATATTCATTATTAAGCCTATCATCAAAACTGAATAATATGGATAGGATATTACAAACTGAATAATATGGATAGGATATCTCAATGTTTATTTAATTAACAGAACATGAAGAAACATTTCAATTTTTACTAACTCTAAATGGAACTGCTGGATGCTTTCTGGACATATTTCCACAGTCGAACTGTACCAAGAAAAGAAAACAACAGGCATGAGACTTCTGTCCTTAGAAAGGCTGCATGAGATTGGGTACTGATGGCTCACGCATGTAATCCTAACTACTCTGAGATCAAAGGAGTGTGGGTTGAAACCAGTGGTCAGGAAAGTCTGTAAGACTCTTATTTCCAATAAAAGAAGCTCAGGGGGCTGGGAAGGTGGCTCTGTGGTAGAGAGCTTGCCTTTCATGCATGAGGCCCTGGGTTCGATTCCTCAGTACCATATAAGCAGAAAAAAAAAGGCCAGAAGTGGATCTGTGGCTCAAGTGGTAGAGCACTAGCTTTGAGGTGAAAAGCTGAGGAACAGCGCCCAGGCCCAGAGTTCAGGCCCACGACCGGACCCCCCCCCCCAAAAAAAAAAGAAGAGGCAGCAGCTCAGGGTCAGCACCCAGGCCCAGAGTTCAAGCCCCAGGACCATCAAAAATAAACTAAATAAATAAATAGGCTTCATACAAGTGATTTAGGGAAGATTCCTACAATTTAAAGGATGGCAAGGGTGGTTTGCTGTGTTTAGTTTGTACAAAAAATATGGGTTTTGTGTTGGTATGTACCAGGAAGATGGAGCCTACAGGACTAACGTAAAAACCACTGGGCACTGAGATTCAACTGTCTACCCTGTTGGACATCTTGAATGTTTAGTGTTAAGTAGCTACTGGTGTAATTAAGTAAATCATTTGTAACTAGGAAGGGGTTTGTAGAGCTTGTATTGTTTCCTCCAGATCTTCTGTAAACTTTTTCCTTTTCCTTCTGACTTAACCTTCCTCACTCCTCTTTCCTTTCCTTTCTCCTTCCCTTTTTCCTTCTTTCCTTTCTTCGTCCTTTATCCTCATCTTTATTTATTTATTTATTTGCTTTTATAAGCTATTGCTGCCATGAATTAGATAGTCGAGTATCATATGCTGCTAAGTTCTGAGTCCTTCTGGTGAATCATTGGATCTGAAGGAGGTCCTGGAAGATTTCTGACACACATGGTTACCATATTTGTCTTAAGGAAAATAGTGACATTGTCCTTTTTCTCCTTAATTCTGGTTATGGTCATTTGTTTATTCAAGAGGAAGTCTCAAACTTTTTCTGCCTAGGCTGACCTAGAACTATGATACTTCTCTCAGCTTCTCAGGATTTAGGATTATTAAGTGTGTGCTACTGGTGCCCAGCCCGCTTTGTATGTCCCTCCTCCACAGTATAACCCGTTTTCACCTTATTTGATGTTGGTATAATTTGGGGAGGGGAAGGGAAAAAAACTAATTGTTTAAATAGGGATACAGGTATACCCATTCCAACAATGAAATGTACAAGATGGTTTGTTGAAAAACAAACTTTACAACTTTGGTGGGGTGGGGTGGGGATGGGAAGGAAGACTTACAGAGATTTGTGCAGTAATAGGCTTAGAAAAAGGCATTCACAGTCCATTGATGTAGAAATCAGACGAATGACTGATTGTCTTTGGTAAAATCTGAGGACCTCTAGCATTAAAGTACAATTTCCCAAGCTTATGTGACTGAGTATATATAAATCCCTCCAGAACAATGTTCTTTCAGTTACTTACTCAACTGATTCCAAAAACCTTCTTCAAAAGTTAAGTGGCCACTATATTCTGGACATATTAAGTAGTAGAGACACAAAGGAAATATAGCCTCAATGTTTCCACACTCATGAAGCTTAATAAATACTAAACTCTCAAGCTACTCAAAGCCTTCCCTTAACTCTGCAGGCTGACTTTAAAGCACAGCCTCCACTGTTGACATAATACATTGCATTTATTTTCCTTTCAGACTATGTTTTCTTGTGATCATCTATTGGCTTGTCTTCTCCATTAGATGGAAATTACTTAATGGCTGTGTTTCTGTTTTATTTCTAATCTCTTTAGTACACAGACTTGTGTCTGGCAAAGTCAATAAATGTATTTTTAATTAAAGAAAATTTGAAATTTTTAAGAAGGAGGGAGTGAGGTGTCCTAACATTCATACTAAAAATAACAGAAGATATAGATCAAATGCTTGAAATAAACCACAAAGGATACTAATTTTTTTAATATTTCTGTGGATCACAAATAATGAAATACTACAAAGCTAAAGGCTCTAGTTAGAAAATAAAATTCATACCCATGTTCCATGATAATTCTGGCATTGTGATAAATATCTCAGAATTACAGGAAAAAAATTGTAAGGAACAGCTGCATACACAAGAAAAACAGGAAAAGGAAAAGAGAAGCCAGAAATAATATGGTAATCAAACTTTTAAAATAAAAACCATTTAAAGGAAAACCACTAAATTCTTTACAAATTATTTTGCCCGTTTTTTTCTTGCTACAGCAACAAAACAGCAAAGTGAAAGTAGCACAGAAAAACAATTCTTCCGGAATGCTTTCCTTCTAATTTTGCATACTTGGTTACATCTAAGTGATCATGCTGAAGAATACAGAATAAAACATTTCATCATTTGGGGATGTGTTTTTTAATTTAATACAAAAGGAAGAACATGGCACTATTATCCAATCTATGTAAACAATTGATCACAAACAGATGAAATGCTTATGTTAGTGCTTTATTAAACCCTTCCTGGACAACAGTAAAATACAGTAAGCTAAATTAAAACATTCTTTACCAATACAATAGTTGTTTATTTTAACAGCTAAATTTTGAATGTGAAATGTCATCATTATATATCTCTAACTGAAGGCCTTTGTGATGATTTGCATGATCCAATTTAATGAAACAATATTATACATAATGTATATTTATTTTCATCAGTGTATCTTTGTTTATAATGGAGCTAATGCCATAGTAAAAATCAATTCTATAAGGGTTAGGAACAGGTCATGGAGGTGTCTGGACATAACAAAGCAAAAGGAGCAATCCTTACAAATCCTTTGGTAGTAAGCCTACACATAATATTTTAAAAATTATAGAAACTAAATGAAGACATACACATATACAAGTACAAATAAAACTGGAAATATCTGAATGTAATCAGTAAACTATAGTAAAGTCTTAGTATAAATATTAGTAACAGAATTTTGTAAAAATGTTACAATGGAAGGAAATATGGTAAAGAGTACATGGGATCTCCATGTATTATTCTAGCTATGTATGTGAACCTATAATTTTCTCAAAATTAAGTTTTAATTAAAAAACCAATCAGGTACATTCTGCCCTGTGGTCATAATTCATACCCATCCAAATACAAAATACATTCATCCCTTTCCCCATAACCACAAGTCTCTTCACAGTTCAAAATCCAGATTGTCTTCATCTAAATATGGGCTGAGATGAAAATGATGCCCTTGAGCAGTGTATTTGAGTACCATTCCTCTCAAGCTAAAACTTGTACACTAAATAGACAAGTTATCTCCCTTCAACAAAAATACCAAAATTACTCAAGTATATGAAAACCACAACAAATACTGCCAATCAAAGGAGGGTAGGAAAGAGTAACGGATAAAGAATGTAATGTCATTGGTCCAAATAAATCTGGAATCTCTGGCAGGGCACATTGTAGTTAGTACCTTGATCAGAGTCCAGAATTACTCAGTGGGAGTACTTTTCTGTGTTCCAGGCCATGTTCTATAGCTTCATGGTCTACCATCTGAGTCATACTTCCTTTTCCATTAAAAAGAAGAAAAAAAAGCTCCTGTCTCAACTGAGGACTTATCTCAGCTTATTTCCTGCTTATGGAAATTCAAGGATCCAAAAGTAATTTTGTTTGGTCATGGTCCCTTTTCAGTCTCTCTTAGCCTAGGCTGATATATTTCTTTAAAATAAAACTTTAACAAATTTCTATGTATCAATGTATAAATTTATAAGCCAGAGACACAGGCTTTTTTTTTCTTCTATGCCAGTCATGAGGCTTGACTCAGAGCTGAGGTGCTATCTCAAGGCTAGCATTCTACCACTGAGCAACAACTAAACTTTCAAATTTTTTTGGATGGGTAATTGGAGACAAGAGTCTCACAGCTTTTCCTGCCAGGCCTGGCTTCAAACTATAGTCTTATCTCCTGAGTCGGTAGGATAACAGGCCTGAGCCACCAGCAATAGGCTATTGAAATAAATTCTTCTTTACCTGGGGCTCCTTGTGAAGCTGCTATGGGACAAAGTCCTAAAGAGTCTTAGAGATATATAATTCCGTTCAATAATGTACAGTTTAACAAACCAACGACCAGGAGCCAGAACATCTGTGTTGTGGGGGTTGTCAAATGAAGGGGAGGAAGGTGGATGAATAAAGAGGAATGGTGGGCAAACAGTCATAATATTCATTGTATATAGGTGAAAAGAGAACTAGCTAAATTTGAAAACAAGAATTCTTTTTTAGCTTATTTTTCTCCAGGCATATTTCATGAGAGGTAGTTAAAGGAAACAAGTGACACTTTCAGAGATTCTTTCTGGATATTTCTTTATTCCAGGTCAGCATCTCATTAATGATCCATTGATTCATTTTCTACTTCCCATGTTACCTTAGATGAAAATTTTGCCAAACTTTCTGCCACTAGATAACATAAAATTTTGTTATTTCTGGTTTCAAATAACATGGTTATCATTTTCTGTTAAGCTATCACCAACATCATGAGTCCCCTCTCTAGTTTCTATGAGTAGTCTTCTCTATCCATCCATTAGACCTATATACTTTAGGTTTTATTAAAGCACCATTCCATTTCCAATATTAAATTCTATTCTGATTATTTCTTGCTACATAACAAACAACATTAAGCAGAATAGCAGAAAAAATAACAATCCTTTATTATGCTCATGTCTTCTGTTCTTCAATACTTTGGACAGTAAATCCTGGCTCTTTTCACAAATTCTACAATGTCTAGACCAAAGTTATGTAGACATTTAATGGCTTCACTCAAATGTTTGTGCCTGGTTCTGGGTTTCTGAAAAACTCAGCTCAGGCACTGAAGACTGAAACTTCTGCCTTAGAACCAGGCTTGGTGGACTGGGTTTTGAGAGGTAGCTTGTAAAAAAAAAAGCCAGACAAGTATTCCATGAGACCAAGGCAAAAGTTTCAAGGCTTCTGATGTAAATTATACAACTCTAATCTCACGGTGTCATATTCTATTGATTACTAGCAAATCATTAAAGATGGTATAGATATCAGGGATGAGAAATTAGACTTCAGCTCTTCATAGAAGAATGGCAAGGTTATGACATGGGTAGGATAGAAAAAGGAAACAACACAACAGAGCCAGGGAACCAGTGTAGCACCTTATCCAGACACATGTTGCCAAACCTCTTGCCTCACCATTATGTCGGAGTAAAGGCTGACTACAGTTGAGAATACTCTGGGGTCATCTGCCAGTGGTACCCAGCAACAATCCCAACAGGATTTTCCCAACTCTAGAATTTGGCCACTGGTGTCATTTACATCCCATTATAGTCACATTTTCATGGCATAGCATACTTTAATAATTCCCTTCAGAGCCATCTTGGCTCTCAAACTATTGGGAACTATTCTAAAGTAAAGACAGGTACTGAAATCATTCATTAATAATGTTAAAGGTCTAAAAATTGTGACAATTGTTATTTGATCCTTTATTCTTTTCTTTCTTTCTTCTTTCTTTCTTTCCTTCTTTCTTTTTTTTCTGGTCCTGGGGCTTGAACTCAGGGTCCAAGCACTGTTCCTGAGCTTCTTTTACTCAAGGCCAGTGCTTTACCACTTTAGTGACAGTGCCACTTCTGGCTTTTTCTGAGTAATTTTTATTGGAGACAAGGGCTTCATGGACTTTCCTTCCTGGGCTGGCTTCAAACTGCAATCCTCAGATCTCAGCCTCCTTAGTAGCTAGGATTACAGTCATGGGCCACTAATGCCTGGCTTACTGGATCCTTTTTTTTTAATGATGATTAAAACTTATCTGAGACTTACTGTGTTTGTAGTATTTAAATTTTACAAGATAGTTCTATGGCTTCTACAGTATTATACTATCAGGTTGAAAATTAATAAGTATATTCAAATTAAGGTCTGAATAGTCTTTGAAATAGCTTAGTGCCACCAACCTAATCACATGTGAGGAAAGAAACATCATATATCACCATTCTACTGTTGACATTGCCAGAATTACAACAGATAAGAACACTATTTCAGAAGTACAACTTACCACTGTATTCAAAGTCCATACAAGAATTCATATCTATGACAATCATATCTCACCAAATATAAGATGTCACTGATCATTTTTTCTGGGGTGCATGTCAAACCTAGGGCCTTGCACAAGCTAGGTCAGTACTCTGTCGCTAATCTGCATACTGAGCCATGACACTGATCTAAAATTATTTTATGTACCAGCAAATAAAAGGCAAGGAATACTGCAAAATAATTACAGCATGTCAAGAAACACTTAATACATGCTTCTGAAAAGAAAATAACAAGAAAAAGTGCTATTATGTTGAGAAATGTCCCTACCAGTTAATTCAAGTTTCAAAACTTCTAAAAGAAGCCAGTCACAGATCATTTGGGACCATGTAGTTTTCCTACTAAATTTGAAATTATTCCCCACCCCACGCAATACATGACTGTTTTCTAAAATGAAATTGTGGCCTATAAAAGTCATTCAGCCATTCACATAGTTTGAACCTCAAGTCTTGCTTCAACAAGCACCAAGAGCTTTTGAATCTTAGGAAAGTGTGAATCAAGACAGTGTGTTAACACCAAACAAATTTCATTAGTTGCCCTGAGGTGTATTGTTCAAGTTGGAGGCATCCTGAAATAAGAGAAAGATCTGAGCAATTACTATAGAACATACCAGTTATAGAACATATCAGCTGTGCTATCTAAGTTAGTCTAGTTAGTCTAAGTATTTCTCTCTAAATTGTATTCTCTCACCCATCATAATGCTATTCCTTTTCCCTATCAACCCATTTTGGGCCAAGTTTTTCTTCCTAGACTTCAATTCTTATTTTACCTTTATTCTCTCACTTGTTTAGCCTATTCTTACAGCTTAAGATGAGTCCTCCCAAGTTTCTGTTCATTAGCTATGTTAACTATCAATAATTTTTTAATTGTCTACCTAAATCCTTACCACACTATCTTTTTGCCCCCTTGACATTATTTACAATTTCATTTGCTACCACACTAATTTAGGGCTTTCCTCAATGCCAAAAATATTGGAATAGTTTAGGCCTTGAGCCCTTTCTTCAGTTTCTGTTCTATCATGTCCTTAGATTTATTATCTGAAAATATAATTTTCTGTTTCCAATATGCCCAGTGACTTAGCACTGCAAAGGCTTTATCCAGAACAGGTAAAACTATGTGAGACCATGAAAAATCTGAGTTTTCCTGGTTAACACACACTCAATATTTAATCAAAGATATGTCTTCAACTTCTCTAGATACCGGATTTATTGTCTGAACTTTTTAATTTATGGATTTTCAATTGTTGTGGAAAAATTTTTCCATTGTTTACTGATTCACTCTACCGAGAACCCCTGAGAGAGAACTCTAGATTGGGGAAGCAGTCAGATGTAGAAACAGCTATTTTAGTGTTTTAGATACATGAACACTTGCCTAAGGATCTGAAGTATGATTAGTGAGAAAAACAGGTTTTTATAACCAGATGGAGGTAAAGGAGAACAAAATAAGTGGGTTAAAAAGATTCATCTATGGTATGGGTAACTTGTTTATTACATGAACTTTCTGTTTCTATAATAAAATACTTGAAACTAATGTACAAAGAAAAGAGAGATTCAGTTCAGGGTTTAAGGGGCTAAAGTTCAGGATTAGGCAGCTCTACTGGTTCATCTCTGATGAGTACTCTTGGTAGACTGTGTCACATGGTGGGAGAATGTGCAGAAGAGCTCATGACAGAACAGGAAGCCAGAAGACAAGAAGACATTCAGGTTCCCTCCCTTCCTAACAACCTACTCATAAAAAACAGGAAGGGACCCTGTGAGAACTACATTAATCCCCTCTGATGGCAGTGTCCTCATGTCCAAAGTACCTTACAAAGTTACCATTACCTCATTGCTGCCACACTGCAGACCTACTTTATAGAATACCTTTAGGGTACACTCTCAGAACACATCTAAGCCATAATACTGGTTACATTATGGTAGTAGTTCATTAGAAAGAGAAATTCAGGGAGAACAGAAACTAATCTACTTTGGTTACAATAGGAAGCCAAGAGCATCTCTGATAGAGTTCTCTCCCAACTCAATTCTAAGCACCATCTTCTTCCTCATGCTACTTTGGGAGTTACAATTCCATCCAATCTTACTCTTAAATCTCATACAAATCATTTAAATAGGGATACAGGTAGACCCATTGCAACAATGAGATGTACAAGTCATTATGTCAAAAACGAACTTTACAACTTTGGTGGGGGGGAGAGGGGAAGTGGGGAGAATTGGGTGGGGGGCAGGGGGAGGATGGGAAGGGATGGGAAGGGAAAACAAAGGAGGAGGCCACAATGCTTGATAAGAAATGTACTCATTATCTTGCCCATGTAATTGTAACCCCTCTGTACAATATTTTCACAATAAAAATATATATATAATGCAAGTTTAAAAATCTCATACTGAATTAATTTCTTTAGAAGAACAAGATGTTTTTTTTCTTTTAAAGCTTGATTCCGATTTTTAAGGATTTTTAGACAGAATTATTCCTTCCCATACTAACCAGACAAGTATCCCTCTGAATTGGTTTTAGGTACTTGCTAACAGATACTTTCATAGGTGCTGGCCTCAATTCTACTTTTAGGAAAAAAAAAAGTGGATTTTCACCATCCCAAATTCAATCTGTGCTTCTCTTATGCTCTAAAACCATAGCAATTCCCACCTTTTCATAATACTAGTTCCTCATTTTTAGAAAACTTTTTCTTGTTCTTTTTAAAGTACAATTCTACTAACTCATATAATCACTTTCTAAAACCAGATTTTCAGTTTTGCCAAAATATGCTCAAGCCAAGGACAATTTACTGCCTTTCCTTAAACAATGTTTTTTTCCACACCACATTTGTTTTTGACTAAAATCTTCTGCCCTCTTATCTAATATGTCATTTTAATCCATAATTTTTGATAATTCAGTGGTGTGGGTATTCAGTCTTATAACAGATAATCAAAAGTTGTAAGAAGACCAGAATATTTCCAACTTTTTAAATCTCATATGCAAAGGAGGAGCTTATAATACACAGAAATCTTACAATGAATCTCCTTGGAGAATTAAAAGTTACTATATAATTTTTATAAATCTGAAATTGCCTAAATCAGACATAATGATAAGAAATGCCTTTCGGAGCTTGAAGTTTGCCTAGAATTTTTAAAGCTTCACTAAGCCTCAACACCCCATTGTCTTGCACTTTTATATAATAAGATTATTTTTCAAGAAAAGAAAAACCATTTCTTGAGTACAAAAGCAAACAAAAAAATGACCCAATAAAATTTTTAAGAACAGTGGCTTATAAAAACTTTAACAACAGAACTTTAGGAAAGTGTATGTTCACTTACATAATCATGGAAGGCTTTTGCTTCGCTTGAGTGTTCACATGTTTCCCGTCTCTCTGGAGCTGCACAGTAGAGATCCCAAAATACACTGAAAAGTAATTATGGTAACATTAAGAAAATCACATAACACCAATATGATAAATCACAATCTTAAAGTATAAAACATATATTATTTTTACATAAACTTTTCTTTTCTTCAATACAGGTACTTTTTTTGAGAAATTTAAATTTAGTTGGGGCTCTTTATGCAATAATATGGTAGTGATGAGACATCTTTCAGAAACAGTATTTTCCTAAAAGATAAGGTAGTCTATAATAGTAATTTTGTATATAATTATAGTACTTTCCCAGTTATCTATGTAAATAATATCCTACTTCAAATATTAAGGTATAATATGGCTCATTAATTATTCAAGATAGGTGTGTGTGTGTGTGTGTATTTGTGTGTGTGTATTTGTGTTAGTACCATGGCTTAACTAAAGGCTTCATGATTTTGCTCAACTTTTTTGCTCACCACTGGTACACACCAGCGATCCACACCTGCCATCTGTATTTCTGGGTTAATTGGAGATAAGGATCTGACCAACTTTTCTGTCCAAGCTGGCTCCAGAGCTTTGATTCTGCAGGTCTCAGCCTCCTAAGTAGCTAGTGCTAGTAGTGCTAGCTACTACCGGTATGAGCCATCCTTGGCTACCTTGAAGAAAGTTTTGTTATTCCACTTACAACCATTAAATTACATTGGGAAGCCAGGTGACATTGGCTCGTACCCATAATCCTAACTATTCAGGAGACTAAGATCTGAGGGTTGAGGTTTAAAGCCTGTCCAGGCAGAAAATCTTGGAGATTCTAATTCCAAAATGTCCAAAAACAACAAAAAAAATAACTGGACTGGCTATATGGCTCAAGCAGTAGACCACCAGTCATAATGGGAAGAGCTGAGTAAAAGGGTAAGGTCTTGAGTTCAAGTCCCAATACTGGCACAAAAGAATTATATTAGTCAAACAAACAAGAAGATTCTTAAACTCTCCATTGTTTTTTTCTTGCAATTAATTAGCAAAATAAGTTAGTGAGTTGGAAAATATCCATTTAACTCAGTTTTTAATATCTGGTTTTAAAACATGATTCTTAAAAATCATAAGGTTCTGACTATTTTTCCCTTTATTGAAATAATAATAAGAATGAATTGTTAGTTTGAAAAAACAGAAAAGCAAATGTCTGAAAGAACTGATTATAAAGGCAATGATCCATTGTAACAATGAGATGTATAAGACACTATGTTGAAAATGAACTTTACAATTTTGGGGGGTGGGGAGGGAAGAGTTGGGGAGATATGGAAGGAAGGGATGGTAAGAGAAAAACAAAGGAGGAGGTAACAATGCTCCATAGGAAATGTACTCATTACCCTACTAATATAACTGTAACCCCTCTGTACAGTATTTTTACAATAAAAATATATATGGAATTAAATAAATAATGATAAATTACTTTTATACCATATTCGCAACATAGAAGTAAAAGGTAGACTAAACAAAGTGGCCAAGGATATAGGCGTTAGAGTTGGAAATGTCTGAGAATAAGCCAGCTCTGCTAAATACCTTGACCAAATTGTTTAAATGTATCAGAAACACCATTTCCTCCTCATGTAATGAGATTATTTTAGAAGATTATCTAACACAAGTACAATGTTGATCACATTATAAGCATGGATATATAGTAAACATATGTGTGTGTATAAGCACACACATATATACATATATATATATAGTAAACATATGTGTGTATATAGTATATATAGTAATATAGTATATAGTATATATAGATATATAGTAAACATATGTGTGTGTATAAGCACACACACACACACACACACATATATATATATATATATATATATATATATATATATATGCTTTTAACCTAGATAATTCACTTTGTCTGGACTTTTCCTCAGCTAGAAAAAAAATTCTACAGGTCTTACAACATAAATTAAATTCACAATTAATTCAATAAAATAAGATTACCCTCAGAAATGAAAAACACGAGAGACTGAGTATTACAATAATTTCCTTTAATGCATTCTTTCATTTGTTTAAAATGCCTAAATACATAAGTTATATTGCTTAAGTTATTAAATTTCCACAATTACTATGGATAAATGCTGATGGCACAAATTATGTCAATATGGTGATTAAAAATATGAATTCATTTCTTAAAGGAAGAATTGGGCTTTGTAGTAGGTAGCTCTCATAGCAATACTTGATTTATCCTTTGTTGAAGAGATTTATTAATCTACTTTAATAAGGTATTCTGATTGCCAACTCACTCAACTTGTTTCTTCATTCACAAGAGCACCAAGAGTGAAAACATGTAGACATTTACAGACTGAGATTCTACACAACTTGAGATGCTGATGATGACTAAACTTCTCAATTCCTCTAATCCCTACTTCTTTTTACTGGTTTATCTCTCCTATTATTGATTTCCTTTATGGTAACATAGCTTTTTACACTTTGTAAATATTTGTGAAAGAGGTTTATACGACAGGAGAAATCCATTTTCAAATATTCTATAAAAATAGAAGTCAGAGGTCATAAAGTCATAACTGGACCATCAACAAACCTACTTTTACCATATAAGCAAGAAAATATTGTTGACAATATTTGCTATGCCAATCATTTGACCTCGGTAGCAGCCACAGCTCTCCTGGTCATTGTAAGAAGGCAATTTTAATTATAGTCCTGAATTCTTAACATAAAACACAGATTATAAAGCCCAGATCAAAAAAATTAAGGATTAAAAAGGTCACATATTTGTTGGATTTAAAGCCCATGGTAGTGGCTTCACTGTATACAATGAGCAGAAAAGCTTAGACTCAGGGTATTCCTCTGGAAGAGGATATGTAACTTTCAATTCTCAGAGACTTCATGACTTCAAAACTGTTAAGAGCAATTGATTTATATAGAGGAAGTGGGCACCTCAAAGAGTACATTAATAGTTTTAGGTGAAATAACTAAAAACATTAAAAATGATACTCCTCTATATTCTGTGTATGCTGAATTTAAACTAGATATGGCAGGAAATTATTAATGCGCCAATTATTTAAAATTTACTAGCTAATGCCAAACTTTACAAGATCAATATCATGAAAAAGGGATCCTTTGAATCGAAGTGTGAGTAGAAAACTAAAAAAAAAAAAAAAAAAAAACCAGTGGCAGACTTAAAATCAATAACAAACCAGCTGAAAACAAAATAAAGCAAAAAAGTTGAAACTCTAGAAGAAGCCAAAGACCAAAGCAGGCAGTAACTTGTTCTCAACCATGATAATACAGAAATAGGTTAAGTTCATGAGAAATGTAGTTAAAGAGAAACAGGTACACAATCTAAAATTAGTGCTATAATGAAAAAAATCTTTAAATCTTTACTGTTAACCCATTGATCCCATGTGAACATATATTTTCAATGATTCCTTATGTCACATGGTGGACATCATTGTAAAGATTTTAACATAAGAAGAGACTCAATGACATTCAGAAAGTAGTTAAGGATTTACATTCTAAATCTAGATATTACAAATGTAATATCTAGATATATAATGGTATTTTTACTTGGTAACATTATACAAGAGATCAGTCTTAAACCTCAGGCAAACAGCAGAATGATGGTTCATAATTATAACAAACCGTTGCTCCAAATACAGGAACAATACCCAAAGACTGCACCTGTTCCTGCCATATATGTATGCGAGACAAACAGAGGAAACCCACAACCACAACTGACCAAGTGTGGTTTCATTCATCATAGGACTTCTAGAAAGGCATGCTTTCAGGAGAGATTAAAAAGGTGGTATTGAATTATGTACAGAGAAACCATACATAAGGCACTTTGGGAGAGATTTGTTTTCTCCTTTTAAGAAAGATGCTGAGAACTGAGTGCATAAGGCACTAAGTAGGAAATTCTTCTACTAAAGAAACACAAAACAAAAGAAAACAAGACTTGCAAATACCTCTTCTACCAATTACTGCTACCAAAAACACACATCTGGGCATACTGGTGCCGCAATGAATTGATATACACAATGTATTGATAGGCATTAAACACTAGCAACTTTTGGTATGTTCTTACTTAGTTCTCTCTCGGGGTCTATATGTAAATAGTTCAGATATTTTTTAAACAATTTTTTACTCCTGAAAGTTAGTTAACACCACCTCCATGAGTTCTCTTATCAGAGATCGTTCTATCCTACTTTGAAAAAAATCTCTGAATAAGAACTGAATTTCTTGCCATCAAACCTACAAGAGTATCCCTATATCTTCTCTTACTCTCTTCTTCCTTACAATTCCTAACTTGTGCATTAGATGATCTTTCTCCCTCATCTCCCTGGTGGCTTACATCACTAGTTATCCCTTCTCTCCTGTATCTTAAGCCTCTCTCTCTCTACTGCCTCCTCCTTGCAAAAATTAAACACAGTAATTTATCTCCCACCTAAAATGAAAAACTTCTCTTTCAAATCTACGGTATGTCTCTGGATTTGATACTTTTACTCCTCATCACAGTTAAACTTTTGAGCGAACTTACCATATTCACCATTTCCTACTTCCCAAATTCTCAGTCACTTCTGGATCTACAAGTCTCATTTCCTGGCTCATTTCTCACCTGCATATAAGTCTTTTCATTATATTCTGAAAGGGCATGTTCATCCTGTTACTTTACCTTTCCACCATATTTGGCACTGGCAAATCCTCTTTCTGCTCAAAACTTTCCCCTTTGCTTTCTCTGAGGCTCTACTTTCCCATCTTTAGCTATGCTTTCTTATCTTTTTGTAGAGTCCTCAACATCTTTAAATGTTAATGATACAAGGGTTTTGCATAATACTCATTTGTCTCTTCACAAACAGACAATAACATTCACTCATCCTCCTCTCTATTGAACATCAAAACCATAAAGCCAGCTGCTTGCTCAAGAACCTGACTTGGGTAGCATGTATTTCCATTTCAGCATACCTAAGAAGCTTCACTTTTCACCAAATCCTGCTAATGATACTTCAAGACTTATATCTCCCACATTCTTCCACTTCGTTCCCTCCCACCTGATACACTAGGTTCAAGCAATCACTCTTTACTCATTGCAATAGCTTCCCAAGTACTGCTCAGCTTTTGAACTTATTCCTGTTCTTTTACCACCTACTCAATAGAACTAGACTAATATTGTTAGGATGAGATTAGTCACCTACTTTAAAACCTACTTGTGTAGTATCATCTTTATAACTCAATGCAAACTCAGTCTGCTAATCCAGCCTTACTCTTTCTACTCTTCCCACATATTATACTCTCTTTGTCCCTCATCTCTGGTCCTTACAAGTAATACACTCTCTTCAGAACACTCCCTTCTCTATCTCCCCATGTCTCTCTGGTTAGCTCATACATACTTAATTTAGTTATGTAACAGCTGCTCTAGGGTGAAATGTATTTGGTATGTGTCTACAGAGTACTCTGCATGTCCTCCATGCAGTACTTATTTCTCACTCCATCTTGATCTTTTTGCTTTTCCCAGTAGACTGTCACTAGCAATAAAATAAAAATGTAGGAATTTACAATTGTTTTGTTCATGGACTCCATAGTATCTGGCACATGAAAGGCATTCAATAAATATTTGTTGATAGAATGTAATAAATAGATTTTACAGATTTACAAAAAGAAATTTATGCAAAGACTCATGAGAAATATGTACCACCCACAACATGATAAATATGTACCACCCACAACATGATAAAAACACAAAGGTATGAAAGGTACTTTTTCAAGGTAGCTCAGTGGTAGAGTGCTTGCCTTGCATGCATGAGGCCCTGGGTTTCCTCAGCACCACATAAGCAGAAAAGGCCAGAAATGGTGCTGTGGCTCAAGTGGTAGAGCGCTTGCCTTGAGCTGAAGAGCTGAGGGACAGTGCCCGGGCCCAGAGTTCAGGCCCCACAACCGAAAAAATAATAAAATTTAAAAAAAAATTTAAAAACCTGCTAAAAATGTATTTCAATTACTCAATTACCTTCTGACCACTGTATCAGAGAACTCTTTATCAAAAATATGCTTTTCCATTTTGAAAAGGTAAAGATAAACTCATTTTTGTATTTTATTTGTAACTTACTCTTCTCTTGTTCTCAGATCTTTTGTGTGTTTGATAAGTGACTGTTATTTGGGGTAAAACTGGCCTAGTATAGCAGATGTCAAATCAAATCATTATTTCTCACTCTCAGTCTCATCAAAGAAACTGGAGAGCTTGCATACCAAAGCTTATGAATAGATCTATGTAGTAGCCTAGCAATATGAGGAGAAGGAAATAAAATTAATAGTAATAATAATAATAGAGACCTTGCTTTTTTCCTACATACTATATTCAGTCACTTCTGAGTATAATTTATGTAAGAATACAGCAAAAAGTTAGCTGTCTCAAAGCCAACAAGACAGCCCTCATCAGAAATCAGCCATTCTGGTGAAACAAATAACAAAAGGTGAACCAAAAGCAACAGTAATACTCGCAAGAGAGTATGTTGGAAATGAACTTTATAACCGAGTGGGGGGCGGGGGAGGAGGCAGGGCAGGGGAACAAGAAATGTACTCATTACCTTTGTAACTTAGCCCCTCTGTACATACCTTGACAATAAAATTAAATTTTTAAAAAATCAGCCATTCTGGCATTTGGTCTTAAACTTGTCACCTATAGGACTGTGAGAAGATAAGTTTCCATTAAGCTTAAACTAACCATTCTATGGTATTTTCTTAAACCAGCTTTAACAAACTTATGCAAAAACCATACTTTAGTTGGAGATTCCATACACTATCTTTAATTTCATCTTGACTCAATGGAAATATCTTTAAGTTAATATAACCTGAGTTTTTGTTTCTCAAAGCTATCTTGCAGGTAACAATTTTGAAAAATGAAAAGAGAAACAAGTATATTACAAGCCTACCATAATACACTGTTAATGTAAATAAAACATGGAATAAAAGATACTTACCACCACCAAGAATGTAAGAATCCCGGTGGTTCCCCCAATGTGATGTTTTTTTCCCATCTTATCTAAAATGAATAAAAAAGGTATTAAATACTTTCCCAATGATACTCTCTCCCCTTCTCTCCCCTTCTCTCTCTCTCTCCCTCTTTCTCTCTGTTTCTCTCTCTCTCACTCACACACACACAAATTAGAAAGCAATGCTTTATTTAAAATACCATAATAATTTTAAGTTCATAATTTTCATATTATCCTTTACTCCAATTCTCCAAGTACTCATTTCACATAGCAATTTGTAGGCAGCATTAGTATATAAGAGAAGATGGAACCATTATTTTTCTGTGAATTGCTTCTTACAGTGCCAGTTATTAAGATCCTGTACTAGCTCTGACTCTATGCTCTTTGAGATGCTGACACTGAGAATCTATTTGTACACTACCCTCAGTCCTTCATTAAATTAATCCCCATTAGGTCCCATAAACTAATGACCTCTTGAAAGAGACTGGAAATAAGAACAGGGGACAAGGAGTAGGCATCCCTACTATGGATGCAACTACAGCAGCAGTTAATTCCAGTGATGATTTCAGCTCTTTTCACTTTAGCTGTTTCCAACACAACCAGAACCAGAACCAGTCCCTGCGTCCTCTTTCAGACGCACCAACAAAACCTCTCCTTAGAGGTCTCACGCTCAGTTCCACAAGGCTACTCTGACCTCTTGAGGTACCAACAACCAGACAGCTCTTTCTCTCCCTAGACATCTAAGGATCAGCTACGTGACCTTTCACTTTTAATTTTTTCAAATAACCACAGCTCTTTATTTTGGTGACCAGCCCTGGTGACTGTTTATGACAAATATTGGTTTTAAACAGCCTTATAATTTCTATGTTATCTTTCTGGTTTTTAAACATTTGTTCATTTATGCCCCTATGTTACATTTTCTCCATTGAAAATACTTAACATGTGTTTAATAAGAATGTATCGACTGTGATTACAGCACGACTCCACAGGCTCTCATGCAGTAAGAATATGTAAGATGTATTCCTTTCAAGCAGAATGAGATGTGTACATAAACCTTGCTATATGAACTTGGAAATGT
This sequence comes from Dipodomys ordii, assembly GCF_000151885.1. NCBI lineage: Eukaryota > Metazoa > Chordata > Mammalia > Rodentia > Heteromyidae > Dipodomys > Dipodomys ordii. The sequence goes on along the minus strand of NW_012267244.1, from coordinate 8,581,009 downwards.
AAGTTTTCAGTGCTTTGTTTCCCTCATCTGCAAAATGGGCTAGTAATAGTTATCTTTTTCAAATGGTTGTCATGAGGAGTTAAACTGGTAAATGGACTGATTGACATATAGCAAATGCCTGGTAAATGACAATTGCTATGAATATTTTTTCCATTATCCAGAAAAACATACATATAAGAACTTATTCTAACACCACTGACATAACATTCCAGTGATATTCAATATTAAAATATTCAAATATTTATGTAGATAGCAAACAAAATTTAACTTACTAGAATAGTATAAAATACCTCGGTAGACTCACACAATTAGGAAAAAAAGAGAAACCAAGATTAGAACTAAGGAAGAACTGCCTATGCTTCTAGTAGAAATTAGAAGGGTAAACATTAATCATTTAAACAGAATTAAGCTTTCATTTATTTAAAATTATTTAGAAATTTATGATCACAAATAACATTGTAAGATCTGAAATCACAAAACTATTACAGGAAGGAGTGAAAGAAACAGTAGGACTCTTTGGCACAGGGAAAACCTTTCCAAGTAAAGATCCAGAAGCACAGCAAATCAACGAAAGACTTATTGAATGGGACTACATCAAACTAAAAAGTTTCTACACAGCAAAGGACATAGCCAACAACCTAAAAAGACAGCCTACAGAATGGGAGAAGAGTTTTGTCCACCATACATCAAACAGTGGCCTAATATCTAGAATATTAAACAGAGAATTTAAAAAGTAAAAATGACACATGAAGGAATGCTTTACACATCTCTGATCATAAAGGAAATGCAAATCAAAACAGCACTGAGATTCCATCTCACCCCAGTCAGAATGGCCATTAATCAATAAAAAGAAATGATAGCAGATGTTGGGTAAGATGAAAACAAAAGTGAATCTTAATACAGTGTTGATGGGAATCTAAACTTGTTCAAAACTTGCTGGAGAGCAGTTTGGGGGTTCCTCAAAAAACTAAATATAGAACTACCCTATGATCCAGCAATTCCACCTTTATCCAAAAGATTACAAACCAAGATACAATAAAGCCACCAGTACAACCATATTTATTGCAGCATTATTCACCATAACCAAGGTATGGAATCAGCTCAGATGCCCTTCAATGAACTAATGGATCAAGAAAATATAGTATATATTTTAATCATGAATTAGAAAGAATAAAATTCCACTATTTGTAAAGAAGTGGAAAGACTTGAAAAAAATACATTAACTGAAGTAAGTTAGGCACAGGGACACAAAGGATGCATGTTTTTCTTTTTATATGGGGGTAGATTTAGCTTATAAACTGTTTTTTTTTGGTCGGTTGAGGGCCTGAGCTCTGGGCCTGGGCGCTGTCCCTCAGCTCTTCAACTGTAGACTAGCGCTCTACCACTTGAGCCTCAGCCCCACTTCCGGTCTTTTCTGCTTATGTGGTGCTGAGGAATGGAACCCAGGGCCTCATGCATGCAAGGCAAGCACTCTACCACTGAGCCACCTTCCCAGCCCCTAGCTTATAAACTTATAAGTGAATGTTTGGTGGTATGTAAGCATAAACAAACGTATTAACTGAAATATGGTAGATTCAAGGAAGAACTCAAACAACTAATTCCTTAGAAAGACAAAGTCAAAGTTCAACAAAATAAACATCAGGAATCCAGAACAAGAACAGTATGTGGTGGGGTCAAGGGGAAAAGGAGTAGACTAATGAAGAGGAGAAGAGAGGGAGAAGGTAGTCAAGATTTCAATGTATATCCTACAAAATTAAGAAGAGTGAGGAAAGAGGTGGATACAGGAGGGATGAGTGAGACTGATAAAAGGAATGACATTGATCAGGATGCATTTAGACACTGGAAATCCAAAGTTGACGCTAAATATAATAAATTTAGATATTGGAGGTCTGAGTAGTTAGTTACATAGTACTTAGAAACACAGTATCCTGAGTTCAAAGCCCTGTACTACTGGAGGCAGAAACTAAATATGAGGAGAAAAATCATAACACATTTTAGAACTGTAGCTAGATCCTAATTTGAATACTCCAAAGTAGTAACACAAATAACTTGTCCCACAAAGGGTAACAAACATGTAAATCACCTTTACTCTAATAAATTTAGTTGATCAATAATACATCATCTTGATTCACAAAAAATGAGGAAAAGTATTTAATGATACTTATGAGAAATAAAACTCTGATGCCCTGCTACAGTTATAATTTAGTTAAAAACCTTTGTCTCATTAGTCTCCCAATGTTTGCTTTACTATCTTTCTATTGTCTGATGTCTTCTTGAAAATTTGGATCTCAGACATGAACCCCAGATACATTAATATTCAGATTATTATCACAGGGAAAAAATTCTGTTTATATATTGCAGCAAATTTTTCAAAGTAGTGTTCTTATATTTCATCTCAGCTTATCTTGGCTTACCTAATATGTCCATGAAATAAAGCCAATATTTCTAAATAAGTACTATTCTTAATTAAAAGAAAGAGAATGTGAGAATACTTGTAGAGGAGTTAAAGCAGCATAACTAGGCTATAATGCCAGGGTGTGTTACAGGCAGGATCAGACTTAGAGTCTAATGAGCCCCAGTGCACCACATCAGTCACTAAGCAGTCCCTTTCAATGCATTTCTACAACCAATCATCAGCTATTTCAGGAGATGAAATACCCTAAGAAACTAGCTGTATAGCTTATATTTGGTATGGTCTTTTATCAGAGGAAGCCTGAAGGTAGTCCCTGTGTATTTTTTAAAGTATTATCTTATTATTCCTTAAAGGAACTAAGAGTATTTCACAGACATCAATGTTTTCAGCCTCATCACATTTTTTAACTACATAGTGAGTAGAGTGCATCTTTGTCATTTCAAAGTACAAGTCTGTGCCAGAAGTAGCTAGAACTTTGGTTTATCATATTAAACTCAGAAACTATCCTTTTACAGTTTCTGAATGAACAACACTTAGCTCCAAAGAAAAGCTGGTTCTCCATATACACACGTTTCCATTGTGAATGGTAGCACTAGCTTGGAATAAACCACTATTCCAAATCTTGCTTATTTACCAGAAAGCATAAATCAGTGCTTAACACAAGGCAAAAGAGAACTCTGACATATGATAAAACTAAGTCATATTCATTGAGACAGTATTAGAAAAATAGGAATTAGAAACAACCTGAGAAACATTTATCAGTAGTACATATACCCCTCTGTATGGTATTTTCACAGTTAAAAAAAAAAGAAATAAGCATCAGGGAAGATATGGAGGAAACCGAAAAAAATAAGTTTTGATACCTTTATGCTACAAAGCATTAAAAAGTATGAGACATGGAAAGGACCATTTTTACTGATTTTTCAAGTTGCAAGGTTATAGAACAATATGTACAGTATAAAATACTGTTTGCAAAAAAATTCTACAAATGTCTGTGTACATTTGGATGTATTTATATTAAAGAAATCACACCAAATTTACAACTATTTTCTGGGAAAGGGTAATGGACAAGTTTCATTTAAAAATTATAACAATTATGTATTTTTTAAACTAACATGAATTACTAATTGAGAAATGGCTAGAAAATACTCCTAAATGTAAGCTGTTACTTTTGAAACAAATGTTTTGTTTCTAAATAATGGTATAAGTACTTTCTGTTATACAAAGTTTTATGTACTTCAAGCTTGTTTAGGTTTTGAATGAAATCTATGTCAACAAGTTTGCTCCCTTTATTCTGTTTTCCTTTAACCAATATCCCAGTCCCCATGTTTTTTCCCAGCCCAAAGGTTTATTCTTGTTTAAATATCCACCACTCGTCTTTCCATCACTTGACTGGATACATACTCTTTGCCTATTACTTTCATGTAAATCTCAAGGCCTATTCTTGTGCCATATTCTGCATGAGGGCCTTGTCTATGATTGTGCTGCATCTATCACATGATCCAACACTTTCATCATTTCTCCATAAACTCACAACTAAACATTCAATCATGAACCAAAATAAATCAGAGATAAAGCATGCTAATTTATGGCATTATTATAAATGATGTACAATCCAGTAAAGTATTTCTTTTAGGAAGATATCCTATAAATATTGTCAGATGACAGAAGCTTAAGGTACACATCCACAAAGACACACACACACAAATACAAACAGACACACACACACACACACACACATGACCATTTTATTAACACATTCCTTACTTTTACAAGACAGAAAGCAATCTAGGTGTTTACCAGTAGGGGGCTTGGTAAAATATGGCACATTTAATAGAATGAAATACTCTACAATCATAAAAAGAAAATCATGACATTTCACAAATCAGTATAATTTCCAAACCAATAAAAGAGAAACAAACAACAAAGCACAAAACAATGGGTATAATCATTTGTACACACAAAGAAAAATAATAACACGATGAGTACTTAACTTTTCAACCTTATTCGCTTCTGGCAAGGTATACTGGTACTAAAAATTTACCTATTATCTCTCAATGCTACCATACACATTCCTATAATCCTTTCTCCATTTGGGGTTAGTATTTTGGAAATTACATTTCCTATACTTTGTCAGTTGAGTGTGGTTAAGTTCTGACAGTAGGAAATTATAGCCAGAGATGAAAAATCTGGAGGAAGAAAAGCCCCCTGCCTTTGCCTCCAAAAGTGAAGAAACTGCTCAATACTCATTATACTCAAATAAGTAGGTCTCCCAATTTTAAGCTCCTTGTGTAACAGTAAACTGTGAGATAAAAACCTAGAGGGAGGATTTAAATAAAACTAACCTGGCTAGGAAATTTATTTATTGATAACCTTAAACTTTTCACATGCTATAGATAAAATAAAGATTTGAGAAAGCTAAGTGGGGTGCAGAACTCTAAAATAGTACATTTGAACTTTTTATTGTTCATAATTAAGAGCTAATGTCATACAGACACAAGGTAACAGATCTAATGATGTAATTGTTTTAAATGTAAATTGTTTAAATTTCCAAGGACCCCTTTAATGAAGAAGATAAAGTATAAATTTCCTACCATAGTATGTAAAGGTCTTTTTATAGTCACTTGCAGGATATACTACCCACTTAGAGAGAGAAAGACTTAAGAAAGCCTTCTTAAAAATATAGAGTTCCAAGTCCTTCAGGTAGAAAAGGGAGGAATGTTGAGGCAAACTATAGCAATGAGTGACATCTAGATTATAGATGCCTAAAGGTATACACCAGCAAAGACCAGCTATGTTTCATGGAAACTTAAAATGTGAAGAAGGAAATAGAAAGCTATTACAATTATTACTAAGTCTACAGTGTCCTCGGAAATGGCCTCTCATAAACACAAACCTTCATGCTTCTACCTCTAAATTCAGATAATTTAAGAAAATATATTTTTCATTATGTTTAAGTAACTATCAAAATAATATGTCTTTGTACTTTTATTTTGAAGAACATGTAAAAATCTTACAAGTAAGGATAAAAATCCCTTTTCCTCATTAACATACCATTCCAGGAAACAACTAGCCAAAAAAGTACATTCTTTTAAAACTTGTACTATATATTACACTAATCAGTATGTACCAACACAAATACATTCTTCTGTTTTATGATCATGGGTTCCCATACAAATGGTATACTTGTACTTCTTTCACTATGCCTTGCTTTAAAGTATGTCTATGTAAAACTAAGTAGCTTTAACTTATTCATCTACATTATGGAAAGTCTATACAATTAACTTAAACACTCTCAATTGTTTAGGTAATAAGAATATATTTTTACAGTGCCATTCAAAATTTTGAATCTAAATAGTGAAGAACAGTTCTGAGAAACACAGTCATCTTCAAAACTCAGAGATATTCTGAGTTGTTTGTGAAATACAGTTAAACCTACCTTATATGTCAATTTATTACACATGATTTGGACCAAGCATGGACAAATAAATAAATAAAAGGAATTTCAAAAATAAATTTTTTTCTCAATTCAAAGGATGCTACAGCTACAGCACAGCCCTTATCCCTATCCAAAGGACACAGGCAGCCTCATCTCAGTGTATGGGATCCAGGTCTTTATCCTAATCAAAAGGAAGCTCTGTTTAGAGCTTCCTCATTTAGTGACCAGACCAATTTACCGTTCACTCTCCAGATGAAACATTAAAGAGAAGGATCAAGTGAAAATGGAAAAGCTCACCATAAACAAGCTAGAACAGCCAATATTTGTCCAATGATGAGCAAGATATGGGCTACAAAAGTGAAAGAGTGCTTTCTGACCCATGCTTCTGACATGCTCTGAGAGCTCCACTCTAGGCTCCCTAACACACTTGTAACAAGGCAGAATAATCCAACTCCAGGTATCTGCTACTATTTCACAGGGATTTCATGGCCTCAAACTATCCCATGAGAATATAGATGGAAGAAGAGCATCTATTTTGCTAACAGAGCCCAGGAGACTCGTCCGAATAAGGAAGAAAAACTGACTCACAAATAAGTTCATTCTCTTATCTGTTATATATTGTTTTCTCTTTATTTTTCCCTTTCATTTCTCCTATTTCTCACTAATCACAGAGTATTCAACTGGTTGTTTGTTATACTTCTTTCTTTTGATATTCTTAGTTTTTCTGTTCCGTCTCAATCTCTAATGATATATATTATATATATATATATATATTATATATATATATGCAACACTCACACTCAACTCCTCCTCTTCCCATCATATGCCTTTCTTACCGCTTTCCTTACAATGCTTCATTTCATTACCTAACTTTTAACTCCTAAAAATTTTATTTTTCTAACCCCTTCTATACTATATAAGAATGTCAGCCTCCTTTATACACAACTTGATTAGTCCCACAGATAATGATGTCAATGATATTTTATATAAATACCTAATTAGGAAGTAATTGAAGAATTGGTTATTGCTAAGTTACACTCACAGGCTAATGGTAAAAAATGAAGTATTTACTTGGCTAGTACCCAGTCCTAACATAATATAGGGAATGATTCAACAGTAAGATGTTGGGACAACTAAAAGCCCAAGCCACAAATTAACTCAAATATGCAAATCTCAATGTAGGAACAACAGAAAATACCACACAAAGTTAACAGTCACACTGCAAAGTATCTGGATTACAGAGTAAGGGAGTTGAAAGTACAAATACTGAACTTAAAATATTAATAAGAATTATCAATAATATGAAAGAGAACACAAATAAAGACATAAAAATACAAACAAGCAATTAAGTAAATCCAAAGACAGCAGAAATAAAAAATTAAATGAAATCAAAATCAATGTAAATAAACACCTAAATGAACTCAAAGGATACAGATAAACAGCTAAACAAGTTCAAGGAATATACAGATAAACAGCTAATAGAAATGAGGAAGTGAATGCAAGACATGAAAAGGGAACCCATTAGATTGAAATATTTGGAAAAATATCAAACAGAAAATGTAAAAATTATGAATACAGATAAAAGCCTCCCTAGCAGAGTAGATAAAAAATAAGAATGTTAGGGATTGAAGATAAAGTAGATACAGTAGTGAAATCAGAAGAAGACAAAGAAAAAAGAGAAATTTGTAAACGTTTCAAAAGTAAAAAACAAAACGTACAAATCATAGGCATAGAAGAAGATGATGTAATAGCTAAAGGTATAGGAAACATGTTCAATAAAACATTAGCAGAAAACTTCCCAAACTTCAAAAAAGAGAAGCCTAACAGATCAGATCAGAAAACAACCTCCTCATAAGGTTAGTTAAAACACTAAGCAAAAAAAAAAAAGGTAAAAAATACTGAAAAACTTCAACAGAGAAATACCCATTCACTTATAATGGGTAAGCCCACCAAAATAACAGAAGACCAGACCTCTCAGAAACCTTAAAAGCAAGCAGGTCTTGGAATGACATATTTCAAGTGCTGAAAGTAAACAACTGTCAACTTTAGAATACTGTACCCAAAAAAGCAATCTTTCATAACCCAAAACAAATGAAAACTTGCCATGACACAAACTAAGCCAGTATGGTACCCAACTAACACTAAAGAAAAGGACTGCCAAAGATGAGAGGAAGAGCAACAAAAACATAAAAACAGAGTTGAAAATAAAAAGAAATAAAATGACAACATGACTCAAAAAGCAAGACCGGGATCTGTTAACAAGAAAAATATGTTGCTGCCAAAAACAAACATTGACTTAAAAGTGAAAGGTTGGAAAAAAAGATCTTCCAAGCAAATGAACTCCCAAAACAGGCAAGAGTCAACATTCAAATCTGATTAGGTAGACTTCAAATCAAAGTTGGTCAGACTGAACCAAAAGAAAGTCATTTCATATTAATAAAAGAAACACTCCATCAAGTGGATATGTTGTCAATATTTATGCACCTAATGGTACACACTTTATTAAACAAATGCTTCTGGACTTACATAGACAAACCTTAACACAATCCTAACAGGAGATACCAATGACCCACTCTCATCAATAGATAGGTCATCAAATCCACTCAGAATTAAATGACACTATAAACCAAGTAGATCTGACAAATATCAACAAAGCATTTCACCCAGTAGTTGCACAATACACATTCTTCTCAGTAGCCCATGGATCTTTCCCAAAACAGATCATCTTCCAGGACACAAGGCAAGGCTTAGCAAATATTAAAAAACACTGTCCTGTATCAGACTATAATAGAGTAAAATTGAAGTTCAACAACAAAAGAAATTTCAGAAAATATTCAAATAGATGCTGAACATTGTCAAATGAGTGGATCATTGAAGAAAAAAGGGAAGATAAAAAAGTTCCTAAAATCTAGTGAAAAATCAAATACAGCCTACCAGAACCTTTATAATACAGTACAGGCAGGACAAAGAGGAAAGTTTATAACTATGAATACCTAGACTAACAAAACAGATCACAAATAAATACCTTAATGATATCCCTCAAATTCCTAGAAAAAAAATAGCCAAACTGAAACTAGCAGATGAAAAAAATAAGGGTTAGAGTAAAAATCAATTAAGTAGGGACTAAAAAACTATATGACGATTCAATGGACAAAAATTGTTTCTAGCTGGGAACAGTGGCTCACAGTTATAATTCCAGCTACTCAGAAGGATGGTATCTGAGGATCACAGTTGGGAGTCAGTCAAGGGAGACAAATCTGAGAGACTTTTATCTCCAATCAACTAGTAAAAGCCAGAAATAGAGGCCTGGCTCAAGTAATTGAGTACCAGATGTGAGCAAAGAAGCTCAGCAACAGTTCAAACTCCAATACCAACACACACACACACACACACACACACACACACACACACACACACACACGCACACGTTGGTATTCTAAAAGGTAAAGAATGACAAACCGATAGCCACTCTGAAGGATGGATATAACCCCAAATTATAGGGTGGAAATGCGGGACTCACAAAAATACATAACATAGAAGATCTGCTAGCTGTTATGAAAAAGTGAAGTAAGCCAGTCCCAAAGAAATTTAGGCCCCATGTTTTCCTTTATTTGCAATAATTAGTATACGTATAGGATAATCTTATCAGATGAGCTGAAAAGGTCAAATGCTATGTACATATGATAATATAAGCTGATACTAAGTGAAATCAACCCCAAGATATGGACACAAGAGGTCTGTTTTTGTTGTTGTTATTCTAAATGTACTAGGTGATTTTTTTTTTGTTTCCTTTGTATGTTCTTCCCCCTATGGTATATCCCACTGTACTTGATTTTGGAACCTTGCATCTTTATATACATTTGTCTAATCTGAGGAGGAGAAGGGGAATAATAAAATGGTGAAACAATGGCACAGGATGACCCATTGCAACAATGAGACACACCGGACAGTATATTGGAAATGAACTTTACAACTTGGGGGGAGGCAGGAGGGGAAAGAAAAGGATAGTGCGACAACAAGAAGAGAAGGGGTAACAATGATCGACATGTACTCATTACCTTACTTATGGAACTGTAACCCCTCTGTACAGTGTCTTTACAATAAAAAGGAAATCATAAAAATCATACATTCATATCATTTGATGCAGAAAATGTCTCTGACAAAATTCAACATTCCTTTATGTAGAGGCTCTGAACAAATAAGGAATGGAATAGAAAAAATGCATATCAACACAATAAAGGCTACATACAACAAACCTATGTACAATTATAATAAATGGAGAAAAACCAAAATCATTTCCTCTAAATTAGGAATGATATAAACTCTCTCCATTTCTTTTCAACACAAAACTGGAATTCAAAGCCAAAGCAATAAGGCAAGAGAAAAAATAAGCGGGATGCAAAGAAGGAACAAAATAAAATTATTTCTACTTGCAGATATTATGATCCTATAACTAAAGGACCCTAAAAGTTCCACCCCAAAACTCCTAGATCTTATAAACATCTTCAACAGTGTAGCAGAATACAAAATCAACATAACAAAAGAATCTTTTCTGTATACCAATAATGAACAGGCTGAGGAAGAAACTGGGAGCACAATTCCATTCACAATAGCTTGGGGGGAATTATTAATAAATTTAATCAAAATAGTGAAAGCTTTCTACAAAAACTATAAAACCTTGAAGAGAAAGATGGAAATAGAAAGAACATCCATGCTCAGGGATTGGCAGAATCAATATTATGAAATGGCTAGACCGCCAAAAGCAATCTGATTCAATGCAATCCCCACAAAATACCAATGTCAATCCTAACATTCATATGGAAGCTTAAAAAACCCCAAATAGCCAAAACAATCTTGAGCAAAAAAGTAACACTTGAGAGATCACCATATCAGACTTCAAATTATACTACAGAGCCATAATAACAAGAACAGCATGGTAATAGCACAAAAACAGACACAAAGATCAGCAGATTATGAGAAGACCCAAAAATAAATCCATGAAGCTAAAGCCATAATATTTTTGACAAAAGATCTAAAACACATGGAGAGAAGATAACCACTTCAACAAATAATACTGAATAAACTCTGCATGCAAAGACTAAAACTAAATATCTCTTACTCTATACTAATATCAACTCAAAGTGGATTAAGGATCTTATGTTAGATCTGAAAGTATTACAGGAAATATTTTTTTAAAACACATGGGAACATATTGGCATAGGCAGTAAATTCCTAAATAGAACCGCAATAGCTCAGCAAGTAAAAACAATGATTGACAGATGGAATTAAATCAAAATAAAAATTTCTTCACAACCGAGCAGTCACTACACTAAAAACTAGATTACAAACTTAGAAAGACTATCTGCCAACTATACATGTTCAAGGAGCTTAATAACAGGAATATACAGAAAGTTCAAAAAGCAAAACTCCCAAGAATTAGTAACCCAATTCATAATAGACAGATGTGCTAAACACATGCTTCTCAAAACTAGTACAAATGTCAAATAAATATATAAAGAACTGCTTGATAACCGTGGCATAAAGGAAAGATGAATCAAACTAGGCAACTCTAGTAAGATTACCCATCATCAAAAACAATAATAATAACAAAGAACAATAAATAACAACAATAACAACAAACAACCATAAATATTGGCAAGTATGCAGGGGAACACTTACACATTGTTGTTGGAAATATAAACTAATGCAACCTCTGTGTAAATCAGTATAGAGATTTCCGAAAAAACTCAATGCAACTACTTGAGCATTTATCCAAAGGAATGTAAATCAGTACACTCATATTCATTGTAGCACTATTCACAATAGCCAAGCTATGGAAACAGCTCAGATACTCTACAGCTATTTAATACATCAAGCACATACAACATGTTTGCATTTGTAGCAATGTTTGAGCACATTCGAAGGTGAGAAGGAAAAGAGAATATTAGATGGTAAGCAATACTGAAATATACCGCATCTGCTAATGAAGATGGCAAAACCAAAGTCACTGAAAGCTGTGAGGGGTGCAGGATTGGGGAAAGCAAGAGTAGGTGAGGTCAATCTAATTACTTTCTATTATATGCATATGTGAAATACCTTGATGAAGGTTATTGAAATATTTAACATGCACTTTAACACAAATGAATGAGGGAAAACATGTCCTGTCTGGGATGCAGGGACTAGTGAGGAAAGGCAAACTAGGAGGACGAAGGAGGCTGATATCGTCAAAAACATTTATGTACAGGTGTAAAAATAAAAGCAAAAAGCTTGTTTACATTGGTTTGGAAAAAGATGAGGGAGAGTGACACTGAAAGTAAGTCTGATTAAGGGACATTTACACATATATGGATATATCAAAATAAAACTTCTTAGGCAACAATTGACGTTAATTTAAAAAAGAAAGAAAACTCAATTCTCATTTACACACAGAACAGTTCAGCTGATGGAAAGAAACTCTCGGTCTGGTGTTTACTTCAGTTGTGTTTAAATCACTGTGTGAAATGTGAGTGTTAAGAAATGTTGCAAAATTAGTGTTGTAAAAATATGTCCCAGAAAAAATATGATGCTCAAAATACACATAAAAGTTATGGTAATCCTTCCAAGCCAAAAAATATCATTTGCCTATTTAATATGATAAAGTGAAAAAAGATTTTTTCCAAGTGAGTGTCTTCTTCATTAATAGAACTTGAATGGCATTATGGACAAAATAAAAGCAACGACAGCATTTGAGATAAAAAATATTAAAATAGGATTTGGTTTCAGGGTACAGTATTAATATGTACAATATAACTTTGTAGCAATAATGTAGCCTATTACCATTAGATTTTAAGTTATATATAGCTCATACTGTACATAAGATATATGTAAACTTGAATAATTTTACGAGTATTGAGCCAATGCATCTTGACCTTAATTTATTTTTCCTCATGATAATCTCCTTGGACTCATACAACTGCAGAAACCAAGAGAGTCCATTGCCATCTGTTTTCAGTTTATCTAATTTCTTTCATAAAATTCAGCCTGACTAATAATTCAGAGAAGCTTTGGTTTTTGTACTTCAAATGCAGCCAGAGAAAATAAAATCATAGCAAATACTTGTCAAAATGTGTAAGTCTGTTCTGAAATTCTAATTCCATTTCTACCAAACAGTCTTAGAAATTTGTATATCAGTTTTCTACTAAACTCAGGGTCTATGAATATAGTATCAAGTTATCTGGATACCATATAACTCATTTGAATCCAAATATCTAAACTTCCTTAAATAGCAACATTTTCCTTTTGTCATAAAGTTTAATAACCATAAATGACAGTGAAAAATATAGTCTTGGGAGTCCCTGAGGATTCCGTAAGGTCAGCCAATTTAAAAAGGTACTTGAAGCAAAAATAGGAGATCAGTAAATTCTTTCATCAAGTTATCAATGTGTTAGAATAATAGTTTAAATCTCCAGTGTTGGCTTTTGTTTTAAATAAGTTGGCAGTCATTAAGAGTAAAGGATTAAGGACACCCTTTCTGCAATTTAAATTACTTCCTCTGTAATAGCAAATATTGAAGATAGTAGAAAGATCATAGCCCAAAGTCTTCTAATTAATTATTTAATGAAACACAGATACAGTCAACTTCTATTTGACTTGAATAACTTTTCAATAAAAGGCTTATATTCCTGCTATGGTAAAACAATACTTTTTACATGTTCTGACCAAATATCTAATATTCCTAATTTGCAAATAGGCCTAACTAATTCACATAAACTAACTAGAAAAAGGATTGTGTGTTAAGTAACTTATGTACAAATTTATTTTAGGAAAGGTATCCCTCATTGCAAGACACTAGGAGAATTGGGTTCCCTATTGTATCTCCTGATTACTGGAGACCAAACTAGTGAGATTATTAGACGCATACTATTTCAAGTATCACTGTCCAATAGAAAAATAAACATGGGCCCCAAATGAGAACCACATGTGTAATTTTAAATGTTCTAATAGCCATATGTCAAAACATAAAGGTAAAATTAGTTTTAGTAATAGTATCTTATTTTACTCAATATATCCAAAATCTAGTGTGACCAAAATTTTAAAAGTATTAATGATATTTTTGTATTTTTTGTTCAAAATAAAGCCTTCAAAATATAACATAGCAGTTCAAAATATAAACATAAACATTTCAAATGCTCCAACTCCACATATGGCTAGTGACTATCATATTATATAATAGATACAAAGGTAAAATCAGGGGCCCTGAAATTAGCATGGATAAAGTTTGAATTCTACTTCCATTACTCATTAAGTTGTGTGGCCAGGAGTTATGTAGGTAAATTAACTGAAAGGTATTGTTCCATTCAGAATAAACAGCAATAAGATGGTATGACTTAAGAATTTCTCCAAAAAGTTACAGATACATAATGTACTTTGGTAGATTATATTCCAGTCATAGAACAGAACTCAGTATTTTTATTGTCCTTATCATCAATAAGTTGGAGAAGTTCTTGTACCATTGTAAGAAAGTTCAAATTCAAACTTTTAAAAAGTAAAGGAGGGATGAGGCATGGCAGCATGTGCCTATACTCCTAGGAAATGAGGTAAAGTATAGTAACTTCAAGGTGAGCCTGGGCTATATAACAGACCTTTTCTGAAAAAAGTGGGGGACAAAGGCAGGGAGGGAAAAGGAGGAGAGGAGAAGAGAGGGAAGGAGAAATAAAAGAGAATAACTTGAAAGTTATCAAAAATGTTTTTTAATCAACTGTTATCCATGAAAAATACAAACAAGCAAAAACCATAATGATGCCAAAATAATGTTACTGTGAGTAGGGTGGAGAATTTTGGAAGATAAACTGACTTTCTCAGAGGGCTAAATGGATAGTGGCAAAGAAACGGCATTTCAGAGAGAATGCTTATATTTAAACCATAAGGACTATATTATGCATACTGATAATTAAGCATGAAGTATATAATACATAAAAAATGTTCTCAAATAAATGTTCAATGTATTTTTCATACATTTATATAAGATAATACAACGTAGAAAATATATGAAACATACCTCTGACAAAAATGTTTGGGCCGATTTCTGAGCTCCTACATGGAGCAGATATTCATATACATAGAGTGCTAACCTGGAAAATGAATAAAACATTTACTGAGAAGAGAAATATTTAAAATTCATTTAGAAAATTATGTACATCTTTTCACAGCAAATATATTTTATACATTAACAGTGACAGAAAATAAAATTTTCTCAAGCCCTTTCAATGGGAATTTATATTTAGGCTCAGAAAGAACTTGAACTCATTCAAATCACAGAAAGAAAAGATAAATATATCTTTCTTTAGAAATAAATAACTAAATATAGATTTCTTTCTCAAATTATCCACAAACCAATCATCATTCACTTTGTTATACTTAACGTGTGTGTGTGTGTGTGCGTGCATGTGTGTGTGTGTGTGTGTGTGTGTGTGTGTATGTGTTGGGGCCTGAACTCTGGGCCTGGGCACTGTCCCTCAGCTCTTCAGCTCAAGGCTAGTGCTCTACCACTTGAGCCACAGCACTATTTCTGGTCTTTTCTGCTTATGTGGTGCTGAGGAATCGAACCCAGTGCCTCATGCATGCAAGACAAGAGCTCTACCACTGAGCCACTTTCCCAGCCCCTTAACATAGTAGTTTATAACCCAAAATTAATAACCCCAAATCCTATTTTAAGGTAAAAGTATGTTTTTAGCAAGAAATATTAATTTAGTTATTAGGCTTTTCCAACAATTTTATGTCCTTCAATCTTTTGGATGAATATTAAAGTAAATCCTAATTCTTTGTAAAACTATATGCCAAAATTTTTGTTGACTATTTTAACACTGGTTTAGCAACTTCTCCTTATTCTTTAGGTTTGTTATATCAATTAGTATCTTAATTCATAATGCATTTGAATTCATAGCAAACCATCAGTGTTATATAAACTTTAAAGATTGAAGATCACGTTAAGCATGTGGGTCCTTACAGTTTATTATTCAAATATGAAATATTGAGAAAACAATATATACTTATACTACTCTCACCTAGTGGATTAAGAATTTTTAAGGTACATCATGTGGCTCAATTTCAGTTTGAGCTGTTAAAATATTATTCATAAACCCAAATTAGTATGTGGCAGTATTTTTAATGATATCTTGGATGGATGCCCAGATAGCTCACAACAGTTCAGTTTCTGCTACACTGTATTTACCAATATTAAACCAGGTTTACAGTAAACAATACAATGTAACAATAACCACAATTCTGTATAGCTTTACCATTTCTCTTGCCAAGAGAGTTTTTGATTGTTAAAGGTTGATGATATTTGCAAAAGTGATAGAGTTTATTTTCATGAAAATATACCATGCATATTTTCATTTTAAAAAAGCTTGGGCAAAGTAAGTTTTTCTTTCCCCATTCTGAAACTCCCAAATATTTAAAATGAGAGTTACTTTTAGTTACTAATCACCTTAAGCAGACTTATGTTAAAGTTACTCAGAGATTAAAAGTATACTACTGACAGTGAGTGCATAAATGCAATTTAGAAACATCTTATCTCTTCAAATGAAATGACTCTTCCTGTTTCAGCCAGTACTTCTCAACTCTCTTCCTCATCTTAATATGAGAGATATTTACAGCTCCTTCCAGCAAGCCATGTTTCACAGTAGAACTTTGGCTCATCCCCAGCGTGTATTACAAAAGATACAGGTATTGGAATATTCCTGTAGTTTCAAACAAACATTCCTGTTGGTGATTTCTGACACACTATTCAAACACATATATACCACACACACTGCCTCTCCACTATCTACACTCAATCTGATCACAGCATTCACTGATCAGGATGGCAAAATTTATCATGAAAAGGGAGAATTAGGAAATCTAGGTAAACTGTAAAGCCTCAAAATTGTCCATAAGACAGCACCCCCAAATGCCTAAAAGGGAGGAAATACAGTTTCAGGTAATCCCTCATGGCTTATTATTTTTTAATTCCTATGTTCTGGGCCCACATTCCTTAAAGGCAAGTAAGTTACTTCCCTATACTTGTATGACCTCTCCCTTGTAATAGTAAAGGTACTAATACATTTTGCCTGCTTTTTTCCAAATAAATTAAATAACAGAAAGGATATCTAATTAGAAATAAAAATAAAGGCAATTGGCCAATTTTCTCTTTCTATGGGTATAAATAGATTCTAAAATTTAAAAAAAAATGAAGAATGAATGAATGAATGTATTGGGAAGGTTCCAGAATCAATTTTTTAAAATGGCTCAAAATAATGTGTTATTTTGAAATACATTCCATAAGCTTGAGCCTATCCTTCTAGTTAGAGTCTGTGCTGTAGCAGCTCATTACCAACAAGGTGATGGAGGAGGGCAGGCTTGAGAAAACCTATTATAATACTGCCTCCTAATAATATTCTGCAGCCTCTGTTTAACAAAATTAATGCTTCCCACATCAGGCTCCCTATTCTATAGAAGGGACAGAGGGAGAAATACAGAGATAAACTGCAAATTATTCTGGTATGATACGCCCATAATAGCTAACAAACTTATCTTAATATTTTATTTCCACATATTATTAATTGTAAAAAGTGAAAGGTTTTATTGTGATTCCATATTCATAGAATCTTTGGAATTTACACTTGTATCACTATTCACTTTTCCAAGTTCCAAATCTGTCTCTCCAAATTACTATTTGAAGCTCTAACAAGAAATTTTTCTCTTAAATTGATCATTTCCGAAGTTAAGATTCACCTTCTCCATCTGTTCTTTATGGTACTGTGTCCATATAAACAAAATACAAATTCTGTGGGGTTTGGTTTGCTCAGTTTTCAAATGAGAAGAAGAACGCTTTCCTTATAGCATTAGAAGAATTAGAGTACAGTAAACAATTTGTTATAATTTGAGCTAGCTCACATCCATTAAGATATTATTATTGTTATATATTGGATTATAATGTCGCACTTTCTCTCATATTCAACATTCCTTTCTGTCCCTTTTTTTGCTCCTGAGAGCACACATGCATGCACCCCCCCACACACACACACATACACAGAGTTGACTGCAACAACAGGAACTATTAACTTCAAATCCAGATATTACATACTTCTGAATAGCTTCCTACAGTACAGGCAGTAAAACCACTAAAATAAGAATGCCCAGAAAGCACTTGCAGGGAAAATCATACCATAAAAGTTGCTGTCTAAACCAGGAACCAGTGGCTAATGCCTTTAATCCTAATTATTCAGGAGGCTAAGATATGAAGATCATGGTTGAAAGCCAGCCCAGGCAGTAAAGTTGGTGAGACTTTTATCTCCAAATAACCACCAGAAAACTGAAAAGTAGAGTTGTGGCTCAAAGTAGAAGAATGCTAGCTCAGGGACAGAGCCCACACTCTGAGTCAAAGCCCCACAACTGGCCAAAATAAAAAGGATGCTGTCTAAACACAAAAGATTTTAGGAAAGGGGAATGACACTCATCCATCAATGCAGGTAAGTTATAAAATGGTCTATTACTAAGTGAAATACATCACCAAATGAAGCAAAATTTAGCTGAAATTCAGTTTCTACTCAACAGGAAATATTTATTGCAGAATATTTTCCTTAAATATTTAAAGCTTAGCATAAAGAGGATTTTTTAATATTATTATTAAGTAGTTGTACAAAGAGGTTTCAATTCTGTAAATCAGCTTTATGAGTAAAAGGCTTGTTTATCAGTGTCACTCCTATCATTCTCTACCATTTCCCCCTCAAATCTCTACCTTCAAGGTATATAGTTCAATTTTTATACAATGTACACTAAATAATAATGACTTCATTTGTTCACCCTGAGGAAGATTTTTTTTTGCAAAAAAATTGCAAAAAAATATTTCCTTTTAGTGAAATTCCTTATGGGCTTATATTATGTATTTTAAAACTATAATCTTCTCCACAGTAATTTCTATTCTAAAATACTGTTCTAAATGAATCAGAAGTCCAAACAATTTATAGTGATACATATAGAAAATTCACAGCAGTGAAAATTGCCAACCCAATTATCTGGTTAAAAAAAAAGTTACATGTATACGAGTTGGGAAAACATAATTTTGAATAATGTTTAATGAAATTAAGACGCACTCATAATTCACTGTTAAAATTACGAAGTCACAAAATATGTACAAATATGTAAAGAAAACATGTAAACAAAGCATGAATTAATGCTACTGGTAGACAAGTTTTATTAAAACACAGGTGAGAATGTTGAAAGGGTGACGCTGATCAAGACACATCAGTAAACTGCTTTGTTGGATGGAAACCCTTTTGTACAACTACTTAAAAGATTTTTTAAAATTCAAGAAAAATAAAAACATGTAGCTACAGTTTAAGTTACTAAAGATGGGTGAGTAAAGCTATTAGAACAGTAAAATCAATGCACTTACTAAGAGTAAAGCAAACATCACTGTCCCACTCACAGAATGATCCCTGAAGGAAACATCTGTGTCAGCACTGTCCTCTAACAATAATCATAGTAGTTTTGTGTTTCCAATTAATAATAAATTCAGTATCATGCTTTCTGAGCAAAAACTCTAAGGTACTTGGCTACATATAAAATGTTAAACTTGATATAACTTAGCTTGTTTTCTGACTTAATTTGGTTAAGACTGTCTTTGAGGGAGGAAGACATTTGGATATTTGTTTGACAACAGAACAGCAACTTTGTTACTTTTACTTTGTAAATAACATAACAAACATTATGCAAGATGTTTTGATATATGGAAATACTTTTGAATAGCTAGCTCAAGCTAATAAATATATTCATTAGTTCATTATCTACTTTTTGTGATGGAAAACATAAAATCTAAATACTCTCAGCAGTTTTGAAGAATGCAATATATTGCTTCAACTTCAGTCACCATGTTGTATAATAGATCTCATGAACTTATCTTAAAGATTGCGATTTGAAGTCAGAGGATGGGAAGTAGAATTTGGATACAATATTGTTGACACCTACCACTTATCAATGAAAAAGGACAACAACTAAAACCATTCTAAAATACCCCTCTCAAGAACTTAACCTAAAGAAATTATCTTAACCTAAAGAAAGCCTTAATGCAAAAATATTTGTAACCAACAATATGTAATATGATAAAAAAATTAAAAGCTGCTTGAGTTTATAGTAAATATTTTATATTAGTTAATTTTACTCTTAGAAGTACAATACAATATTTATATATTTCATTCAATAAACATTTAGTGGTTTCTCTCTACCTAAAATTAGTGAACTTTAAAATCTGCGAAAGTATCACCAAAGTCATTTCAAATTTGCTTTGGAAAAAATTACTAATTTTAGAGAAGAAACTTGAATTATTACCATTCACCTACACAAAATCCATTACATGCTTGCCAGTAGGTATCATCTAATGATAGTGAGACAAATTAACTTTTAACTAATTAGGCAACTACAACAGAGACTGTCACTTAAGATTCTAATTATGCCAAATTCTCAAATGTCCTTGTAAATGAACAAATTTACAGTTTGGAAAAAGGCCAAAGACCCCTCTTCACTCAATTTTTCTCTAATCTAGCCATATAATTTGACATTAAATGTCTTAACTTGAATGGAATTATAGAAAGGAAGGAATTATAACCAAGATATAAAAATGATGTTCGCTAACAATAACTTTGCAAAGTTAACAAGATTATCAAATCACACATAAATAAAAGGCAAGACATTCACTTAGAATTCCTAACTCCATTTATGTATACATACCTATGTATATATGTTTATATTCAATTGTACAAAATAAGCCATTTCACAAGAGACAGCCAAGAAAAATGGCCTAATTTAAAGAAAAAACAAAAAAAACTCAGGGAAGTGGTGCTGTACAACGGTAAAGCGCTTGCCTTGCTCTGACAAGCGCAGGGACAGTGTCCAAGCCCAGAATTCAAGCCCCATGACCGACCAAAAAAAAAGAAAGAAAGGTAAAAAGAAAATACTTAAATTTCTTTCTGTATCTAAATTTTTAAAAACTCAGTTCATAGAATAGTTAAAGTGACACGACTTTATATCACAAAAGGGATTTTTTTAACCTTGTAGACTCATCAAGCATATGCTTTACATTATACATGCTAGTTGTAATAATATATAATTTAGAACAAAATTTATCAGGAAACTGTCATATAATATGTGCCACTTGTAGATAGCACTTAATTAAATTACACCTTATAGCACTCCTGGAAGGTAGGCAGTTATGAACTACACGCATTAGGTAAGTGCTTTTATAATGAAAAGTCCAACTCCAATAAATGACCTTGTCCATCAAACTGTCCATGATAGCATTTGTCTGCTTTTCACTTATCTCTGTCTACTAACTATTAAAGAAGCAATAGATTTTGCAATCTATCCTGTGTGTGTATGTGTGCGCGCACCTGCTGCTTCTAGGACTTAAACTCAGGGCCAGGTGCTGTCCTTGAGCTTTGTCTCTCAAGACTAGTGCTCTACCACTTGAGCCACAGCTCCACTTAAAGCTTTTATTGGTAGTTTTAGTGGATATAAGTCTCACAGCCTTTCCTGCCTGGGCTGACTTTGAACTGGGATCCTCAGATCTCAGCCTCCTGAGAAGCTAGAATTACAGGCATAAGCCACGAGCACAAGCCAGGAGCACTTGGTCAATCTATCCTTATAACAGTAAAAAAAAAAAAAAAAAAGGTCAAGTATTGAAACTGAAAAGCAAGAGTAATCATATAATATGGCAAGACACTCATCTCAAACATCAGTGATGACAAATGATTTTGTTTCTATTTTTTATCTCTTGTACTTAGCAAAAGAATTATTCAAATAAACATAAAGCATGAAAATTAATTTTAAAAAGTTAATTGAAATATATACAAAGACAGAGGAAGGCAGGGCAAAACAGCTTCAGAAAGCAGCTATTCCTAATTTCTCTTGAAATTAAAGTACTACGATCGATCACTTCAAACTGTCTATCTCCTGCACCTTCAAGAGTGATATTCAATAAGCATTTTCAGACACATGGGTGACTTCTAGACAGGCATAAGACACTTATAGAATCATTTGGCTTCCTTGCCTCAAGGCATTCTGGGCAGAAATGTAAGATTTCCTTTTGGATGCCCATTTCCTCATAGAATCCTCTCAGAATCCTTATATATGGCTTCTTGATACCATAATATACTACTGCAAAACATAGAAGCTACCAAAGAATTCCTTCACAGTGATTGATAATCTTCATATATAAAGAGCAATTTTTAAAAGGAAATAAACTGGCCATGTATTGAACACAGTTTCGTATTTTATTTGTGGTTATTTTTAAAGAGTGTCAAAGGCACTAATTTCCCTGTCTCCTCTTAGATCCCTTTAAGAAGAAATAAAGTTAAGGGGATAAATTTTAGAAGATGGGAGGAGTACCTTAGAATGTTCTTAATATTGTCGTTTGTTATTAATAATCATTAGGTATCAACAATCTTGCATCTAAATTCTATTTCCTTTTCTCTGATCTTGAATCCCAACATCAGTGACCAGAGACACCTCAGAAGTACACAATTTAGAACAGATTTAACCCTCTTACAAATATTTTGGAGTTTTGTTAGATGTCAAAAAGAGATTCTCTAATTCCTAAAACTCACTGTATAATTCCAGTGTTGGCCAATGATACTTATCAGTGTCCAAATGTGAATCCCAGGTGATTAAATGCCAATGGTTAGCTGGATTACAGCTAGCTAAAGAGTTGCAAGACAGATTTGGCAGTCATTGAGAGGCGACTCATGAGACTGTAAGCAGTTATTAGCAGTGAAACTAGATCAGCCTGATCAAATGTTCAACAGCACTTACAACCTGGTGTTAAAGAGGTGTGAAAAAATAGAAATCTGTTCTAGCATTGTCTTTTTAAAGTTCCCCATCATTAACAGTTAGTCTAGAAAGCAGATTTAGAGTGTCAAAAACTCTGTGAAAGTGCACAATAATACTAATACTCAGCCTCTGTTATAATAACACAACTTCTATTCCTTTGTAACCTTAGCATCAGTTAACATAGACAGGGACATCAATGGAGGACTTACAATTAGATGGATAGCTGGGCATAAACACAAATATTATTTTGCTGATGTTTCGTTGTTGTCATATAGACGAGTATTTTTTTGCCCCAAAATAGAAACACCTGCCATATAAAGATAGGTATGCTTAAAATTTAGATGATTTCTATCTACTTTGAAATACTGAAAATAACAAAGATATAGAAATAAGAACTTGCTTTAAAGAAAATCAAACTAACAATTTATAGAAAATCATTCACAGAGTTTAGTAAAAACATTTTCCATATTATTTTTGAGTAAAACTGTATATACTAGAAATATTGTGCTGGGTGCACATAACAGTATTTACCTCAGGTCAAACTGATGATTATTCTCAGGCTCCCACTTTTTATGGAATCTTCATACACAGACTAAGTCATGGTCTACTTTCTGTGTTATGCTCAGAGAGCAGACTGAATTTCTATCTACACAAACACTAGTAAAGTCACAACTACATGCTAACCATCCTTAGTAATCTTCCCATACTCCATTTCATTGTTTTAACATCATAACTAACACCAGACACCAGACTTCCACTTGTGCCATGAAGGAGGAAGTGAGACTGTATTTGTCATCCTGTTGTAAAAACTAGCAACTAGTTTTTGCTCCCCAGATGATATCACACATTGGACAACAAGCAGTGCAGGTCTATCATACCTGAGCACAGAGAAATAAACTGGGTCAAATCCTATTCTTTTCCTTTTCCTGCCACAGGGCACACTCCAGAATATAGTTCAGAGAAGGGAAATCCTAACACACAAGGGTAGTCTTACAGATGAGTGTCTCTTAAATTGGGATCGAAATATCAAATTGATAGAGGGTGAAGAAGCTAGAATTTATGGGATAGAGTACAGAAAGACTTAACTATACAAAATAGTAGTAGTAGTAGTAGTAACAACAACTCCACAATCTGCCTTGGAATCTTTTGTACCAGAACGAAGAAACTGTTCACACAGTGGTAGGAAACTGGACTATTCTTAGAAGAGTTTTCTGTGAATACTAAAGGCATCCAGTAGAGGCCCTTTCACATTCCAAAAGTAGAGCTAAATTGGTCCTAAAGTAAAAACTATTACAAACTCTCCATAACAATGGAATAGGTAATTTTAACAATACAAACTATTAACAATTTATAAGTGCAGTCAGATTAAGGTGGCTGAATAAAGATAAGTAGTCCACTACCACCCACTTATCCCCAAAAAGTGATAGGTTACAAAAGTAATGACTTTCTACTTGGCCAAATTATTAAAATTATATTAAATGATTATCTGCATGGAAAGAATAATATGAAGCACTAGGAAAAAACAACATAATGACAAAAATTGTTACCATATTTTCATAGTAAGCATATTTATCATTTAGAAGAGTTTACCATTTTCTAGCAAGTTGCATCTTTAATTTTGATATGAGATCAATAGAAGGTAATGAATTACTTTCTCCAAGTTAGAAAATGAGTTCTGTTTTGTGCTGGAAGACACAGTAGACACCAAGATTTAATTGATATCAATTACTATTGATAGAAATTTCCTAATAGCTAAATACAATTCAATAAACAGAATGTATTAATTTAGCACTAACCAATAATTTAGACTAAATTTAGAGGCTATACAAGGTTTCAAAAAAAACCTTAAAAACAAACAAACAAAAAACTTTCCAAAGAAGTTTTCATCTACATCAAATGACAATTCTTCACATATTCAACTATGAATAGTCAAGGCACCAGAAGTAACTAAATATCCATAAGCGGGTTAAAAATAATTAGAATGAGATATTATGTTTTACTTATTTTAATCGATAGTAAATCTTCTTTAAGGAATAAAACTTATGTGTAACAGTAAGACTTCTTCCTTCCTGAAATTAACTAGGCCAAATTCATGTTCTAATTAAAAACAACTTATTTCATATTTTATAATAGTCTACTTTGATTATTTTTAACCAGGTGAACCACTGTTTAAATTGAGGAAAATTTGAAAAGTTTCAATTTTATTGTGCAATAGCACTTTTGTGAGAAAAATGTAAACAGATAAAACTCAGTTTATAAGAAACATTCAAATAATGTTAAATCTTTCCTATAGAAAATTATTGGGATACATGTCTGAAATTAGTATCTTTAATGAAGCTATTATTTAATTTTGCATTGTATTTAGTTACAGTTCACACCATTTGTGTTTTGCAAGTTATTTCCCCCAAAAATATATAACATACATACATACTTATTTATATTTACATGAACACATATATGTATATAAATACACATATATTAACACATTATAAATGCATATTATAGACAGACAGATAGATAAGAGAGACAGAGGTGTGTTACTAGGGCTGGAGCTCAGTACTCAAGACTTCCTACTGGTTAGGCTGGTACTCTACCACTTGAGCTGGCTATTTGTTGGTTATTTTGAAGAAGGAGTCTAGTGAAATTTCTTGCCAGGCTGGTCTCAAACCATAATCTTCCTAAGTAGCTAAGATTACAGGTATGAACCACCAATACCCAACACCAAAAAGGAGGGATGGTAGGGGAAAAACAAAGGAGGAGGCAACAATGCTTGATAAGAAATGTACTCAATCCCTTGCTCATGTAACTGTAACCACTCTGTACAGTATTTTCACAATAAAAAACTTATTTTTAAAAAAAGAATCTTGAAACTTTAACAATTTACATGCCTTTGGATTGTACAACTATGACTCTGTACTTTATGTAGAATTTTATTTTACTGGTAACTAATAATGGGGGTAAGGAAAAACTTATATGACCTAATCTATGGAAATCATTATGTTACAATATTTAATCATATATGCATAAAACAATGGAAACATATAGTACATAGTATTAGAAAGTTATTGTGGTGGATGCTAACCACACTAAAAGCTGGTAAGAATGTATAACAAGAGAGGAAATGCACAATGGTAGAAGATGGGTTTGGCTCCTTCTTACCTTGTTACCATATGATCTAGCAATTATGTACCTTAGCAAATAAACTGAAAACTTAAGTTCACACACATACACACACACCTGTTGTTTATGGTAACTTTATCTAGAAGCATTACAATTGGAAAGTCAACAATATCATCATCAGTAGGTAAATGAAGTGGCAGAGTTAGACAATGGATATTTATAACATGCTAATGTTAATATATATGACCAAATGAAAGAAGTCAGTCTAAAAAGGTGACTATATGACTCCAACTATATAACGTTTTGCAAAAAGTAAAACTAAAGGAGTGATAAATCTGGCAGTGATTGCTAGGAGTTAAGAGAAAGAGACATTAATAGAAGACAGAATTTTTAAGTCAATGAAACATTCTGTAAGGTAATACGGTGAACACACACTACATTTTTTGTTGTTGTTTTTTATTTTTATGTTATTGTACAGATGCTGTACACAAGGGTTACAGTTACATAACTAAGGTAATGAGTACATTTCTTGTCGAGCATTGTTACCCCCTTCTTTGTTGTTCTCCCACTATCTCTTCCCTTCCCCCAGCTATTACATATTTGTTCAAAGTCTTGTAATAAACACTACACACAGTGAACCCTACTGAAAACTACAGACTTGATATGATAATGATATGTCAGTTCAGGCTCATCACTGTAACAAATGTAACACGCTGGTGAGATGTGCTAATGATGGGGAGGAAATGCATGGGTGGGATTAAGAGGTATATGGGAATTATCTGTGCCATCCACTAAATTTCCCTTGAACCCAAATGGCAAAATTTATTTTAAAAGTTATTACAGGGACTGGGAAGATGGCCCAGCAGTAGAGTGTTTGCCCCTCATGCATGAGGCCCTGGGTTCCATTCCTCAGCACCAGAGGAAAATAAGCAGAAAAAGCTGGAAGTGGCGCTAGCCTTGAGCTGAAGAGCTCAAGGACAGCTCCCACAACTGACAAAAAAAAAGTTATTACAGTGGGTAAGAGACTTGTTACTTTATGCTTTTCTATATATTATTAATCTGTGATCAACAAACAAAATTTTCAATGCAGTCATGATTTCATATCTCCATCCCTAAGCTACTATAGATTATAAATATTTTCCTTACACATAATTGAATAGTAATATTTAATAGTAAGTTATGTCCAAAGACTATATCCAAGAAATCACCTTCTTTCTAAATAATGCAAATTATAAGTAACCTGAGAAAATAAGATGAATGGAAAATGCTTCAAAACATTCTAAGATTTTCCCCTCTGGCAACTAACCACTGAAAATAACTGTCTTCCTACTTTTACCACAAATATTTTTCTTACTTCTTCCCGTTAATCTCTCCCTAATCTTTGCACATGTGAGTTCTACTCTGCTTTATAATTGTCTTCCCTTTCCCATTCACTTTACATTCTCTATCCTTTCTTTTTAAATTTTTTTATTGTAAAGATACTGTACAGAGGGGTTAGTTACATGAGTAAGGTAATGAGTACATTTCCTATCGAGCATTGTTACCCCCCTCCTTTGTTTTTCCCCTTACTATTCCTTCCCTCCCCACCTCTGCAACTTTTCCCTCCTCTTCTCCCTCCGCCCCCCCATCCCCAAAGCTTTAAATTTCCTTTTTAACATAGTGTCTGTATGTCTCATTGTTACAATTGGTCAACCTGTGTCCTTATTTCAGCATTTTGTCTCTATGCTTTCTTACATCTACCTCTTTCATCATTCCTGGTTCTTCCCTTACTTCTAGCCAAATTCCAGTGTTCATCTATGATGCACTCATGATGTCTTTACTTAGACCTAATTCAGCACTGTTATATTTTAAGGATACACATTAATATGCACCATTAAGTAAGGTTAGTGTTTATAATCCAGTTTTTACCTTCCCTGAAGGAATTCTGGAAGAGTGCTTCTCATAGCAAATTCTGCCAATGTCACTGGCCTGTACTTAGGACACAGAAAGAATGAGAGAGAAATGTTTCAGAAGAAAACACCTATATAAAAACAGGATCCAGAATTTAATGCCCCAAAAGAAATGAGCAGGTGTTTAAAACAGAACTCCAACTAAAAAAAAAAGATAATTTTTCTTTCTGATTTTCAAAAGAAATAAATATGTAGTAATCGTTTTAAAATAATTATTTTTTAAATTGCAAATAACATAATCAGAGTCAAAGGGATTTCTTTCATGGGCTTAAGTCATTTCCTAGCCTTACTTTATTTAATAATACTTTTAGACATGAACAGCATTTGCTTCTTAAAACTACTTATTCATCTCTTCATTAGACAACTCTAAAGCATTTGCTTTGTATAAAGAAAGAGCTGAGAAGCAATGAAACATCATTAATTTAGGATTCCCTAATACAGAATATGTGGCAATATATCCAAAGAAATCATCTTCACTTCAAGAGTTTCACAAATTAGCAGCATAAAGATAATTTTAATCATATAAATTCAGAAACAAGAATTATTTTCAAATATCCTAAGAAACTGTACAGATACACACTTAATATGCTAAGCACCATCAATAGTAAGCTACTAGTACTATTCTAGGGTTTATTCAAAAGAAAAAGAGATACAAGCCCTTAAGCAATTTGCAGACTTGTTAATGTGACAAAATACACAATTAAAAATAACATCAGGAAATGGAGCTGTGGCTCAAGCAGGTAGAGTGCAAGCCTTGAGCAAAAGAAGTTCAGGGACAGCACCTAGCCCCTGAGTTCAAGTTCCAAGACTGGTATACACACACACACACACACACACACACACACACACACACACACATCAATAATACAAGATAGTATACAATATATATGATGCAGGCAGTAAGAACATCAAGATTTCAGAATAGAGAGTACATTAAGATATTCTTGACAACGGCATTTTAACTGAGAGAGGAAACAGCATTTTAGTTGGTCAATATTATGGAAATGAGATAAGGAGGGAGAAAAAACATTTTAAGGTATAATGTAAGAAAAATATAAATATGATTTGTGACAATGGTAGCTAACATAAAATTATCTATGTGCCTCAAAGTAATAAAATAATTTTATAAAATATTCTATTATTTTTCTCCATCTCAATATAAAGATTTAACTCTTATTTTTGTGGCTACCAAAAAACCAATAAAAATTACAATGTTTATGGTTTATAAAATAAAAGTAAACTATTATTACCTATGAAAGTAAATTATTAAATAGCAGCTTACAGTACTTTTATTAAGAACTTTACAGTTTCTTTTAATTATTTTTCAATGTATAGTAAAAGCAACCATATTATGTGTATTTCTCAGTGAAAGAATGTTCATGTAGGTGCAGTTTCCTAATTAAAATTCAGGTTATTCTGAAAAGCTTTTAAAAAGTTAAGATTTTAGATATCAGAAAATATCTATAGTTTTCAAACTTAGGTGAAATTTTTCTTATTCCTCAGTAATGTGTATTTTAAACTTAAAAGATTAAGGTAGATTACAGAAACAAAAAACAATCAATAGATTAATGGGGAAAACATAGGAAGCCTCTACTAAACTAATCTCCAGATATAAAATTTCCAATCAATTGCACTAACAAGCATTTGTACTCCTCAGATGCCTCAATCAATGACAGAATACAATAAAATGTCTTGACTTCACGAAGTCCAGATGAAAGAAATTAGAGTAACTCTTTGATTTTAGATAAATATTTAGAGCATAATCATCAAATCCGAAAATAAAACTAAGAAAATAGCATACTTAAATTGCTGAACTGGCATACCCCCAAAATAACTGAAATTGTCTTAAATACAATAAAATTAACTAAAACATAAATTTAAAAAACCTTTGTGTGGGGGGTGGTTTGTGTGTGTGTGTGTGTGTGTGTGTGTGTGTGTGTGTGTGTGTCTATAGTGGGGCTTGAACTCAGGACCTCATGCTCTTACTTGTTTTTCTCACTCAAGACTAACTGGTTAAATGAAGAATCTCACAGACTTGTTTACCTGTTCTCCAAACCATAATCCTGAGATCTCAGCCTCCTGAGTAGTTAAAATTACAGGTATGTGCCACTAGTATAAAATATATTTTTAAATCTCAGATAAACAGCTTACATATAATGACAAATGTAAGTTAGCAATAGACCAAGTGAAAGGAGAGATACAGCTGGGCACCAGTTGTTCATGCCTATAAATCATCCCTATTCAAGAAGCTGAGATCTGAGGATCATGGTTCAAAGCCAGTTTGGGCAGAAAATTCCTTAAGTGCCTTATCTCCAAATGGCTCAAGT
Source organism: Dipodomys ordii (assembly GCF_000151885.1). Taxonomy (NCBI): domain Eukaryota; kingdom Metazoa; phylum Chordata; class Mammalia; order Rodentia; family Heteromyidae; genus Dipodomys; species Dipodomys ordii. The sequence continues at coordinate 8,550,916 of NW_012267244.1, read as the reverse complement.
TGCAAAGCTCAGGGAGAGTGCCCAAGCCCTGAGTTCAAATTCCAGGACCAGCACAAGAACAAAAAAAAAAAAATAGATTTTTAGTTGACTAAAAATTGAGTATACAGTATGTTCACAAATAAAAAATAAATAAATAAATTTTAAAAAAAAGAAAGATGAAACATTAATAAATTAAAAAAATTGAGTATAAAAGTAATAGTGTATTTGACTGCTGCCAGAAGATCCAAGTTGTTAAATCTCACATATTAGCTAAATAAGTAGGAGATATAGAAAGATGAAGGGGAAAAAGGACAAGTCACAAGCAATGGTTGGAAGTATCAGTGATATACAGTCTGCAAAAGGAAAAGACTAAATATGCAATACGCTGTCAGGTGGTAGACGGCTTGTTCTTATTTCATATAACTAAAGAAGATAGAACTTAACTCTTGGATCAAAGTTACAATAAGGCAAATTTTAACTCAATATACCAAACATCATTTTAAGTCATTAGAGCTATTCAAAAATGTTACAAGCTGGGGAAATGAATCATTTAGAGGTCAAGAAATGCTACTGTCCAACCAATGAAAGAGAATATAAGTACAGGTTGAAGTAAGAATATTGGAATAGCTTTATTCATTAAGAAAAAATGTGGATCTCCTAAGTACAAAACTATATAATCTGTTCTTAGTTTTTTTGCTTAAGGCTGGTACTCTACCACTTGAACCATAACTCCACTTGTGGTTTTTGCTTTGTTGCTGGTTAATTGGAGATAAGAATATCATGGACATTTTCTGCCTGGGCTAGCTTTGAACCAAGACTCAGATTTCAGCCTTCTAAGTAGCTAGGATTATAGATGTAAGTCTCTGGCACCTGGTAGCCAAAAGAAATTTTTAAATAAACAATTATAATACCACAATGGTTAATACAAGTCATTATACATCTGTTTAAAAATGAGGGTGAACAAGCATGAAACCTCAAGTATACTATGGACGTCAGGTAACAGTTGTCTCAGTGCAGGTTAGGCAACTGTGACAAATGTATCACTGTGGTCCACAACATGGGATAACATGATACATACAGGTGGAGGGATAGAGGATATGAAAATTCTCCACTCAATTTTACTGTGAGTCTAAACCTGCTCTTAAAAAAATTTTTTTAAGTTAGAAATTTCCTATTGATAGAACTAGAGAAGAAGAAGGTCATGTGCTAACATTTACAGAGCTTATCAGTGAGCTATAGTCACTTCTTTTTTTTCCTGAGATTACAGCACAAATGTTTCCACATGAAAGTAAAAGTTTACTGAGTAAACTACTGAGTAGTTACTTTCCAAACCCCAACAGGTAGGGTTCCATTAACCAAGTAATAAAGATTCCTTTTATAATAGGATGCCCCAAGGGCATGCCACTATGTACTTCACAAGTACAAACTACACAACCAACATAATCTGCCTCAACCTAATCTAGAAATTATTCTATTTATTAAACAAAGCACATTGAAAACCCCAAGACTGCATTAGCTGGAGTCTTTGGATACCTTTGTTAGTAAAGTTCTTCAAAGCATTCAAAGCATCTTAAAAATGTTCCCAAAAGTTTAGAGAATCACAAAACTAAATATCAACAAAAGTATAGTTAAGTTAATCTATTTTATTTAATTTTTAATTAAATTTAGACAGCCGTACTATTTAATTCAAATAATCATCCTATTAAATGGCCACATTTATCAGCCACATTCACATTAAATGTCACCAAAATGATCATTTAAAATTGAAATATATATGCCTTAAAGACAAAGTAAAAATTATTTATAGGTACAGTCAGCACAAATTAAGATCTGCTAGTTATTTCTTAATGTGAACTTAATTCATATTGCAATCATACTGAATAAAAATGTAGTATTTAGTATTAATAAATGATACTTTCACATTTACATGGCTTCTTACTTTATAAATACAAACCAATTTTAAGAGAGAATGTATTTAAATAACCCAAAATCCATTTGTTAAGTCTGAGAACAGGTGCCTTCAATTTTTGTCCTTTCTTATTCTAAGATTTTGTTTACACAATATATACTGCATTAGTAAACAGTAATACTCAGAATAAATCAAACCAAAGATTGGCTAATTCCAATTATTTTGATATAGGATTTTTAAAATATTTACAGTTAATATTGAAAAAGAAGCCTGGAAACTCATTATTTATGTCATTGTTTTAGGTTTGTTTGTAATCCATAACTAAATCTTATTTCCTTTTGGATTATTAATGCTAGCCTTTGTTTTTACTATATGTTCAACTAGTACTTTTTCCTTATTGAATATTATCTTCTTTCCTCAACTTTTTTTATACCATTTTAAAACCAAAGACTAGCCAACTTAAAGGCAAATTTTCTGAGTGTAGTGGATATCACCTACAATTTCAGCTACTTAGAGAGGGAGAGATCGAGAAGCTCCTGGTTGGAGCCCAGCTCAGGTAAAAAATTATCAAGACACTACTCTCAACAACAACAAATGGAGATGATGGTACCTGCTTGTCATCCTCACTACACAGGAGCCATAAGTAAGACAACGCAGGCAAGACTGGCTGGAATTTACACAGATGAGTCTAAGGGGGAAAAAATGTAACACATACATACATACACATACACTACATATCCTGAAGATCATTTCTTGCTTGTGAAATTGAACTACCTAGTAGCTACCCTTGGAGTTACAATAATTATGGATAATAATGTCCAACACATCATAGTTATGGGAATAACCATTATTATTGTGATTGTTTAGCTGTCTTGATACGTAGACAATCTGAGTATATTAGCAAGTATAGTTTTCTTTCTAGCAGGATTGAAAAAGTAAAAAATGTAACCATTCAAGTTGTGAAAGCCTTCAAGATCTCTGAAATAAAAGATAAGAATAATAGTGTGGGAGTAAATACAATTGGCCTGATTAATTTCATTCTAGCAATACTTTTATCTATAGGGGATATAAAGATATAGACAATATATCCCATGTATAAGAATAAAAACAGCCCTAGATGAAGGTCTACTATAAACCTTGGGGTATCTAAGAATAGTTCCAGAGCTTCTGTTAAGAGATCCAGGGTGTACATTATATCACTCAGACAGCTGTTTAAATAATTAAGTTTGGTCCAGGAATTTCTTTGGGAACCAGGGATAAAGGGACAAGAAAGTCTTACCTGATTCAGTCCTTTCATATTTGTCTGGGCTTGATTTTGATAGTACTAAAATAAAAGCCCTTATGAAATTAGCCTAGTCAAATAGTTCTACTTCACTTGAGACATGACATAGAAAGACCCAAGAATTTGATTGGTCTCTTATGGCATTCAATATTTTTGTCCAATCTTCGGTCTAACTGCCCTGGGATATATTTCCCTAAATTTAATCTCCTTGCTGCAACTGGCTTCATGTACTGGGCTGAGTAGTGAAGAAGGTGAAAAAAATCAAGGAGCCATGAGCTCTAAACTGTTCTTAGATACTCCAAACATTTTAAGAGAGTTTCAGTAGGGATGGTTTTTCTTTTCATCCTTATGCATGGGATATATGGTATATGTACTTATAAACCTATACCTAAAGTTGCTGTTCAATCCAAATTAACCAGGTCAATTGTATTTACTACCAAGCTTGTCATTTTATGCTTTCATCCAGGCATTTGAGTATGTGCACTCTGCTAGTGCTCAATCTCAAAAAGAATTCCCATGTCACACAATCCAAATGCCAATTCAAACTGGGTCAGAACATCTTTCTTGTCATTTTATTACACGGGGATAAAATCGGAATTTATTTTTGCCATTTTCCACTATGTCCTCTTGAACAGCAACATAATATCTTCATAGCCTTCAGCTAGCTAAGATCTGTGACCTATTCCAACCTACTGTTAAAAGTCTTATATTGAACTACTGGACAGTAAAAGAACTTTGATTTCTCATGCTGTGGCTGAACCTTAATGCGCCCATGTCAAAGCTGAAGATAAGAGCAGGTATTGCACACATTTTCCACTATTTACTACAAAAAAAAACTGATGATTTTAACAAGGACATTTTTGTCTTTTCTTTCTCTTTTTTCCTTTTTTGCACATACCTTATTTGGTATTCTTTATGTGTGGGTCATTGTTAAAGTGGTTCAATAGTTAATTAAGGATTAAATAGGAAAGCAGTTTGCCTATTAAATTATAAAAACCACCAGTGTTTACACGGTTTTTTCTAATTAATTAAATAATAGAAATTTTAAAATTAGATTTAAAATGGAGCTTTTAGAATATACAGGTTGTTCTTTAAGATATTAGGCTTTAAACAAAACATAGAGCAGACATGTTAGAGCAGGCATGTATAACACCAGCAACCTAGGATAATCAATCCCCAAATCTCAAGCATCTTGAGCCACAATTTTCAGTGCCCATCTGATGACACACAAAACTAAAAGTACAGCACTGCTACAGTGATCCTGTAAAGGCAGGAGAGCACAGGATGTTATCTGAGGAGCCCCACAGGAGACACAACACACATTCCCAAGGGAAAAAAAAAGTCAAACTATTTTTAAATTCAATTGTTTAAATTCAATTACTCTTTCTCTTAATTGTTAAATATTGAGTTTAAGTCTTTGTGTTCATTTCCCTACTAACCGATAACACTCTATTTATGTTCATTAATGTTGTCCCTTAAAAGAGAAAAGTCAAACATGAATCTACTAAAGTCAACTCTTCCCAGTTGATCTTTTAGCTTATTTTAAATAAGCTTTCCTTTTAATCTATAGACCCAGAATTTGGTGTCTTGTACACACAGAGAATTTCCAGTTTATTTCCTCATTATATTTTCTTCTACAGTAACTACAAAAAAAGGAGACCTGGAAATATTTGCTTCCTAAAATGAATAAAAATTAAAATTACCTGCATTAAAGACCTTCTTGCTATATTAGTTACTTGGAAACCTTCTAGCTATATAATTCCCTTTGCCAGCAGGACAGAAAGTTAGTGGCACCCCATCTCACCAATAATTCAGGCATGACTTGATAGCTCATGCATATGACCCCAGCTATACAGGACATATAGGTAAGAGGATCACAGACCAAGACTAGCCTGGGGGTAGGGGAAAGTGTCAGATCCTATTTGAAAAATAACTGAAATCAAATGAGCTATAGGTGTATTTCATGTGCTAGAGTGCTTATCTAGCAAGTGCTAAGATCATGAGTTCAAACCCCAGTACTGTCACCAAGCAAAAAGCAAGGTGGAGAAGCCCAGAATCTTCACATGATCACTGCTGATCAGTACAGCGCTACTATTTGTATTACTCAAGCAATGTAGTACAGGACTGGAGCTTCTCTTTGTTAATTATCTGGTGTTCTTTTGCTCTTTTTTCAGTCTTTCCACTGTGGCATGTAATTAATGATTGTATGACTGCAATTAGTAGAGAGAATGGCAGGTTTTCATTTTCTCTTCTTCCTTAACTACTTCATTAACTACCTTTTAATCTGACATATACTTTCCAGGCTACCTATGGGGTCAAATAAATTCTATCACCAGGTCATTTCTCCACCTTACTATCAATATTGTTCAGTTTTTCCATTTAGGTTACAAAATCCCAGAATTTCCCAACGTTTGCATCAATCCATACCTACACAAGCAAGCACACTCACTCATATGCACATACAAATACACACACAATTTAGGAATTTATAAAGTATTTTCTGTTCACATTACTCCTTCTTGTACCTTTATCTTCTTATTCCTGATATTTGTACTGAAAATGCTGGAAGAAATCTAAAATTATTTTGATTGAATGCTGATACCAAGTAAAACTTGAAAATGGTAAAATATTTTTATTCTGACAGCTTGAGAACCCAACATACTCATGTTAAATATGTGTAACCTTACTTAGTATTAACAAATATTACTGAAAGACACAGATATTCTGTTACTGTCCCTCATCTATGCAAATCAAGCAGAGCTTGTTGGAATCAGTTCAATCCCGAGATTCAGTGCTTTCACCCTCCAACTATTTAGCTCATCCTCCTCAGAATGCACAGTATCAGCAGTGCACAGCACTTATCGAAATGTATTATGTGTATTATATGTAGCAATACCAGGTCTAGCTATACTTCCTTCATTCAGTCCTTATCTACACCTGGAAGATAATAAGCACATAAACTATTTCACAGGACTGTAAGGTGTCACTGCTGAATCTTTATTTAATTTGCAAATAAAGGAAGTTCACCTTAAAAAGTGAACTAACTTGTTTACAGTTTCTCTATTACTTGGGTGCGGAATCAGCACTAGATCCCAAATGTTAAGAGTTACTTTAATAATTATATTAGAGTAATCTGATTTTATATAATGTTCAGTATGGAAATACATTGTAATAAAATATATGTTTACTTTTGAGTTGTAAAATGCACAAAAAGCCAGCCAAGAATTTTGCATTGCCTCAAAAATTATCATTTTCATTAAAATGAATCATGAATATGTAGTTGATCTGGCTAAACAGTTAATATGTAGTTGATCTATCTAAATAGTGAATGACTCAAAACAGCCTTTCTGTTGTATAGTGACATCTTCCTTTTAAAGCATACAAAAGGAAGTTCATTACACTGAGTAGGTCTGTTGCCAGGACTAGTTTATAAGGATTTCATTGAAATAACAACAGTTAGTTCTTGTTTTACTGAGTTTTACTGAGTTTTCAAGGAGTCTTCTTGTTTAATAAACATTAAAAAGAGTTAGCTAGTCAATAGTCTGGGAAACCTAAACTTCTGAGACTCAGGTCCGCCAGGAAAAAGGACCATTTTAAACACACAGGGGAACAGCTAGCTGGAGAGGGACAGACACACAAATTTACTTTAAGAGCTTCACTTTCATTTGATTTTTATATATTCTAACTTAAAGAAACTTTAGTTAACTCAAATTATAAACATGAGAGTTTGTCCACAAAGAATCATTTACTAAATGAATGTAAAGAATTAAATTATGAACACACACACACAGAGACACACACATACACACACACACACACACACACACACACACACACACACACACACAGTCCCAAGCCCCCAGTACCTCAGAAAGTGGAAATAGGATCATTAAAGATGTAATTCACTGAGATCATACTACAATAGCATTAGTCCTATTTCAATCCAATATTCTTTTACAAGGGAGAAATTTGGACACAGAGACAATTGCAGAGGAAAAATGATGTGAGGAGAAATCATAAGGCAAGGAGAGGCTTGGAACAGATCCTCCATCCCCTGTCAAGTAACCACTCCTGACAATACCTCAATTTCAGACATCCAGCCTCCAGAAATTTCTGTTACATAAGCTGTATGAGTACTTAGTTACAGCAGTCCTCCTAATAGGGTTGCTATAGTAAAGCATGAAGATAACCTAAAAATTGCTGTAAGGTAAACAAAATAGCACAAATTAAAAAATTTTTAAGTAAGAGATTGGAAATTTTAGTTTGTAACTTTGGCAAAAATTTCCTTTTCAGTGTCCTTACCTATACCTCCTTCGGGGTGTTGGGAGGGTCTTAGAAAAGCACAAAATATTAAACAAGTAGATGGGCTTATCATCTATTTACAATTTACTTAATAAATCTGAGCTTTTTAGATAAGAAGAACAGCAAAAGTACAAAAAGATATAAGTGATTCTCATGGGTTTCTCAAAAATAAGAGGAAAATCACTTCAGATATTTACCAAGCACTAAATCAAATACACAAACAGGTTTAAGCACCTCATAGTCAATAGTTTCCTATTTAGTTTGGAACTATACTATAATCCTCACTAAAATCAAATAATGCAAACATTTTTAAATTACTGGCATAAATTAAATATATAAATGATTTTCACTATAACATTTATAAAATGCATTTCAATCAATATCATTCCATTTATATTGCTCTTTTTAACCACCCTCTTTTTTGGAGGTGGGGGGGCCTGGTCCTGGGGCTTGAACACTGGGCCTGGGTGCTCAAGCTATCCATCTACCATGTGAGTCACAGTACCACTCTGGCTTTTTGTGATGAACTGCAGTAAGAGTCTCATGGATTTTTCTGCCCAGGCTAGCTTGGAACTATGACTCTCACACCTCAGCTTCCTGAGTAGCTAGGATTGCAGGTATGCGCCACTGGCGCCCCATCAACCACCATCCTTTGATAAAGATATTTGTGAGTTTCACTGTGCTATTTTTATACCTATATGTAATGTACTTCTATAAATTGACCCCCACCATCATCCTCTCCTTTTCCCCTTTTGTCCACTGGCCTCCAACCCCAAATAGCCCTCTTTCATAAATATGACATATTTTTGAAGGTCTAGAGTGCACATTTGAGTAAAAATATGTGGTATCTGTCCTTCTGAGGTTGGCTTATCTCACTTAACTTGAGGATCTCCCAATTCCATACACTTCCCTGCAAAGGACATAATTTCATTCTTTATATACACATGTATTGTATTGCTTTGTCCATTCATAAAATATTGACACCTAGGCTGGTTTATTGGCTAGTGAAAACATTGATACTATAAACATGTATGCAGGTATCTTTTTGGTATGTTGATTTACTTTTTTTGCAGATATATGCCCAAGAGCGTTATAGCAGGATCATATGGCAGTTCTACTTTTGTTTCCTGTGGAAACTCCACAGTAATTTCCATAGTGACTGAACTATTTACATTCCTCCCAACAGTAATATAAGGGTTACCTCTGTGCCCATAAACTTTTGAAAACCCAGATATTATTGATAGCTCACATCATAGTTCAGCCAATAATGTTTTTAGTGCCTATGTTCCAGAAACTGAGCTAAATGGTAAAGATATAGAGCACAAAGATGTAATACTTAACTTTATGGAGTTCTCCTTACAGAAAGTGAAATAAGAAAAGATTAAATAAAAATTCATAAAAGCTACAACTGTTTTAAACATAGCACATTCATATATATTGTATGAATTACCTATATATATATACATATGTATGCATATATATATATATATATGTAAACTTAAACAGAAATTGATGGGTTTTGTTTTATTTTGTTCTAAAATTTGCTTCATTTGTATTTTATCATTCCCTTGTGATAAAATTACAAAAGAATGTCAAATTGCAGCTATAATTAAAGCTCATTTGCTGGGTCTTTTCTTAAGAGAAAACCAAGAAATTAATGCTTCAAAACTTCCTGAAAATCTTTCTAAAATGTACCTTTTCTTGCCTACCTTATATGGTTGGTTAGCTGTCAGTGATGGTTAAAGATTTTTCCAAGTCTTTGGAAAAAATTAATATTAAGTGAAGTAAGCCAGGCCCAAAGAAACATAGGTCCCATGGATCTCCTTATTTGCAATAACTAGTATATGTCTGAGACAAGCAGAAACACAAATAAGTTGATGTTAGGCAAAATGAACCCCAAGATAAGGATCCAAATGTTTTTTCTTTCTTGCGATTGTTTCTAACATATTTATAAGATGATTTCTTTGTTGCTTTGTATGTCCCTCCCCCACGGTATAACCCCTGTTTTCACTGTATTTCATGTTGG